>NC_133658.1:758816732-759165810 GCF_037893015.1 Macrotis lagotis
TTAATTTTACAATCAAACTAAAAATACATCAAAGTAATAAATACCAATTAATTTAAAGAGTATTCCTTTCACTCTTTTTAAAGGTACACTGGAAAAGGAAATGGCAAACCACTTCAATATCTTTGTCAAGAAAAAGCAAATGGAATCATGAAATTGCACATGACTAAAAACATCAATCAAGTATCAAGGATGTATTCAATACCTTCCAAGAAAAATTTAACGTGCAAGGGAATAAGGAATTAGAAATGTTGTTCCTGTCACAATACAATGATTTATTTATGTTCCATAACAACCTTGTGAGCTAGATACCACAGATATTTTTATTCTGATTTTATAGTTGAAGAAATTTAGATTCAGAAAGTATTTAAACTGGTCCATAATCACTTAGTGAATATCAATATAAGATTTATGCGCAGGTATTGCTGATTTCAAGTCCAACATTCTATCTTCTATGCAAAATAGTAACATGAGAACTTTACGAAATTTTTAAAATTTATGAATATCACAACTGTGGTTTTCAGTGTCCCAGACAATTAAGACTGTAGGTGGCTGAACAGTAACCATGCTGTACTCATGGAGGGAGTTTAACTCACCAGAACTTGTCTACTTTAAATAAATCATAGAATTAGACCAAAAACAAGGAAAAAAAATAGTCTAATTCAATTTTTCTACTTCATTTAATAAACTAGTCTAAAATTATGTTTGTATTGAGTGACCCATCCTTAATGAACATATAGGATCCCAGCTTTTCTTTCTAAGTGCTTATAAAGTATCTCTTTAATGATGGGCTCTAAAATTTTGCCAGAAATCAACACAATCATCATTGATCTATAATTCAAATTTAACTTGCCCAATTATAATTGACCTTGCCCACCAAATTAATTCAGTTCAAGAAGAAATACATTTATCTGTAAGAGTTTTGAATACCTACAGATTGAGTAGTTATTGATATTCCAGCTCTCTATCTCTGGTTCTTTGATTCTGTCTGCCTCTTTGACTCTCTCTCTCTCTCTCTCTCTCTCTCTCTCTCTCTCTCTCTCTCTCTCTCTCTCTCTCTCTCTCACACACACACACACACACACACACACACACACACACAAACAACATAAACACAGATCTGGCAAAGCATATGTTAATCAGATATTTCCCTTGTTTACGTCCTTGGTAGAGACAGCACTGGATTTGTCTCTTTTACTCCTAATAAATTCACTGTCTCTACTTTTTGTCATCTTTTCTAGGGGCATAGAATATGGTAATATGCTTCTAATACTTTTCAAGGCTAGCTCATGGGGATTTAAAAAACACAATATGGTCACTGCACACAGAAGCTTATATTCTAAAGGTGGGGTGTACAAAAGTAATGTCTGTGTGTTGCTCATATTTTAAAAAAGCCTATCTATTCTTCCCATCTCTTATGGATCCAAGGAATCTATACTGATCTAAGTCACTGAGGAATGCATACTTTTCTCAAGCTGTGTCTAAGAAACTCTAAATTTCTTCCAACTTCCTGAATTCCACTCCCACCTTTACATTGATGAATATATATAGTCCTTACCAAGATGTCCTCATACCATCAAAATCTCAACTCTGTGCTGATGGCATATACATATCTTACCATGCTAGACTTAGACTTGGCTTAACTAAGGCATATTGAATGTTGTTATATCAATGGGAGGATTGATGTGTTAATGGGAATGGGAATGTGAACAAAGATGGTCAGCAAAGTTGCAGTGATGAGGAAGTTAGAATGATCATAACATGCATCACTTTGTTATAGTAATTGCATTCTTGGTTTTATTGCATTCTGTCATTAAAGAAATGCTATTAACAAATGTTGCGATTAAATTCTTTCATATAAGTTAACATGAATTTATTTTAACAATTCATATATACAAAATGGCAAGAAGAAAAGTTTAAGAAAAGAGGATAATAGAATTGTTTGTTTTATTAAAATCCTCAGAAAGTAAATAATCTTGGGAATTAATGGTTAGAAAAAGCAATGATGGGACTTAAGGTGACATTTTCTCCCTTTAAGGTAAGAAAGCTACCTCCATATCCCTGGATGTGAAAAAAATAAGAAACTTTTCCCCCTTACCTTGTTTTTTCCAGTAATAGAAATAATGATCAGCTGTTCTTTGACTATATTAGAGAATTATCTAATGATCTCAGCAGTTACATCCTTTCTGTCTAACAAAAAAGAAAATTCACTTTCTGTACTGATATTCTTTATAAAGAAAAACAGATCTGTGATTTCTGGACACAGATTAAAATATAAGTGCATTTATTTGTACCTGAGAACAGATTTCTCATAACCATTTCTCAAATTAGAAAACCAAGTATGTAAACTATCAGATGCTTTATTGAAACATCAAAAATCCACCCTGAGAAAATCAAAGGTGGACAGCTCCTGTGTAAACACTATACATATGTGTAGTATATCTGATGTATGTGCTGTGGTGGGTAAAAAATGAAATCACTGAGGAAACAAACATTTGAGTTTCAGAGTGTATCAATTTATTAAGCAAAACATGTTAATTGCCTAAGCAGTTGGGAATGGACCTTAGTGCTCAGCTCCAAAGACAGGAAAGAACCGATTTTTATGTATTAAAAACAGTTAATTAAATAAAATCAATTAATTAAAAGAAAACAGCCAGGATACATAAAGAAGGTAATTTGATTACTATTTGTAGTAAAGATTAGGGACATTCCAAGTTGAGAGGGGAAGAAAACAAACTAGTGCAATTGCCTGAAATCAGAAAATGAGTTGTTCCACTCCTCCCAAGTGTCTATAATCAAAGGAACATAAAAACAACTGATTGACCAATATGGACCAGTTTTCAGAAAAAAGACAACTTGTTTAATGTTTAATTGAGAGAAAACTCTCTGTACCAATCTTCAGATCTTACTGTGTTTCTGGTCAGCATGACCCAGGTCTTATTTAAGAGTCTCTAATCAATAAATAAAGGTAGTCCTGCAGGACTAGGTTATAATAATGCATTAAAGTTCAATCACAATTCCCATAATTGAATAAAGTTTTCTCAGAAGACAGGACTCATAATAAAATAAAAAGGAAACAGCTACCTTCAGAATTGATGGAGTCAGTGGGGTTCACTCAATTGTCATTGATACTTTCTGTTCGAATCCTCTCAATTCCTTCAATACAAAAGGGAACTAGATTAGAGAGGGTTAACAAGTTTACCAGAGACTTTTGCTTAGGCAAGAGGACATTAGTAGTTTAATTTGTCATTGAGGGATTTAGTACTAAAAGCTGGGACACAATTACAATTGGTAGAGTTGGGGTGGGGCGGTCCATAGTACATAAATATAAGAAACTTAAGAGATTCCTGTTTTTTCAAGTATATAAATATATTAAAACTCCAAGACAGTCAAGCAGACAAGAGGGAAATGGGAACAAGAGAGAGGAATCCTTGAATCTTGAACATAGGTCAAATGAAGAATAAAAATTAATTCCAAGATAAATAGGATTACTAAACAGATGACTGGTCACATTAGAGAGAAGACAGAACTTGTAAATGTAGACAAATAGTCTTTTACAGTGATTAAAATAAACTGCACCTTCATCTAAAGAAGTTGTATAGCAACACAAAACAATTCTATTTTAATGTGCCTGAGTGCTGCACATTTTGTTTCACATGCACTGCATTAAATTGCCAGTAGTTTATCTGACCTAAGATTGATACATTGCTATTCCATACTATTAAAACTAATTTTTAAATTATTCCTCTTCCTAAAGGCCCTGAAAATGTAAATGTATAGGGAGCTAACTTTTGAAAGGAGATACTGGAAGAGTTATAGGAAGAATGGAGTTCATTGATGAATGAAATAATGGTTTATTTTTCATAAAATACTAATGTCACACATATCTCTTTGTCACTAGAATTTACTTCTCTTTAGAATTTTTTTCAGGGCAACTTTGACATCCTTGTTCCTCATACTGTAGATCAAAGGATTCAGCATTGGTATCACTATGGTATAAAACACAGAGGATACCTTCCCCTGATCCATAGAACTGGCAGAAGAAGGCTGCAGATACATAAATGCAGTAGAACCATAGAAGAGAGAAACTGCCATGATATGGGAGCTGCAAGTACTGAAAGCTTTGAACTTTCCCTCAGTGGACTGGATGCGAAGGATGCTGGCAATAATGAATATGTAAGAGCTCACAATGATTATTACTGGGGCAAAAATATTTAATGAGCCAAAGAATAGGATCATTGCCTCATTGATGTAGGTACTAGAGCAGGAGAGTTTCAAAAGGGGAAGAAGGTCACAGAAATAATGATTGATGACATTTTTCTTGCAAAAGAACACTCTAAGCATACAGCCTGTGTGAGCTGTGGCACCAAGGAAACCCATTATATATACCACACTTACTAGTCCTGAGCAGATCTGTGGGGACATGATAACATTATAGAGTAGGGGGCTAGAGATGGCAACATAACGGTCATATGCCATCACAGCCAACATGTAACAATCAGCAATTACAAAAATGAGGAAGAAATAGAGTTGAGTCATGCATTCTGGGTAAGAAATGATGTTTTTTTCTCTAATGAAGTTTACTAGCATTTTGGGAGTGATGACAGTTGAGTGACAGAGATCAATAAAGGACAGACAACTAAGGAAATAATACATGGGAGTATGAAGGTGTGAACTAAGACCAATCAATATTACCATACCCAAGTTTCCCACCACAGTAGCTAAATAAATGCCCAGAAAGAGGAGAAAGAGGGGAAGCTGGAGCTCTGATCGGTTTGTCAGTCCTGCCAGAATAAATTCTTTCACTGTAGAATGATTTCCTGTGAACATTGTTTAGGTATGATCTGTGGGAGTGAGAGAAAAGTCATATATTAAAAGAGGATCGTTATGAACCCCATGCAGGAAATATATGTTACTGCTTTCTTGATCTCTTTGAGTCTTTCTTTTTGTCCCTTGGCTACATAATTCTACTTCCATCCAATTGACAATATAGGGCAGGTAAACTCCAGGCAGCTGTTTTTGCTTTCCTCTGAAATGTAAGACAGGTGACTGAGTTTCTGAATCAGACAATGACATCACTAATGGCACAGCTGAACAAGGAAAAGGGAAAAGAAGAAAATTCCAGCTGTTCTTTATCATATATATTTCTAGTTCAATGACTACTGACAGTTTGACTGTCTATGTCTGCAACATAAACAGTTCATTAGTTTCCTTCCCTGGATATTAGGGTAAGGACCATAACCTTGCCCTTCAACTCAAAGATAAGAAAACCATGTCACAGATGGATGTGGTGTCTCCTAGAGGGTCTTAGTCTAAAAAAAGGTCACTGGAAAATGCTAGGTATTAAGGGACTGAAGCCAATGCAATTTGATTACAACCATATTTTGCCCCGCTTTGACAACCACAAAGCAGAATATGTTAGGGATAAATTAATCCAAACAGGGAGAGAGTGTGTTACAGAGTTTTTGGGTTTCATAACTATGAGTTTGAAAAGACAAATCAGGATATATACCCTTACCCTTCCGTGTGGCACTTTATAGATTTTGCACTGCCATTGTCCTAGAAGCAAAATGATCTTGATGAGTTCAGGGTTGCTCCCTGGCATAGAGTTTTCTGTTGAATGGATGAAAACATAGAAATCTATTTCTATGCTCTTCTTCATTTTTAAGCTCTTGAGATGATAATTCCTGAGTGTGATTTTGCACAGATCATCCTCGACATTTGCAGGGAATAAACTAATTCCTATTAATTTCACCAGTGCCACATCATATAAGAGGAATTTCTACTCAGTTTTAAGATTTCAAGGTCCTTATTAGAAATGATATAGGCAAAGGTTTCACAAAAGACTCACCAGGGATCCAACTCTGTTGGGAAGAAGTTATTGATGTTTACCTTTCTTATTCCTTAACTTTAGCATTTGAATCCATTCTCCAAGTATCTAATGATCTCTCTTGGGGAGTTGGTAGGACAAGTCCCTACCTTACTTTAGCTTGTAGGCTAGAGCAATAGTGTCAAATTAAAATAGAAATGGGGACCCCTAATCCATATGTAAGAATCCCTGCAAGCTGTATGTTGATTTAATTTTAAAATGTATTTTTCTGTATTTCATTTATTTTATTAAATATTTCCCAGATTCATTTGAATCTTGTTTGTGCTACACTAGGGAATGTTGTGAACTTCCTGTGGTCTGCCAGATGTTTGACAGCTCTAATCTAGAGCAGTTAAGTAATGGAACTAGGAATTTCATACCCAAGTTCTGACAGGTCACTTGCTAAGTATTCAATCAATTCAATTCAATCTCATATGTATTTGTTCCTTCAGTACATACTAAATGGAAAGCACACTATCAAATACTTTCCCCTACATGAGACTTTCCTGATCTCTCTCAGAAGCAAGTGTCTTCTCCCAAATTACATTAAATTTGTGGTGTTTTTTTTAAAATATGTTTTGTGGGGTGGCTAGGTTGCACAGTGGCTAGAACACCGGCCCTGGAGTCAGGAGTACCTGAGTTCAAATCTGGCCTCAGACACTTAATAATTGCCCTTAATAATTCTGTGTGGCCTTGGGCAAGCCACTTAACCCAATTTGCCTTGCAAAAACCTAATAAAAATAAAAATATGCTTTGCATATTATTAGATATGTGCATATTGTCTACCCTTTATAGCATGTAAACTTCTTGAAAGGAGAGACAACTTCATTTTTGCCTTTGTATAACTAGCACAGTGCCACTCATTTACAATAATAACTACTTAAAAAACACTTGATATTTATTCCTAGAAATCTACTAATGAAAAATATGATGTTCTCTGCTATTGTGAGCTTACAGTCACAAAAATGGGTGGCATATGTATATAGTTTCAATATGAAAGGGGAAAGAAAAGTTCACATGCTCCAGAAAAATCTGAGGTCCAAGAGAACATTTTTAGTTTCAGGTGTACTTTAGCCTCATTCAGTGGTAGCCTTCAAATAATGAACGTTAAATAACTGTAGATTCAAGAAGTGAATTCATTAATTTTCACAGTTCTCTAGCATCTATATACGTTTTATAATAAATATTAATGACATCAAATGAAATCATGTTTCCCTACTTTCGAATAATCAAACTATCCTGAAATTTAGGTATCTTATTTCTTAACCAAAATACCACAAAACTTTGAAATTCTTTTATTGTACGTTTATACGAGTTTCTGTAAAAAATAATTGTGTGTTTGTGTGTGTGTATGTGTGTGTGCGTGTGTGTGTGTGTAAGCATTCTACTAAGGTGGATAGAGTCTTGGTGTGAAGACAGCATGATTTCAAGTTTATTGTAGCTATGGGAAATCAGTTTTGTTTTTCATTTGTGTCTCAAAAAGCTCAAAGGTTTTAAATTGCAGATGAATTGCAGAGGGGAGGGAATTGTCAAATCCAGAGTTCCTGTTATGATTAAATCTTAGTCCATTCTGAAGGAGAATACACAAAAAAATTTGCTAAATTAAAATTTTCAATGAGGCACAAAATTAAATCTTTTTCACATTTCCATTTGACTGAATCATTGAAGTCTAGTGACAAGACAAAAGTCAAGCCAACCAGTGATGACTTGGCATTCAATGGATGACCTCATTGTTTTTGATGTCTGTTCAAACACTAAGCAATCCACAATATATTTTTTCAACAGCATTCATGACTGAGGAAACAAATTGTTCTCATTATTCCATTTTATAAGGGGAAATCTTTATATGCTTGGGTAAGAAATTTCCCTAAATTATGGTAGATTTGAGATATGTTGGTCATCCTCAACCTGGTTTAGTCCATATACCAAGATGGTTTTATTGAGCTATGGTCACTGTGTATGCTACAGTTTCTTGGAATGACAGATCAGAGTTGGGTGGATTAGCAGCCTTGAAAAGTACTTGTCACGCCCTCATACCTGAGATATTAATTCTCATGAACACTCCATATAGCTTGGTGGTTCAACTGGTAAGAGTGCCAGACCTGGGGCCAGGCACACCTGAGTTCTAATTCAATAACTGTGTGACCCTGGGAAAGTCACTTAATTTCTGTTTGCCTTACCCACCAGAGAAGGAAATGGCAAACTGCTCCAGTACCCTTGCCAAGAAAATTTCATTTGGGGTCACAAAGAATCAGGCATCACTGAATAACATCTACAGTAACCACAACAAAGTGCTTTTATCCCAAGTATTATGCCTGGTGGGTGGTAGAGTCTTCAGTGGAGAGAATGCTAAATGTAGAGTTGAAATCTATCCTCAGACTCATACTAGTTTTTAAAAAATAATGCTAAATCAACTAAGACATGGGTCACTAATGAAGTAGGGATGTGAAAAGTTCTGGGAGATCATTATATATTATATATTATAAAATAGGTTTATTGTGGTAGAGGAAGGAATTGGTAAAGAGAAATCCTGAAGACTGGAAATAATAAATAAAAATTATCTGTTCATCTTTAAGGAATATAGTTTATTTAGCATTTTGTCTGTTTCTAAGAACTATAGATAAACACATGTGGGATGTTTCCCATTTTTTAGAATTTCTTCTGGATAATAGGCCTACTATTAATATTGATGGGTCAAAAAGTATGATCAGTTTTATTGCTCTTTGGGCATAATTGCATATTTCTTTCCAGAATGAATTAATTAGTTGACAACTCCACCAACAGTGTATTAATATACCATTCCTCCTACAATCTCTCCAAAATTGAGTTTTCCCTTTTTGCCAACTTAATCAATTTGACAGGTGTTAGATAATATCTTATAATTATTTTAATTTACATTTCTCTAATCAGTAATGACTTGGAGAACTTTTTTCATATGATTATATGTTTCTTTAATTTTTCATTTGAAAACTGACTGTTCATATCATTTAACCATTTATCAATTGCCAAATGAATTATAACCCAATACATTTGATTCAATTCTCTTTATATTTTAGAAATGAAACCTTTATCAGAACCCCTATATATAAAAATAGTTTCCCAGCTTTCTATTTTCCTTCTAATTTTGGCATCATTGATTTTATAAGTGTAAACACTTTTTAATATAATGAAAATCATCCATTTTGTAATTTATAATTGACTCTGTTACTTGTTTGGCCATAAATTGCTCCTCTTTCCATAGATCTGACAGAATATTTCTTGATCTGTTTATTGATCTATGGAATCACCTTTTATGTCTAAATCCTCTACTGTTTTGACCTTATTTTGGTAAAGCATGTGAACTGTGCCTAATTTTTGCCATACAATATTCCAGTTTTCCCAACAATCTTTCTTGATCTTTTGTTGCTGCAGATGAATTTTGTTACTATTTTTTCAAGTTCAGTAAAAGAGTTATTTGGTAATTTGGGTGGCAATCTGAATTATAATTAAATTTGGGCAGAATTGTCATTTTTATTATTAACAATTTACATTTTTCCAATTGTTTTGATCTGACTTTATTTGTGTTTTGTAATTGTGTTCATACAGTTTCTGATTTTGTCTTGAATGGTAGAATCTCAAGTACTTAATGTTGTCTGCAGTTACTGTAAGTGGAATTTCTCTTTCTATCTCTTGCCTGTGGGGTTTGTTGTTCATTTACAGAAATCATTTACAGATGATTTACGTGGGCTTATTTTATATCCTGCTACTTTGCTGAATTTGTCAATTGTTTCAAATATTTTTAGAAGATTTTCTCAGTATACCATCATATTATTTTCAAATCATGATCATTTTGTTTCCCCATTACCAACTCTAATTTCTTCAATTTCTTTTTCTTCTCTTATTGCTAAAGCTAAGATTTCTAACACTTTGTTGAAGAGTAATGGTGAAAATCAACATCCTTTTTTCACCCCTGATATTATTAGAAAGGCTTCTAGTTTATCCATAATTATATATGCTATTTGTTGATGGTTTAAGATACTTATTTTAAGGAAAAAAACTCCATGAATTCCTATACTGGCTAGTGCTTTTAATAGAAATGGAGACTATTTTTTCTAAGAATTTTTCAGCATTTATTGAGATAATCATATAATTTCTGTTGCTTTTGTTATTGATGTGTTCAGTTATGTTGAATGCTTTCCTAACATTGACCTATTCCTGCCTATCTGGTATGAATCCTATCTGATCATGGTGTTTTATCCTAGTATTAACTTGCTGTAATCTCTTTGTTAAATTTGTATTAAAGGTTTTTGCATCAATGTTCATTAGAGATATTGGTCTATAATTTTCTTTGACTGTTTCGTGTCTTCCTGGCTTAGGTCTCAGTACTATATTGGTGTCATAATAGGGATTTGGCAAAACTCCTTCTTTTCCTATTTTTTAAATAGTTTAAGTAGAATTGGAATCAATTGTTCCTAAAATGTTTAGCACAATTCACTTGTAAATTCATCTGGACCTGCACATCTTTTCTTAGGAATTTATTGATGGTTTCTTCAATTTCTTTTTCTGTAATGTTGTTATTTAAGTATTTTATTTCCTTTTCTGTTAATCTGGGTGGTTAGTATTTTTGTAAATAATCATCCATTTCACTCAGCTTTATCATATTTATTGGCACACAGCTGGGCAAAATAGCTCCATATTGTCTCTTTAATTTCCTCCTCACTGGATCAGTTCACCCATTTCATTTTTGATACTGGTAATTTAGTTTGTTTTGTTTTTTTCTCTCTTTTTAAAATCAGATTAATCAAAGGTTTATCTATTTTAGTGGTGTTTTCATAAAACCAACTCTTGGTTTCTATTTATTAGATCAATAGTTGTTTGATTTCAATTTTATTAATTTCTCCTCTGATTTAATTGGGGATCTTTAAGTTGTTCTTTTTTTTAGCATTTTTTTAGGTGCATGCCTAATTCATTCACTTCCTCTTTCTCTATTTTATTCATATAAACATTTAGAGATATAAAATTTCCCTTACAAACTTCTTTGACTGTATTTTATAAATTTTACTATGTTGTTATCATATTCTTGATTGAAATTACTAATTACTTCTATGACTCATTTCATCCACTTGTTCTTTAAAATTAAAGCATTTGGTTGTCAAATAATTTTGGTTTATCTTTCCAAGACCCTTTATTACATGTAATTTTTATTGCATCATGATTTAAAAAGCATGCATTTATTATTTGTCTTTCTGCATATGAGTGCGTTTCCTCATTATTTTAGTTTTGTTTTCTATGTCTCCTTGTAGTTCATTCAGCTTCTCCTCAAAGAATTTGGATGCTATACCACTAGGTGCATAAATGTTCAATAATGATATTATTTGGGGCGGCTCGGTGGGTAGTGGATAAAGCACCAGCCTTGGAGTCAGGAGTAACTGAATTCAAATCCGGTCTCAGACACTTAATAATTACAAAGTTGTGTGGCCTTGGGCAAGCCACTTAACCCCACTGTAGTTTCCTTCCTTATTCCTTTTAATGAGAACTATTTTTACTTTTGTTTTGAGATCAGGGTTTTGCTACCCCTGACCTTTTTACTTCTGTTGAAGCATAATATATTTTCCCCTAGTCTTTTACCTTTACCTTGTGTATTTATCTCTCTGCTTCAAATGTGTATCTTGTAAGCAACATACTGTAGGATTATGTTTTAATCCATTCTGCTATCTGCTTCCATTTTATGGGACAGTTCATCTCATTCAAACTTTCAGTTAAGATTACAAATTCTTTATTTCCCTCCATTATCTGTCCCCATTTGTACTTTTCTCTTTCCTTTCCTCTTATTCCTCCTCAGTTATGCTTTACTTCTATTCCCCATTAAATTTTCTTTTAAATTTTAACTTTACATTTACTTTCTTTTCTTTTTTTTTTTAGGTTTTTTTTTTTTGCAGGGCAAATGGGGTTAAGTGGCTTGCCCAAGGCCACACAGCTAGGTAAACATTAAGTGGCTGAGACCGGATTTGAACCCAGGTACTCCTGACTCCAAGGCCGGTGCTTTATCCACTACCCACCTAGCTGCCCCTTTATATTTACTTTCACCTATACCTTCACTTTCCCTTTTATCAGTTGCTTTTCCCCTTTTTCTTTCCCTTCTCTACCCCACTTCCATTTAGGGTAGAATAGATTTTAAAACCCAGTTGGGAATGTATGTTATCCTTTTCTGAACCTAATCTATTCAGAAGAATTTATTCAGTGTTCACATCCTCCCTATTTTCCCTCTACTATAATAGGTCCCTGTGCCTCCTCACCTGGAGATATTTATCCATTATTATCTAGCCTTCTCCTAGTATAGTCCTTCTTTTTATGTTTTTATTGTTTTAACCCTATCTTGTCATCTTACATCTCCTTTGTCAAAATATACTCCTTTTATCTGACCTATCAAATTATAATCAAGGAATAATTGATTGCTTGACTGCTTGATAAGCATCATTAGCCTCATAATCATTAAGTACCCTCCCTTCTTCTGTCTCATTAGAAATACACTTCTTGGGGCAGCTAGGTGGCACAGTGGATAAAACACCGGCCTTGGAGTCAGGAGTACCTGGGTTCAAATCCGGTCTCAGACACTTAATGATTATCTAGCTGTGTGGCCTTGGGCAAGCCACTTAACCCCATTTGCCTTGCAAAAACCTAAAAAAAAAGAAAAAAAGAAATACACTTCTTAAGAGTCATGAATCACTTCAATTTATAGTCACTTTATTCCTTACTCATTTTTCAAGTTCCCTAGATGAACACACAATCCTCATGTGCCAAAGTATCATGAAAACTCAAATCATTTCATAAACACTTGTTACCCCCCACCCCAAGCATACTACCTCCAATTGTAGCCAAAGCTTCAAGCAGAGCATATCTCTTCATGTTTTCATATCCAGTCCCTCTTAGTATATACTCTCTCAGTCTCTATAGTACTCCAACCATAGCCCTACAGTCATCCCTAATCAAAGTATCAGGTACATTCTCTCCCACTGTCCCTTAAGAACTCCAACCATGATATTAAAACCCTTGTTAAATGGATTAAGATAAGATAATTTCCTAATCTTTTTATGTCCAATACTTCTAAGTAAGATTCTACCTTCTGCCCCTCTTATACTATAAACCTCTGTCTAGTAAAGTCACTTCTGATTTAATTAAGTATAGAGCCTCCAAGTACTCTAAGGACTGTGACACCCTGAAGATCTTCCTTAAGAACTTTAGCATTGATTGTAAGGCATGGAGACACTGGCACAGGACCACCTAGTATAGGGTATCCTCTTCAGAGAATGTGCTGAACAGAGAATTAAAGTAGTTCAAAGGAAATGAGAGAGACATAAATTTAGAGTAAATGTCCCACATGTTCATATGGACAATTTGTGACTGACTTGTAGAGAGTGTTCTGAACTCCCATTGTTCTGACCAACCACAATCAGACACAGTAATTTGCCTCAAGCATAGTGATGTTATTTTTGGTCTTCTTTGATAATGAAGGCAAAGAACCAACCATGTCCATAGCCTCTAAATTTAATCTCTTCAACTACATTCACCCTTTAACTATCCTAACAAATACAATTTTCAAAAGTTACAAGTGTTGTTTTCCCTTGTAGGATTGTATACAATTTAATGATTTCAGCTAGCATTTCCACATACCTCTTTATGCATCTTTTGAGCCTTGTATTCAAAGATAAAATTCTCTGTTCAGTTCTATTCTTTTTCATCAGAAAATAATTGAAAGTTTTCTACTCCACTGACCATATGTCTTTTGTCCTGACAGAATAAGATGAATTTTGAAAGGTAGTAAATTTTTGGTCTTTTGTCCCCTGAAATAGCATATTCCTAACCCCTGATTTTTTTAATGACTGAAGCTGCTAAGTCCCTGTAATTCTGATTGTTCTTTCTTTTTATTTAAATTGCTTCTTTTTAGGGTGGCTAGGTGGTGCAGTAGATAAAGCACCAGACCTGGAGTCAGGAGTACCTGAGTTCAAATCTGGTCAAAGACAATACTTACCTAGCTGTGTGGCCTTAGGCAAGCCACTTAACCCCATTTGCCTTGCAAAAAAATAAACCTCTAAAAATTTTAAAAAATTGCTTCTTTTTTTGGTTGCTTGCAGTATTTTCTCTTTTATTTGAGAATTCTGGAATTTGGCTATGCTAGTCCTTGGAGTTTTTTCCAGGTTTTTCTTTCTGGAGGTGTTCTGTGTATTCTTTCAACAGTTATTTTGTCTTCTTGATGTAGCACATTTGGACAGTTTTCCCTGATAATTTCCTAAAAGATACTTTTTTTCTCTTTTTTTTTCCTTTTTTTTTTAGGTTTTTGCAAGGCAAATGGGGTTAAGTGGCTTGCCCAAGGCCACACAGCTAGATAATTATTAAGTGTCTGAGACCGGATTTGAACCCAGGTACTCCTGACTCCAAGGCCGATGCTTTATCCACTATGCCACCTAGCTGCCCCACTAAAAGATACTTTTCAGGATGTTTTTTCATCTAGGCTTTCTGGTAGACCAATAATTCCTAAATTACCTCTTTTGGATCTGTTTTCCAGGGTTTTTTGTTTTTCTTAAAAAGTTATTTTAATTTTTCTTTAATTTTATTGGTCTTGGTTTCTCATAGATTTATTTGTTTCTATCTGTCCTATTCTAATTTGGGGGTTTTTTATGCTCTTCAGTTAGGTTTTGTGTTTCCTTTTCCAGATGGCTAATTTTATTTTTTGAAGTGTTACACTCTTTTTATAATTTTTTTTTACTTTTATTTATTTGGTCAATTTTTCATATTTTCCTGCATGGCTCTCATTTCTTTTTTTTTCATTTTTCTTCCTCTCTTCTTTGGTTTTTAAATTTCTTTTTTAACTCTTCTATGAGGTTTTGCATTTGAGTTCAATTCATAGACTTCTTTAAAACTTCACATATAGGTAACTTGTCACTGTTCTCTTCTTCTAAGGTGGCATTTTTATCATCTGAATCTCATAGTTTCTTTCTATGGTTATACTCTTTTAGCTTCTTTGGCTCATTTTGATTGTTTGAGTTCTGCTCCTGAAGTATAGGGAGTACAATCCCAAACTTTTGGTTCTAGGGCTGGAGTCTGATCCCTAGTTTATTGCTAGCCAGGTGTTGCCTATGCAACACCTCCTTTATTTCCTCCTTTATGTTCAGGCTCTGCCTTTGCAATGATTTGTTCCCAACTCAGTCTTCTCAAGAATCAGATTTTGCCTGGATTTGGGGCCCTTCCTGCTGGCTTGCTATCTTGCTGCCATTACCTGTGCTGTAATCAAATTGC
This sequence comes from Macrotis lagotis, assembly GCF_037893015.1. Taxonomy (NCBI): domain Eukaryota; kingdom Metazoa; phylum Chordata; class Mammalia; order Peramelemorphia; family Peramelidae; genus Macrotis; species Macrotis lagotis. The sequence goes on from NC_133658.1 coordinate 758,831,872, forward strand.
TAGGACCTAAATTCTTCTGTGACTATAACTCATCTGGTTTTCTGGCTCTACTGCCCTGCTGGGTTCTATTTCTTCTTTTCCTCCTGAAGAGATAGAACTTCATTGAAGATCTCCCATAATTTCTACAGTTGAAAATCTATTTTAATCTTTCCTTTTTTGAGTGGGGTATGTAGCTTGATTTGAATTTAATTCATTAGTGAATATAATATTTAACCTATAAATCAGTGTGTTCAACATCAATTTCATTTTTTAGCTTTAATATTTTGCTTTTTCAACAATTATATATAAAAACAATTTTTAACATTTTTAAAATTCTGAGTTACAAATTACCTCCATGCTTATTGGGAAGGCAAACAATTTGCTATATTATATATGTGCAGTAATGCAAAATATATTTCCATATTAGTCATAATATGAAAGAAAACAGACCAAAAAGCAAAGAAACATACAACATGAGGAAAAAATATGCTTTGATCTGCATTCAGACTTCATTAGTTCTTTCTCTGGAGATGGATAGCATTTTTCATCTTAAGTCCTTCAGAATTGTCTTGGATCATTATTTTGCTGAGAACATTTAAGCCAGTTACAATTGATTATCACACAATATTGCTTTTAATATGTATAATATTCTCGTGGTTCTTCTCACTTCACTTTGTACAATTCACATAAGTCTTTACAGGTTTTTCTGAAAGCATTTTGTTCATCATTTCTTATAGTACTTGTAGCATTATATATTCATATATTCCATAACAATCCTCAGTCAATGATCATCCCCTCAGGTTCCATTCTCTGACACGAATAAAAGAGTTGCTTTAAATAGTTTTTGTATTTGTAGGTCCTTTTTCCTTTTTAAAAATATCTTTAGGATAATGACCTAATAATGATATTTTTTGGTAAAGAGTATGCATGGTTCCAAATTCCTCTCAAGAATGCAACTTCACCAACAATACATTAGTGTCAATTTTCCCACATTCACTCCAACATTTGTCATTTTCCTTTTCTGCCATATTAGCAAATTTGATATGTGTGGGTAGTATCTCAGAGTCATTTTAATTTGTATTTCTTTAACCAATAGTGATTTGGAGCATTTTTTGATTTGATCAAAGAAAGTTTTGTTACTTTTTTTCTGACAACTGCCTATTCATAGCCTTTGACCATTTAACTGAGGAATGCTCTTGTTTTTACAAATTTGATTCAGTTCTCTACATATTTGAGAAATGAAGTTTTTATCAGATTAAATAGTTGTAAAAATTTCTTTATGGTTAAATTATGATACTGTGTATTTCCCTCTCTATTCTATTGCCCCCCTATCTTACTCCCTCTCTCCTTTCACCCTGTTCATCCTCAAAAGTGTTTTCTTTCTCTCTTTTACCCATCCCAATCTTCCCTCCCTTTTGCCACTCCTCGCTTCTCTAATTCTCTTCCCTTTCTATTTCCTGTAGGGTTAGATAGATTTCTTTAACTAACTGAATGTCTATTCCCTCCATGAGCCAATCACATGAAAGTAATGTTTACTTTTGCCCCTCCCACCTCCTTCATCTTTCCCTCCACTATAAAAGCTTTTTATCACTTCTTTTATATCATATAATTTACACCATTATCCCTTTTCCTTTACCCTTCTGTCAGTATATTCCTCTTTCTCACCCCTTAATTTTTTAAAGCCTTTTTTAAAGTTAATCATCCCATCATCTTCAACTCACATTCATGCTTTCTGTCTCTGTAAACTCCTTTCAACTACCTTAGCAATGAGAAAGTTTTTAGGAGTTACACATGCCATTTTTCCACCTGGTGAAATCTTGAGTCTTGCCTTTACTATCCTGTGACACCATAATTGGTTATCAGATAAGACTTATGCCTGGAATCAAACAAAGGTTAGGGAGGTTTTCCTCTGTCATATGACAACTATATCCCTCTTTTATCTTTTATTGCAAATTTTTACTATCAAGAAATTTTGTGAATCTATGTTAAATCTATTAGCTAACTTATAAATCATTATCAAAATAAAAATCATCAGTCTATAAGGGGTTACCCTTTTTTACTGAAAGGAGGGAATATCAAAAGTTATGATTTTTATATTAATTAATATTATACATGTAATGAATTTAATAATAATAATAATAAATTTCACTTCTAGATATGCTTTTTACAGGCAATCTCTGAGACTGGAAAAACTGTCAAAACAAAATAGCAGAAGTCAACTGTCAATCATGACAGGTTCTGCCCTGTGTTAAGTGAAGTATATCAGTATAATTTGCACTGTAATGTAACCCCCAAACTATACAATCAACTACCTGTTTCCACAGGAACCCTATTTGGATAGCCACAAGTGATGTAATCATTGCATTGTTCTGCATGGTGAGCTTGTCCTGGAAAGATCACTGAAGTCTCAAATCTAATTGTCTAGAATCTACCTTCCCACTCATGATCATATACAAAATATCTGACACCACAGCAGCAAAGTGGAGCTCCAGGGAATGGAGCAATTCTATGATTTTCAAATTGGTTCCTTGTAAAGAAAGTAATTTATAAATTAACATATGATTTACTGAAGTTGTCTCTAGCCTGTTTTTTCATGACCAGGTTAGAGATGGCTCAGTATAAACTTGGTCAACAAAAGTAACTTTAACCTTATATACCTCATGATTTCTTTTTCTTCTTTACCTGTTTATACTTCTCTTGAGTTTTTTATTTAAAAGTCAAAATTTTTGTTCAGTTCTTGTTTTTTTATTTCATCAGGAATGCTTGAAAGTCTTCTATTTCACTGAATCTTCAATTTTCTCCTGAAACATTTAATTTGTACTTAGTTTTGATGCATAGGTGATTCTTTATCCTAATCTTAGCTCTTTTGCCTTCCAGAATATAAATTCCTTTATACCTTTAATGAACCTTTAATGTAGAAGCTATTAAATCTTGTGCCATCCTAACTGTGACTTCACAGTATTTTTTTTTTCCTTTTTTCTGGCTTCTTGCAATATTTTCCTCTTAGAGCTGGAATTTGCTATAATATTCCTGGGAGTTTTCATTTTGGGATCTCTTTCAGGAAGTAATGGTAGATTATTTCAATTTCTATTTTACCTTCTTATTCTAGAACATCAGGGAAATTTTCCTTTATAATTTCTTGAAAGATGATGTCTAATGTCTTTTTTGATTATGACTTTCAGGTAATCCAATAATTTTTAAATTATGTGTCCCAGATATATTTTCAGATCACCTATTTTTCCAATGAACTATTTCACATTTTCTTCTATCTGTTCATTCCTTTGACTTTTTTATTGTACTTGATGTATCACAGGGTCATTTGTTTCTACTTGCTCAATTCTGATTTTTAAGTAAATATTTTCTTCAGTGAACTTTTGTACTTTTGATTGATTCTACTTTTTAAGTTGTTTTCTTCAATGAATTTTGTACCTCTTTTTTATTTGTTCATTTCTGCTTCTTGAGTTATTCTTTTAGTTAATGTTTGTCTATCATTTATCCTTTGGCCAATTCTCTTTTTTAAGGTGTTAATTTCTTTAATATTTTTTGTATCTTCTTTACCAACCTGTTAACACTTTTTTCATAACATTTTGCATCTTTCATTTCTCTTCCAAATTTTCCTTCTTTCTCTTTTAGTTTACTTGAAAAAAGATTGAGCACTTTCTCTGCTTGTAATACTTCACTAAAAACATTAAGCATTTTTATGGTCCAAGACTAATTAAAATTTTTTTGAGATCTTGGTTATAGTAGTTTTGACTTTATTGTCTTCTGTCTGTGAGTTTTGAATTTCTTTGATACCATAGTAACATTCTAGGAATTTTTTTTCTATTTGTTCATTTTTCTAGCCTATATGCTAATGTGGTACTCTGCTTCCTGTTTGAAGTGTGAACTCTCCCAAGTTTCACTGTTTATGTGCAGCTATTTTCAAAGCTAGTTTTGGGAGCTTATAAACCTTCAGCTTTTCCAAGCTGGTATGATCAAAGAAGAGATGTGTTTACTATTCTCCTGAACTGTGTTCCCCTCTGTGAGTGATCATAAATAGTTTTTATTCTACATTTCAACTGTGATAGTGTTCATTTTTGTCTTGAGATTGTCACCCAGGACTGCAACCCAGAAGTTATTATGGACCCTGAAATAGAGTTCTGTCCCTAGTGTCAACAAATAGATCCCTGTAATCTCCTTCTGACCTATGACTCAAAAGATTGAGTAATTCCTCAAAAATTAAGCAAATAGGTTATTCAATGAATGATATAAATCAAGTATGTGAAGGTCATTTATTCTATGAAGAGAAAAAGGATGTTACCCATGGATAAACTGTGGTGATAATTAGTGCTCTAAATGGTAACATCATTGATTCAACAATTTATAATTCTGGTGACAATCAGATGGGAATGATAATATTTAATGTGACATAAGAACATACAACAATTATAAAAATCTGCTTATCAGATATTTCAATTTCACCTCTGTATTAGGCACTCTTCATTCAAACAACTAAGCAATTGGTTTCTCCTTCCAAAGCATATACTTCCCTTTCAACCACTGTAGCTTATGGAAGGCATTTGGCTCTGTCAATGGAACATTTAATGACAACTCCAAAAGTTTTGAACTCTCAAGGACTTCAGGTCAAGTCTACCTCAGAGTATTCACTCATCTAAGGTTAGGAGAAAACAAAAGTTCAAGGGCCACCATAGGCCACCATAGACTCTCTCTACAAGCCAGCCTACTTGAGTCCATACCTCACATGGGGATTGACAGCAGGATCATCATGATAATAGGGTAGAGAAGGACCATTCTTCATTCCTCATTGGAATCATTTTACCTAAAGAGATGCAATTAAGAAATTTCAGACTAAAATTTTCTCTTCTTTTTAAAGGTCTCTAACCCTTCCAGTTCAGCAGCCACTTGGAGGATTCTTTGTCACCACTCATTGTAAGACCTTGTGAATAACCAGTTTTAAACTCTCTTATCTTCAACGTAGTAAACTGGAAGCAAATAATTACAATTTGTGCGTGCTCTGTACAACCAAAAGCAGTGGTCAGTTTGAGCATGTTCCTTGCCCCTACACGTGTAAAATTCAAAGCTTATTCCTGCTTTTTCTCTATACTGCCTATAATCAAGTCAGTTACATTCTGTTACAGATACTTAGAATGTATCTTCTTTGGACATTGTAAAAGATGACTTACAATATTTCTTCATATTTTTCCCTTTCAATATTTTCTGTAGCTACTTGATGAGAAGGACAGACACAAATCCAATAACATTTTCTTCTCATTTTTTAGTAGTGTTTTCAGTTCTCAAGTGTTGTTTGCTTCTCCCAAGTGAACGAGAATAAAAATACCAAGATCCGAGGGTTTTAGGATCATGACTATAGAAGTAGAAGATCCTTCAGAGGTTCTTGAGTTCAACTCCCTTTTTAATTATAGGTGAGTAATAGGAAGCCCAGAAGAGCAAATGATTTGCCCAAAAGTTATAAATGTATCAATTGTCAGGTATGTATCTAAAACCAAGTTCTCCTGAAGGCTTCGTGATCACTTGACAGAGTTCAATTTCTCAAAGTTCCAGGATGATTTGTTTAAAAAACATTCAAATATAAATTATATCTGACTATATCATTCAACTATTGCATTTTAGCTTTTAATTATCATTTGATTTAACTACTTTAAAAATCAATGTACCAAATACAACTGACAGCCTGATATAATGAATAGAATGCTGGTCTCAGGTCTAGAATCTTGTGCTCAGGTCTTGACTTTAACATAGATTGGACTATGTATTCCTTGGCAAATTATTTAACCTCTCAGTGTATCCAGAAACTCAAGATGAGAATGAATGAAAAATTATTTAAGTGATTGATATGTGCTAGAGTGCTGTTCCAAGCACTAGAGATACAGATATAAAAGAGCAATGATACTTATCTTCAAAGAAGAAACATTGAAATCAGGGAATCAATATCTAGGGCAGTAATGCCCAAGGTGGGGAATTTTATGTTGTCAAATAACAGAGATTGAGTGGAGTCAGAGGGTTCAAATGCTCCACCCTTCCCAGAATCAATGACAACTTTGACTTGATTTCTGGAAACAGAATAAGATATAGAAAGTAGGATTTAGGAGAGTGTTCATGGGTACGGTATCATGGGAAGAAAATGGTATTAGTATTTAGTGAGCTGTCATCAATCAAAATATACTCAAGATGAAAGGTGGAGATTTAGTTTGGTAAGAGCCATGACTAGCAGAATTCCTGTATAAAGTAACATCGAATTCAAGTCAAAATAAGGATCACTAAACCATCTAAAAGGATCCCTGTGGCCTGCATATTGACTTAAAAAACCACATTAACATTTTTTATGTTCTATTGCTCTTTTATTGATTTTGTGAAATATTTCCCAATTACATTTTAATCTAGTTCCTGTTCCCTAAAGAGGGTTGCAGTTTTTATGTTTGATACTCTGCTCTACAGCATAGCTAGAAAAGGGCAGGTTGTATGTTTAAAGTTGGTTCTATATAATGAACACTCTCCATTTAGTGAGGCATAAGGTGAGGAACTAGAAGTTCAGTTGAGATAGTTGCAGAAAAGTTCTTTACTGTAAGATAAAGGCTGTTATCCCACTTGGTGCTCCCTATACCAAAGAAATCAAATAAAAAGTTAAAAACATGTAAACTGTGAGCAAACTAAAATATAAATGAATGATTTTTTAATTTAAACTAGTATTTCAATTTGTAAAATATCTTAAATAATATATTATAAAAATGTTTTTTTTTCAGTGATCACTTGACATAACATTCTGTTACAGATACTAAGAATGTATCTTCTTTGGACATTGTAAAAAATGTCTTACGATTTCTTCAGATTTTTTCCTCAGTTTCATTTTCCCCAAAAGAGAAAAATTAGTATTTATTTTAGTTTTTGGGGTTTTTTTTTGCAAGGCAATGGGGTAAAGTGGCTTACCCAGGGCCACACAGCTAGGTAATTATTAAGTGTCTGAGGCCAGATCTGAACTCAGGTACTCCTGACTCCAGGGCCAGTACTCTATCTACTGTGCCACCAAGCTGCCCCTTGAAAATTAGTATTTTTAAAAATTTTCATCATTCTAAAATCCGCAAAAATGTTATGCTTCTTGGAAGAAGCTAGTTATAATAAAAAGTTTCATATCTCAATATCTTTTCAATTAGGTTCTTGCCTCTAAAACTTAAGAGAGTATGAGAAAAATATTACTCTATGAGGAAACTTACTAATAGCCAAGAAGTTAATAGAATTCCCTGGTTAGAGTTGATCTGTTGGATGGCAGGAGAAAGGTGACTGAAACATGGTAGAGAACAAAAATGGTTTATTCCCAGAAGAGTCTGGATCCCTGATGAGATAAGAACTTGGGCAAACTGTAAAATTCTAATAAGGTCCCTGGAAACTATCCATTAATAAGAAAACTCCAGCTGTTACAGTAAGATTCAGAGATGACTTTTATCCTAAAGTTGGAGGGAATCATTGGGTTAAAGTAACAATAAGAATGTTATCTCTTAGAACTCCTGGGGTAGCTAAGAAATCATAGACCATGCTTGTATTGCAATAGAACAAAAGGAAGCAGTTTGTGAAGATTATCATTCTTGACTTCATTGCTGTGTGTTCCAAAGATTTTCAATGAAGAGCCAGCAGTGGAGGGTGAGTGCCTTAATTCAAATGCCCTGAGTCTTTCAACCAAACTAGCCATTTTTGGAGCCAACCTCTTAGTGAAATCTCACTTCTTTATCTTTATTGATTCATTGTTCATTGAACCTGAGTAGCATAGAGCTGGAAATATATCTGTGGAAATATTCAGAAAAAACTGAGAATCAGAGGCTTTGATTCCCCAGTTCCTTGGATTATTGCTTTAATAGAGAAGGATCTTGTGTTTCCATTAAATGACTTTGGACAGTAATTAACTCTCCCCAAGAATCTGCTTTCTTTTCTTTGAAAGAGTGACTATTGTAACCATACTGATGGAGACCAGTCATCTTAAATGTCCGGCAAAAGCTGCTTTTTTGTCTTTTCAGAAATGTGAACAAGAGCTTGATGGTTGTTGACCCCCAGTGAGTACACAAATAGAAAACTGGAAGTCATCTCTTTCTTTCTTCACTGAAATCTAATTGTCGTCAACAGATTTAACTGCCTGTATCAATAATATAGTCATTCCTTGAGTAGAATAAGGAAAAGTTAAATTTGACTCTGCAACTATTCTGTTTACATGTTTCATCATTACACTACTAAGACGCATGAGTAATAATAGTGATACATTCACACAGTAACCAGAAATAAATTTTCATAGGCTCCCAGGTCCAAAATCCTATATATTCCAGGATTTAAAATAGTTCTTTTTGTTTCTTTGTGTGGAGAGAGAGAGAGAGAGAGAGAGAGAGAGAGAGAGAGAGAGAGAGAGAGAGAGAAAGGGAAAAATTCTCTCTAATCTGCTATTTGATTTTTAATCCCACAGGTCCACTATCCAGAGAAGGGAAATCACTCTGCAGTGACTGAATTTATTATTGCAGGCTTAACAGACAGACCAGAGCTCCAGGTGCCACTTTTTTTACTGTTTCTAGGGATCTACATGATCACAATGATAGGGAACCTGGGTATGATCATCTTAATTGTGTTTAGTTCCCACCTTCACACCCCCCATGTACTATTTCCTCAGTTGTCTATCCTTCATTGACCTCTGTCATTCCACTGTCATCACTCCCAAAATGCTTGTGAACTTTGTGTCAGAGAAGAACATCATTACTTACCCTGAATGCATGACTCAACTCTATTTTTTTCTAATGTTTATAATTTCTGAATGCCATATGTTGGCAGTAATGGCATATGACCGCTATGTTGCCATCTGTAGCCCTCTATTATATAATGTCATCATGTCCTATCAGTTATGCTCCTGGCTGGTGGGTGGAGTGGGTGCATTGGCTGTAGTTGGTGCCACAGTTCACACAGGCTGCATGCTTAGAGTTGACTTTTGCAAAGACAATATTGTCAATAATTTCTTTTGTGATGTTCTTCCCCTCTTGAAGCTCTCCTGCATCAGCACCTATATCAATGAAGTAGTTCTTCTGGCTTTAAGTTCATTTAACCTTTTTGTACCAACTCTAACTATTCTTAGTTCTTATATTTTCATCCTCTTCAGCATCCTTCGCATCCAGTCCACTACAGGTAGGTCTAAAGCCTTTAGCACTTGCAGTTCCCATATCATGGCTGTTTCTCTATTCTTTGGTTCAACTGCATTCATGTACCTGCAGCCTTCTTCTAATTCCATGGATCAGGGAAAGGTATCCTCTGTGTTTTATACCATAGTGATTCCCATGTTGAACCCCCTAATCTACAGCCTCAGGAATAAAGATGTCAAAGTTGCACTGAAGAAAATCTTAGAGAAAAAGATATTCTCATGAACAGTAGAAAGTCAATGATGATGAGATCAAGCTTTCTTTGCTGATGCCTTTTTCCTTTTAAATGTATTAGTCATGTTTCTTTCTCAAATGGCAGGATCTTCTCACTTCCCTTCCTCACAACTTCCCTCCCTCTATCTCCCTGATTTTTCTTATGCAAGCAAACCATTTTTGATGAATCACATTTAGAAACTCTCTTACTGACAAATAGTAGAATATAATGTATTAAAGAGATGAACTAGTAATATCTTAAGATCAAAGAGTAGGGTAACTGAGAAGTCACTCCATCAGTTTGCAATTTTCCTTTGGTTTAGTAATCAGGTACTTTTCTGGATTTTTAAGAGAAAGATAGATATAGGACAGGAAAGGATAGTGCTTTAATGTTTACAATAATTTTACAAATATTATCTCATTTTATTTAGACAATAACCTGGGGGAAGGTACCATTATTATCTGCATTTTATAAATGAGGCAACTGAGGAGCTCATTAATTTCTAGGGATAATAAAACTTGTTAAGTGTTGGGTTGGATATGAATTCATCTTCTGACTCAAGGACCAGTGCCTGATTTGACATTGAACTAACCCTGATCCAAATTCCTCATTTTTCAGATAAAGAAGTTGAAGCGATGATTCTTGAACTAGTGCTTTCTTTTCTATCACATTGCTGACCATAGTCTTATCTTTCTCTTTGATCTGTTGTTTGTTCTAGAAACCATGAAAACCTGAGTTGAGGTTTCACTTCTGAGCTCATAATGATGCTGCATAAGTCACTTAATAAGTCAGTGCTCTTGTTAATACTCTAGGTTGCTTAGAAGGTATTGGCCTGTACTTGAAGTGGGAATTTCCTTACCTGGAAGTTCTTTACATCAATGAAATCACAAGTCCAGTTCTTCTCCAACTCCCTATTTACCCAGGGCATATTCTTAAGAAACAAAAATAATCAAACAAAAAAACCTTTCCCTTAGGCAAAGATATATGATTCACTACTGCAGTCAAGTGGAGCAGTTGATAGAATGCTAATCCTTGAATCAAGAAATTCTGAGTTCAAATCTGACCTCACACACTTATCAGCTGTGTGACCTTGAGTAAGTCACTTAATCTTTGCCTCAGTTTTCTCAACTGTAAAATGAGGATAAGCATAACACTAACTCCCAAGGTTTCAGAGAAGATTATATTAGTTAATATTTGTGAAGCCCCTAGTATAGTGCCTGGCAAACAGTAAGAGATATATAAGCACTAGAATTGCTGTTGTTGCTCTTTTATTTCTAACGTATGTTTAATATTTCTGTTCATTTTTCTGCTCAGATGTTTGGGTACCCTTATTTCTTGCAATTGCTTTTCAATTCAATTTAGAATAGGAATTATCCTAGGAGAGAAAAACCATAAACATCCCAGTTCTAGTTCTTAAGTACCATTTAAGGGACAGGAGAGTGGTGAAGAGGATGAAGAATATTATATATATACAATTTGGCAAAATACAAAATAGAACACTATAGGAGAAAAGTAGAGATGGAATCCAGAGGTATCAAACATATTTGTTGTTTGGCAAACAAAATGTAGTTAGTATATGTTTTGCATAATCAATAAAAATACAAAAATATATAAATTATATTATAATTTGATATGAAATCATTACACAACCAATAAGGATCCGTGAGCAGGAATTAGTGACTCTACATCTATTTGATTATGACACTACTGATCCAGGAAATATGCTCCAGGAAAATTTAAAAAGTAGAATAATTGATATATTTATTGAACTTACAAAGTAGTAACTCTCAACTGTGCTGGGGTCCTCACATCCTGCATATACTTAAAAAACTCAGTGATGCATAATTGAGGGGAATGGCTGAACAAATTGTAGTATACATATGTTATGGAACACTATTGTTCTGTTAGAAACCAGGAGGGATGGGAATTCAGAGAAACCTGGAGGGATTTGTATGAACTGATGCTGAGTGAGATGAACAGAACCAGAAGAACACTGTACACCATAACAGCAACATGGGATTGTTGTTCAATCTTAATGCATTTGCTCATTTCATCAGTGCAACAATCAAGGACAATTTTAAGGTATCTGTGATGAAGAATACCATCTATATACAGAGAAAGAATTGTGGAGTTTAAACAAAGACCAAAGACTATTACCTATAATATTTTTTTTAGGATTTTGCAAGGCAAATGAAGTTAAGTGACTTGCCCAAGGCCATACAGCTAGGTAATTATTAAGTGTCTGAGACTGGATTTGAACTCAAGTTCTCCTGACTCCAGGGCTGGTGCTCTAACCATTGCACTACCTAGCTGCCCCTATTAGCTATAATTTTTCAAAACAAGCTATTATGTAATTTTGCTGACTGTTATATTTTATTTTTTCCTTAAGTATATGATTTCTCTCTTAACACATTCTATTTTGATCAATGCATAGCCTAGAAACAGTGTAAAGACTATCAGACTGCCTTTTGTCAAGGATGGGGAGAGGGAAGTGAGATTGAGCAAAAATTGTAAAATTAAAAAAAATACAAAGTAAATATTATAAATAAACAAATAGAAAAAAAGCTCATTGATATGTTAGACACCTTTGTTCTATGCAAGTTTCATAACAACCTGCAGGTTTGCTTCAAATCAGTTTCTCCATTTAAAAGAGTGTTCAAGAGGTTCATGCAAAGTCAAGAAATCCCAAATCCCAGGATTGCTTCTGGTACATTAAGTTGTAATTTTATAGGGATGAATAGGACTTCTGGAAGATTTACATTTGCCTACACACCCATCACATGCACTATTATCACCTATATTGTATGTGTGAAGAAGAACTCTTCTAAGGACATTTTCCATCACTGGAAAGAGTTTTCTACAAGTAACAGTTGCCCCTTAGGTGATTGGCTTTCTACCTTAGAAGAAATATTGTAAATTGATCTGTACCTATGCACATGTAATCCAGCTCCGTTTTATAGGGCTTATGAAGTGTGGCCACTAGATCTGGTTCACATTGTAGAAAATCTGTCCTAAACAGCATTTGTTTCTGGTTGTCTCCCAGAGGGCATCCTAGTTTCGAATCTCTATTATCATTTTGTTTTTAGATATTATTTGAGAATTTTGAAAAGAATGGTGTCATAAACTATTTTAAAAAAAGTCTCAGGCCAAAGAACTCAAAGAGCTTTATTTTAAATTCTGATCATGCAAAGATTTAAAAGAAAGTTCCTGAATTTGGCAGGTGACTTTCTGGGATTGCCAAAAAAAATGACTTAGCTGTTTCAAAAACACTATGGTTTGATAAACCAGAGCTGAAAACTAGTACATGTGACCTGTCCCATGTAGGAATCTCTTTTCTGTACATGCAGTGACTATGGAGAGAGAAAGACTTTCTCTAGGCCCAGTAGGGAAATTGAGCTATGAACTTTATCTTACTCTTTTCTCAGAATTTTTTGAGTTCTTTTAGCTTATCCCTTTTTACTAACTCCATGACTCTTCTGTCTCCAATTTTCCATAGCTATGCATTGCACAATGTGTTATTTCAGTTAAATTGAAATGAAATTTAAAAAACTTGTTCTGAGACCTTCACTGTAGCCATTAGAATAAATGATGGCCTAATGGGTTATTGGTAAAGTAAGGATAAGATTCTTTCTCCTACAAATACTGGTCATATTATCATCATTCAACTTGACTAGTTATTGCATCTATTTCCACTATCACTAATCCTGTTACTCTCCTCCACTACCATATGAACCTTCCTTTCTGATATCTGATATCTCAATCTTCCCTAAATGAAATGATATAACAATAAATGGGCATGGGCTTATAAAGACATGCCTGGATAGAATTATACTAGAGAAGTGTTCATCAAAGAATTATAGACTAGGAAAACCTTAATCTCCAAATCATCAGATCAGTATGAATCGGTATGGATATGGGTCTAGTAATGGTAAATCTGAGACAGAATACATCAATTATATCCTTATATCATTAGGGAATGGTTATTAATCTTAAATATTCCTGTGCATTTAGATATATCATGAAAATGAAACATTTATCAAAGAAATTTGATACAAATTTTTTTCACAAAATAATCAGTTTTATTGTATTTGGTTATACAAAATATTTTTAATTCTAGATAATCAAGCAACTATTTTTCCTCTGTGATCCTCCTTAAATCTTAGTTGCTCAAGAACTTTTCTCAGAGTTGATGAGTAATATTCTCCATATTTCCCTAATTTGTTTATGATGTGACTTTTTATATTTATTTTATATTTATATTACCTATCCAAATAACATTACAAGGCCTATAGCTATAAAAGGTCAAAATAAAATGTTTTACATGAGAAAATATATTTATGACATCTCTTTTTATGGCAAAAACTATAAACCACACTGGGAAATGCATAAATAAGTTGTGGTATATGAATATGATGGAATATTATTTTACTATAGGAAATACATGATTTTAAGACACATAGTATTAACTGAAGTATTGTAGAGTAGAATCAGATGAAAAATTTGCCCTATAAAAGGAATTTTATAAAATGAACAATTATGAAGACTTTTCTAAACAGATGAAGAATGAAATGTAGAGAGTCAAAAAAGTATATACAATGATAAAAATACTGTAAAAACAACTTTTAAAGCTTAAAGAACTATTATCTAATGATCCATTGACCATCTATGATTCCATGAAATTTATGAGAAAACAGCTCAGTATATATTTGTATGTACATATAGCTTATACATATATGTGTTTATATATGTATACAAACATTTATATATATATACATACACATATATTTTATAAAGTCAATTAGGGAATTTATTTTGTTTGACAGATCTTTCATTTGTATAAGAAATTTACTTTTTTTCCAATGGGTAGGTGTAAGAGAAAGAAAGATACCTTTATATTAATTAAAAATGATCCAAAAATAGAGAGATCAAGGCTCTATAGATTTGGAAAGGTCTCATGCATTTTCAGATAAGATCACATTGTTAATTTTACTTTGTTAGAAAAGACTTCTCATGGAATGCTTGTAATCTGTAAATGGTAATGTTAAAGCAAACTGTTTCAATTAAAAAAAAGAATCTTGATGCAATACATTTGTGGGTATTGAATGTAGCTATTTGTTTGAAAAGATGTCAGAATGTGATGAGTAGGAGTTAAGAAATCCCTGAAACAGCTCTGAATCTGGGGATTCTTTGGGACTTAAACCAATATAGCATTTAGAGGACTTTAACCCACCTGGTAAAGCAAAGAAACATGAACTGTGATCAAGAACTTCATGCCAATAAAGAGACTTCTCGGTGTCTTAACTCAATCTCACGAGTGTAATGTTTTTGATAGCAGGTGAGGCAAATCTAGCCATGTCTGTCTCTAAGGAGTGTGGTTAGGGATATTTTTTAAAAGGAACATTCTATTTATCATCTTTCCATAAGGCTGGCCTTTTTATAGAAGAATTAATTTCTTTTAGAATTGAACTAACTTTACTTAAGTTGAATTATTTAGTAAATTAGTTATTCAAATTATAATCCAGAGAGATTGTCAACAATTTCTTTCAAAAGTGCATAGCACATGATTAAAAGAGACAGTTTCAAAATACTTAAAAAATGAAAGCCAGGAACACTTGCCTGAAATGGATTGATTTTGAAGGAAAAAATACATCTGAGATAAACTTTTTCCTTATGGAAAGGATTTTTAGTACCAGATATAATACAAAGTGGTAGTCATCAAAAGAATCTAGTACTGGCTAAGAAATAAAGAAGTAGAACAGTGAAATGGATCAAATGAAATAGTACAAAAAAGCAGTAGTGAATTACTATGGTAATTTCCTGTTTGATAAATCCAAAGACTCTAACTTCTGAGACAGAACTCATTATTTGACAAAAACCGTTGGGGAAAAGTGGAAAGTAGTATGGTAAAAACTAGGCATAGACAAATATTTAATCCTAAATCAAGGCAAGTTTGAAATGGTTACAAGATTAAGACACAAAGAGTGATACCACAAGCCAATGAGGAGAACAAGAGAATGGGAAGAAGTTTTTGACAAGAGATAGAGAACATAATGAATTGAAAACTAAGTAATTTTGAGACTAAATTAAATTTAAGTCTCTGCACAAACTAAACTGATACAACCAATATAAGATGGAATTCAGAAAGAGGAAAAACAATTTTCACCGTTAGTTTTTCTGATAGAGGATTCATTTCTAAAATATATAGAGAACTGAGTCAAAATTTTAAGAATATAAATCTTTCAGGGGGAAGCTAAGTGGTGCAGTGAATAGAGCACTAGTCCTGGAGTCAGGAGGACCTGTCATCAAATCTGCCCTCAGATACTTAATAATTACCTAGCAATGTGATCTTGGGAAAATCACTTATAATTGCATTGCAAAAACCAAAAAAAAAAAAGAATATATCTTTCTCCCATTGATAAATGTCAAAGGATATGAAGTTTTCAGATAAAGACATATAAAAATGTTCCAAATCATTATTAATTAGAGAAATGCAAATTAAAACAACAGAGGAATCACATCATACCTATCAGATTGACTAAAATGACAAAAAAGGAAAATGATCAATTTTGGAGAGGATGTGAAAAAACTGGGACACATTGTTAGTGGAGTTGAGAACTAATCCAAAAATTCCAGAGAACAGTTTAGAATTATACCCAAAGTGCAATAAAATTGTGAATATCTTTTGATCCAGCAATATCAATTTGATCTATATCCCAAAGAGGTCATAAAAAAGAAGAAAAGATCAACATGTACAAAAATATTTATGGTAGTTCGTTTTTGTAGTAGTAAAGAATTGGAAATTGAGAGGATGAACAAGGTATGGAATATGAATGTTATAGAGTACTATTGTTTGGTAAGAAATGATAAGGGGTGGAATTTCAGAGAAGTCTGGGAAAGATATGCATGAACTGATACTGTGTGAAGTGAGAAGAACCAGGAGAATATTGCACACATTAAAAGCAATATTAGCAACATTGAGAGATGATCTACTATGTTGGATGTAGCTCCTCTCAGCAGTTTAGTGATCAAAGACAATTCTGAGAGATTTGTTATGGAAAATGACATCCACATCCAAAGGGGGAAAAATGTGGATTCTGAATATATGATAAAAATATGTTATATTGACTTTTTTAAAACTTCTTTTAGGCTTTTCTTTCTTTCTCATGGCTTCTTTCCCCTAAGTTCTAATTTTTATTTTACAACATGTCTAATATGGAAATAAGTTGAAAATGATTGTATATATACAACAAATATCAGATTGTTTGATGCCATGGAGAGAGGAGAGGGAAGGGAGAGTGGTGGAAAACTGGTGAAGAATAGCTTACAAAAAGATGATTGTTGAAAGTTATGTTTGCATGGATTTAGAAAATGAATAAATAAAAGGAAAATATTTTTAGAAAGGCAAGTTTTTCATGAATGTAACATACCTCAATTTAAATGAAGCATTTGATGTCCCTCATGATCTCCATGTGGAAGAGGAAAAAAGTATGAATTAAATGATTGCACAATTGGACAAGATCAAACCTGGTAAAATGACTGCTAAAGAATGATGAATAATGGATTTATGATTATAAGGCTTAATGAAGTTTTATAGAAATCTGTCCCTAGCCCTCTTCTCTTTGCCATTTTATCAATAACTAATATGAAAACACAAATATCATGCTTAAGAAATATAAAGTTGACATGGTTTGGGTTGCATAGCTAATAAGAAAGATGAGAGAAGTTGTATCTAAAATTATTTGGACTGGCTGAAACAGCACACAAAATTTAACAAGATAAAATTTATATATATATATATACATATATGTATATAGGTTTTATATATAGTTTTTGCATGACAAAGGAAGTCTACTTATTGACAAATATTATGATCTACTTATACTTGACTAAATTTTTTTCTATTTCTAGAAATTAGTTTTTATTGATTTATTTTGTTTCTTAAATCACCATCATTATTCCAAGTATCCATCACCCTAATTCCTCTCAGTCATCCTATATAATAAATAGCATTTTTAGAGAAGGAAAAAGTCATTATAACTGACTGATAAAATGAAGAAGTCCAAAAATATGTGTAAAACCTTCTAACTACATGAAGGAGATATGTTGAGGGGGTCATTTTATGTTGGCTAAGCCTAGTCAGGAGTACTTGCTATGCCTCTGGGTTTTTAAGTTATTCTTTATTTCTTAAAGGAACATTTTGCAGCAAGTCTTTACTGAGCTTTGGGAGGTCAAACCCCAGATATTGGTTATTTGGAAAGCCATTTCCCTCTGTTTTCTTCTTTTGTTTTGTTATTATTGTAAAGAAATATTACTGATTTCTGAGGATTTCTTTTGTAGATTGCAACTTTGCTGAGCCTAGAAATTTTTTCAATTAGCATCTTTGCTGATACCCTAAGATTTTCCAAGTAAACATTCATATTGTCAACATATGGGAATAGTCTCATTTCCTCCTTACTTACTTTCACTTTTACTTTTTCTTATTTTGTTGCTGTTGCTAGCATTTCTAGAATTATAACAAATAATAGTAGGAATAATGGGCATACTTGCTTCCCTACTTCACTCCTGTAGTACATCCCCACTGCATGTATCTTTGTAAATAAAAAGTTTTGTAGATAAAAGCTCTTATGGATTAAAAATACTCTCTTTTGTTTCCTTTGGTTTTTTCCAAAGCAAAAGTGACTTGCCCAAGGTCACACATTTCCATCTCTTGAAATCCTTAGTTTCTTTGAAAACTTAGTTCAAATTCTGTCTTTCCCAATGCTCTTCCTGGTCACTTTCCTTATCAGTACTCCTCCCTGAAACTACTTTCTATTTTTTTGCATATGTTCTATTTTTACTTACCTGCACAAACATTATTTCTTTCAGTAGAACGTAACTTGAAAGCAGAACTATTTTCATTTTTTTCTTTGCATGCCCAACAACCTCCCTAGTATAGTATTTGGTACATCATAGATTTTTAATAAATATTTGTTGTTCAATATATTTTGCATTTTGTTTATATTTGCATATTGTACTCCTCCAATAGATTATAGTTCTTAGTTAAGAAACTGAGTCTTTTTTCATCTCTTTATGTCCAGGCTTACCCATGTTGTATTTTGCATTTTCAGAGGAACCACTTGTGATTTCATTAACAAAAGGGAACTCTGATGAAGAAACTCCTTCTACCAATGCAAATCAGTACGTGATTTAAAATACAGAGCTTTAGAGATTTGCTTGGGGTCATTGAGGGTTAAGTGTCAAGGTTATAGAGTTAGAATATCTAAGAGAAAGCTTTGAATCCAAGTCTTCCTTACTTGGCACAATGTTTTTTTCTTAATATGCATTTAAAATGCCTCTTTTTATTTGAAAGCAATTAAAAAGAATCTTTAAGATGGGAACTTTTAGCATTAGACCTAGATTTCTGATACAACCTTTCTGAATCTAACCCAAAACACAAGATAGAGGAGGGTGTGATTACAGACCCATTACCCTATCTTCCAAGGAATTTTGGTAACAATTGGAAAATTAAATTATTTGTCAAATTAAAAGGAATAGAAAAGTAAACACTTGCAGAATCTCCCCCACACAGTGGGATCCCTGATGAGGAGTCCCTGGATGAGCCTCAGTCTGTGTTATTCCTAATAATGTTTCTGAAATCTTCAAAATGAAACTAAAACCCTCATGTCATACCAACCAGTACCTCTGTTACACTAGGAAGGTATGGTTTTTCTGTTGTGTCTGTGTAGGACTCTATATTTAAAGCTATAATAAGAATTATTCATATCTACCTCAAAATTCTCAAAATTGCTTTTAAATTAATGCCCATGCTTTCATCTTAACAGGATGATATATGGTTGAGATGAGCACCAAAGACAAAGTGGATAAAATAGAATAAAAATACATTACTGGGGGCAGCTAGGTGGCATAGTGGATAAAGCACCGGCCTTGGAGTCAGGAGTACCTGGGTTCAAATCCAGTCTCAGACACTTAATAATTACCTAGCTGTGTGGCCTTGGGCAAGCCACTTAACCTCATTTGCCTTGCAAAAAAAACTAAAAAAAATACATTACTGGATGGTGAGTATTTGATACAGTCATTATCACCTGTCCTTTCAAATTCCTAGGCATGGTATTTTAGAGTTCAGTCAAAAAACTCTTTTCTCTCCTGTTTAGTCCATCCATAACTAAACTAAACTAATTTGGAGCTGGTAAAGCACTGAGATTAAATAATGTATATAATAGAAATTGCAGTAGCTCTTGTAACTTAGTATAGGAAGCTCATCAACTCTGGATTTTTAATAATTTCTAGATTACAGATAGATTTACTTTCAGTTTGGGTCCAAAATTCCCTCTTTTATGCCCTATGGACTGGAGTTTCAATCAACTTACTATGCTCTTTAGCAGGAATCACTAGAAAACACTAGCAATATATATACCCTTCAATTTCCTCAACCATATTGAATGTACTTGTGCCCCAAAAGTGGGCATTGAAACTATTATTCACCCTAACTTTTAATTCTTGCATTCTTCTGATCTTGATAAAAACTTAAACAATTCATTCCTTAAACTTTGTATTTTTGATTCTTGATCAGAATAAAAGAATCAAATAATCGAATAAGTTCTATTGCATCAACCTTTTTTTTTAAGTTTACATGAGATAAATAGAGATCAGGTTATGAAAAAATACACTAATCCAACCTCTGACATGTGCAGAAGAGAACAGTCATATAGCTCCACTAATTATGCTTCTAGTTTTATGAAGGGTGCTAACATACCCACACCTATAGACATAGACACACACACATACACATCTTGTCAGTTGATGTTTACTATATCAACAAAGACTAAAAAAAGTGAGGGAATCTATTCTAAATTAGTTGTACCATTAATCTAGCCAAATCTATCTTATAAAATTATCAAAACATGGCTCTCCTGTTGTACTTGATATTTAGGTCTTTGTCTCAAAGAAGACCATAGCATCAGGGAGGTGATGCCATGACAAACACATGAATTAGATGTGAGTGAGGAGGTGCTGTGCAAAGTCACTAGTCTCACTTTCTCCTCCAAAGTAATCTGAGTCCATTGGCCAGATTTGAATAAATCAGGATGACTGGAGATAGCCCTGTATGCAAGGTAATCAAGGTTAAGTGACATGTGCAAGGTCATATAGCTAATAAGTGTCTGAGGTTGGATTTGAACTTAGGTTCTCCTGACTTCAGAGGTAGGGCTTCTACTCAATGAGACATTTAACTGCCTTTCTAGTGTACAAAATTGGAGCAGAAAGACAATATAGATAAAAGAAAAGAGTGTTTGAATTAGACCAAGAATACCTGGACTGAACTCC
Organism: Macrotis lagotis; assembly: GCF_037893015.1. Taxonomy (NCBI): domain Eukaryota; kingdom Metazoa; phylum Chordata; class Mammalia; order Peramelemorphia; family Peramelidae; genus Macrotis; species Macrotis lagotis. Next base: position 758,852,566 of record NC_133658.1, read on the forward strand.
CAATTTGGAGTTTTTTCCATCTGTAGTACTGTGGACAATAAATTTAATCTGTTTAATCCAGTTTCTTTATCTTTAAAATTAGGTAGGTGACATGTAAATTCCATTTCAACATTGGCTGCTACAGGAGGTAGATACTGAAATGAGCAAGTAATCCTTTGAGATAATCAAAAGTCAGCTTATAATTATGGGAAAATCTTTCAAGCTATACTCCTAGGGTAAATAGGCTAAATATATTCTCAAAAAATAAAAGAAGAAAATGCCAAACAAATTCCATCATACTGTTGTCTAAAACTACTCATTGCAAGCATCTTTGGAGTTCTGATAATCTGTTTTTTACTGGATATCTTTGCTTTATCTATTATCTTACTGGAAAATCCTCTAGCTTATATGCTTTGATACCTTTTCATATATAGGCAATGCTTATAGGAAGGAAAGAGCTGTTTTATTCCTATATTCTCATATTTTTTTTTAGTTTTTTGTAAGACAAATGGGGTTAAGTGGCTTGCCCAAGGCCACACAGCTAGGTAATTATTAAGTGTCTGAAACCAGATTTGAACCCAGGTACTCCTGACTCCAGGGTCGGTGCTTTATCCACTATACCACCTAGCTGCCCCTATTCTCATATTTCAAAAAGAGATAGATCTCTAAAGAAATTCAAATTAAAACAAACTCTGAAGTACTACTTCATAATTATCACATTTCCTAATATGATAAAATGGTGGAAAAGATGTGGGAAAATTCAGAACCTTATGCAGTATTGGTTGAGTTGTGAACTACTAATCCAACCAATCTGGAAAGCAATTTGGAACTATGCCCAAAGGACAATGAAAATGTCAATATCCTTTGATCTAGTGATATTACTGGTGGGTCTTTATCCCAAGGGATCATTAAAAAAAGGGGAAAGGACCTATATGTACAAAAAATATTTTAACAGTTCTTTCTGTGATGTCAAAGAATTGTAAATTAAGGGGATGTCCATCAATTGAGGAATGGTTGAACAAATGTAGTAAATATTGTATTATAAAAAATAGTGAGCAAGTGACCTGGAAAGATTTGTATTAACTGATACTGAATGAAATGAACAGAATCAGTAGAATAGTGTACATGGTTAACAGCAACATTGTGCAGTGAACAACTATGATTGACTTAGCTCTTCTTAGCAATACAATGATCCAAGACAATTCCAAAAGTTTCATGGTGAAAAATGATATCCATATCCAGAAAAAGAACTGTGGTCTCTGAATATAGTATGATACATACTATTTTAACTTTTTTTTTTGATTTTGTTTTTCATGGCTTTTTCCCCTTTGTTCTTTTTCTTCTTTCACAACATGACTATTGTGGAAATGTTAACATGATTAGACATGTATAATCTATACCATATTGCTTGCTCTCTTGAAAAGGGAAAAGGCGGGAAAAGGAGAAATAATTTAAACTAAAATTCTTTTTTTTTGGCAATGCAATGGAGTTAAGTGACTTTCCTAAGGTCACACAACTAAGTAAATATTGTCTGAGTCTGGATTTGAACTCAGGTCTTCCTGACTCTAGGACTGGTGCTTTTTTCTCTGTACCACCTAGCTATCCTGAAATTAATTCATATAAAAAAATGAATGTTGAAAACTATTTTTATATGCAATTGGAAAAAATAAAATACTATTTACCAAAAAAGGAACAGATCTTGTATTTTGTCTTTTTTCTTTTTTCCCTTTTTCTGCATCTTTTGATAACTTATAATTTATTCTTATAATTAATGTGTCTATATGTTCATTGAGTCAGTCCTAAAATACTGCTATCAATCTTACCTTTTCATTGTATATAACTCTGTGATGTGATGAAGTGATCTAAATAGTATTTTAATTAAAATTTGGGGGCTGTTATTCATTAAAGGTATTGATTCATTGATGCTCTTTCTCTCTGTCTCTTTTCCCTCTCTTTTTTTTCCTCTCTATTCTTCTTCCTAACTTTCTCTCTCTCAACTTTCCTTTGTATGAATATTAAGACCACATTTTAAAATTAAATGTTTTATAAAATTTACTTGAAAATCCATTTCATATTAGTGTATTTCTCCATTGAGAATTTGTTTTTGATACAATATCCCTAAAATTGAATTGCCTTTATTTCTTGTTCTGTTAACTTAGTGTTTTATATTTTGAAAACATTTTTCTTTTCATTTAAATTGATAATTTTACAGCATATAATTGGATAAAAATAGTTTCTAATTTAAAAAATTCTTCATTGATTGTGAATTAACCTTTTTTCATTATTGATATCAGTAATTTTCTTTTTTAAATGAGAAAGAATGTTTCATTCTGAACTCAAGTTTCATCAGTTCTCTAGAAGTAGATACTATTTTTCATCTTGTATCCTTTGGAAGTTTCTTGTATTATTGTCTTAATAAGAGTTGATAAATCTTTCACAGTTGACAAGATGAGTAAAAGGGAAGATGATCAATGTTGGTGAGATTGTGGGATGATTGGGACATAGATGCATTATGGTGGAATTGTGAAGATCCAGCCTTTCTGGAGAGCAATATGGAATTATGCCCAAAGAGCAATAAAACTGTTCATACCCTATGACCCAGCAATTTGAATTCTAGGTCTATATCCAGAAGAAATCATAAAAAAATGGTAAAAATCCTACATGTTCCACAATATTCATAGCAGCTCTATTCATAGCAGCTCTTTTTGTAGTGGTAAAGAATTGGACATTGAGGGGATGTCCATCAAATGGGGAATGACTAAACAAGTTATAGTACAAGAATACTATGGAATACTATTCTATAGAATAAATAAACCATAAATGGTTGGACTCTAGAGAAGTATGGAATGTCTTATAGGATCTGATGCTGAGCGAAGGGAGTAGAACCAATAGAAAAATGCACACATCAACAACAACATTATGAGATGAACAACCCTGATGGAAGCAGTTCCTCTAGGCAGTCCAGAGAGCTAGGACAACTGTATTTGACTGGCTATGGACTATATTATCCCCATCCAGAGGAAGAAAAACAAAACAAAACACACACACACACACACACACACACACACACACACACACAAACACATGCATGCATGCATAGAAACACAGAAACAACCCTTCGGAATCTAATGAACACTTCATAAAAATTATCTCTTATGTATCTCTCTCCTTTAATCCTAATTCCTCATGCCAAAAATCACTAATTTGTAAACATGTTTTATCAAAATATGCATATAAAGTGCTAACCTGACTATTCTCTACTGGGGGGGTTAGGAAGGAAGGGAAGAGGGAAATTTTGTAACTTGGAAATATGCATATGCATATGGATGAAAATAAATAAATATTTTTTAATCTTTCACACTTGATTAAAGCTAGAATTTTGCTGTTTCTATGTACAATGCTCTCCTGATTCTGTTCACTTCACTTTGTATTGGTTTATATAAGACTTTCCACATTTTTCCCGAAGCCATCATGCTCATCATTTCTTATAGCATTATAACATTCCATCAACTGTCATAAACCACAATTTTTCAGCTATTTTTCAATTAATGGGGAATTTTCTCAGTTTTTAATTCATTGTCACTGCAAAAAGAGATGCTAAATAATTTTGTAGAAAAAGCTTCTTTCCCTTTTCCTTTATCCCTTTGGAATATAGAGTATTACTATTTTTAGGTCAATAGATCTGCACAATTATATAGCCCTTTTGTCATAATTCTAAATTGCTCTCTAGAATGGTTGAAGCAATTCACAAATCCACCAAAAGTATGTTCACTACATCCTTGCTAATATTTGCCATTTTCCTTGTCTGCAAGAAAGGTTTTTTAGGTTTTGAAGTTTTATACTTAATTTCCAGTAACTATGTTGTAGATAGCTACTTGGTGCAGTTGTAAGTGCTAGGTCTGGAATCAGGAATATTCATATTATTCTGTGAGAGGCACCATGAAAATTATGACACAGGTATACCACTAGCTTGAATAAATGAAACCTAATTTCATTTCCTTGAAAACAGGGATTGCTTTTGGCTTTCTTCACATCTTAGTGCTAAACAGAGTAATTGGCACATACTAAATATTTAAGAAATGCTTGCAGAGTGACTAAAAGAAATTCATGTTCTTGCAAAGGGAAGAGAAGACTGACAAGTAGTGATTTATTTGTGGGAGTTGCATTCAGAATCCTGATTTTTTTTCTAGATTTGCTTACTTATACAAAGATGTGCCATAGTGAGCCAAATATACTTCACTTTCATTCCTTACATTTTTAAAAATTTCTTCTCTCATTTTTTTGCCTTCAAATATGAGTACATAATTGCTGATATGGAATTTCTGGATTTGGAGAAAGATTTATTTCATATTTCATTTTTTTAGAAGTTTGTATTTATAAAAGTTTTTTTTTCTCCGAATATGATGGATGCAGCTACTTTCAACAGTTCAGAGATAAAGGAAAACCTTAAGAGACTATGGACAATGACATCCACACCCAAAGGAAAAAAAAAACATGGAGTCTGAATATATACTATGTTCACTTTTTAAAAACTTCTTTTATTTTTTCCTTCTTTTCTCTTGTTTTCTTTCTTTCTCACTAGTTTTAATTCTTTCACAAGATGACTAGTATGGAAATACATTAAGCAGTTTTGTACATGTCCAACTTTTACCAGACTGCTGCCATGGGGAGTGGGGAGGAAAGGGAAGGTGGTAGAAAAATGTGGAATTAATAAATCTGGAAATGGATAACTGTTGAAAAACTACCTTAGCAGGTAACTGGAAAAAGAAAATAAAATTTCAATTAAAAAATTAATAAAATCTTTTTTTGTTTGAAGGGATAGGAATCTATTTTTCAAAATTTGGCTCTCTAATGAATATTTTTTGTGGTCAAATAGTCTTACAAAGGCATCATCATAATGCATTGGCTCATTTTTACATTGTCAAAGATATTAGCACAGCATGATTAAAGGAATGTATCAGAAGATTTTCACAAATTCCTTTTTTTCCAAATTCCCCTTACCTAAATTATTTGATTTTTTTGAATTCTTTTTGAGTTCTTCCAGGAATTCTTGTTTAAACATGAGAACAATTGATATTTTTCTTTGAGGCTTTGGATGTAGCAGTTTTGATTTTGTTTTCTTCTGAATTCGTATCTTGATTTCCCTGTCACTATCACATCCTTCTTATCATCAGATTCTTCTTCGTTGTTGTTTGCACATTTTTGAGCCAATTTAATGATTTTTAACTTGATGTTAAAGTTGTTTTCTGCTCCTGAGATTGAGGAGGCACAATCCCAAATTCCAGGTTTTTCTAATAACTATTTTCACAGTCAATTCCTAGAAGTTTTTCAAGGTAGTATGATCCAATTATTGTTATGTCTTCTACTCCCCCATTCTATACTGTGGTCCATGAACAACCACACTCTTTCCTATCCTGGAATTATGACTAGAATCTCTGTTCCAATGTGGCTAGAAGCTATGGTACACTAGCTCTGAAACTGAGACCCAGGACTATAAAAGATTAGTATGGACAATAAAATAATGCAGAGTCCTGAATCTAGTGTCAATAAAGGAATCCTTATAATCCTTATAATCTTCTTCTGTTCCTGGTTGATGAAGCACAGACCTGAGCTGTGCAACCTGTGCTAGACTGCATTCCACTCTCACCCCAATGTGACAGACTTTTCCTGTTAACCTTTAAGTTATCTAGGGCTAGAAAATTATTTCATCCCATCATTGTGTGGTTTCTACTCTTCTATAATTTATTTTGAGTCACTTTTTAAAGTTCTTTGGAGAAGAATTTGGAAAAACTCTGATGAGTTCCTATCTCTTTTCCACCATCTAGGTTTAAAACTCAAAATTTCAAAAAAAAATAAATGTTAAAATTATTTTTTATTTGTAATTGAAGTAAATAAAATATTAGATAAACATTTTTTGAAAAAGAAACACCAATGAAAAGGATGAGTTGACAAGAAAGAGAGCAAGAGAATCTGTTTGATTAACCCAGAGGAAAAAAATGGAGAGAAATATGTAACTTGACAAAAATGGTATAGAGTTTACTAACAGACAAAAACTTAAAGTGAAAGGGGCAACAAATGAGAAGAAAGGGTAAGAGATGAGTGGAAGAGAACCAGTGAGAACAAAACCTCATTAAATATATATATATATATGGAAGCACATAATACATCATAAGGAAAAAAATATTAGAAATGGAGGAAAATATAAACCTGACATAACTTTAAAGGTGAAGTCAAAAATATTCCCAAAAAACAAAAATGAATGACAGATTGTATAAGAAATTAAATGCTACAATCTGGAACTTATAAGAAATACACTTAAAACATAAAAATCTATAGAAAACAGGGGGATGAAAAATATTATGTATCAAGTGAATCCAAAATTTAAAACCCACAAGAATTGTCATCATGCAACTAAGCAAAGCAAAAAAAAAGAAATATTTAAAAAACAAAATTGGATAAACAAGGAAACTATATTTTCATGAAAGAAACTATAAGCAAATCAATATCAGTAATTAACTTATATGTTCCTTATAGGTTAGCCTTAGGATCCAAATTTATTAAGAAACCATTGTCTGTGTTATAAAAATACATATGGTTTCAACATTCCTTTCTCAGTTTTGGAAAATTTAAAAGACATAAAGATGTGGAAAATATTGAACTGATCAAAATTTTGCAGAAACTAGACTTAAAAGACTTTAGTACCTCCAAATGGAACTATATATATATATATATATATATATATATATATATATATATATACATATATATATATATATATATATATATATTGCAATTGTAGAAATTTTGTTAAAATTGATCTTTAGAGGTCACAGGGACTTGCAAAAAATATTTAAAAGGCAGAAATAAAAAATCCTTAATAGATGATATCCAATATAAAAAAGAATTTGGTTTGGGAAACATAAACAACAGATGCAGACCCTAATGAAGACATGAAACCTTAAACAAAGAGTAGGTCAAAAAATTATAGAAAAAGTAACTAAGTAAAAGAAAATGATAATGATAAAATAGTATACTAAAATTTTGGGGATGTATCTAAAGCAGTCCTCAGGGGGAAATTATGTCTTTAATTCATACATTGAAAAAAGAACAAGAAATCAATGAACTGTATATGCCTTTAAAAATTAGAAAATAAACAAACAAAATAAATAACAAAGAGGAAATATTTTAACATTGAGAGGAAAATATATTTACATATATAGAAATATATAGGAAATAATGAATAAAATTAAAAACTGGTTCTTTGAAAGAAAACTGATAAAAATTAAGAAGCCCTCAACTAATGTGATTTTAAAAATAAAATAAAATCATGTTAATAAAATATCAAACAAGCAGGGTAAAGTCAGAGCAAAATCAGATTAAATAAAAATGAATAATCAGAACATATTATGCAGTTATAACAAAATTGAGAACTAAAAAATGAACTGATGCCAACAAAAATAGAAAATGCCCCAATTATCAGACCAGGTAGTAATCTGATAACCAGGTAATAACCTTAAGTAACCTGATTTCAGAAAAGGAAATCAAACTTGGATTAAAGAACTACCCATGAAGAAATCTTTTGGGTCTGATGAATTCCCAGGAAAATTCTATCAAACTTTTAAAGAACAGATAGACCTCATACTTCACAAAATATTTTCAAAAACTGTGCATAAAACCCTTTTATAAGACAAATATAGTTCTAATATCAAAGAAGGGAAAATTAACATAAAAGAAAAATCATAGGACAATTTTCTTAATTAACATGAATGAAAATAATGAGAGAAATCCTTTGTTGAAAGGGGCACAAAGGGGTGACTAGGTAGCACAGTGGATGGGGCACCGAGCCTGGACTCAGGAGTACCTGTGTTCAAATCTGGCCTCAGACACTTTATAATTATCTAGCTGTGTGTCCTTGGGCAAGCCACTTAACCCCATTTGCCTTGCAAAAAAACCCCAAATACCTAAAAAAAAAATTAAAAAGGGGCAAAAAATGAAATTCCAAATTCAAAACTGAAAAGTTTTTTTTCACAGATATTAATGAATGTAGGATAACAGAGGAAGTAGTCAAATGGAAATTTTTAAATCAAACTTCTCTGATAAGAAAAAGGAAATTAATCTAAATAAAAAAAATTTTATTTAAAATTCTGAACTGTCTTTCTTCCTCCCCATCCCTTGTTAGAGGTCACCATTTCATACAAACACACACTCACATGTATATGTATATATGTATATGTATGTGTATATATATGCATACATATTTATATATGCAAAAATATATTATATATACTTTTATTTTTCAGTCCTCTCTCTGGAGGTGGATAGTATTTTCCTTTAGATGTCATTTAAAGTTAATTTGAATATTTATAATATTCAGAATAATTTAGTTCTTCATAGTTATTCTTCAAACAATTTTACTGTTACTCTATCCAATGTTCTTTTGGTTCTGTTCATTTCATGCTTCATTATTTTCATATGAAACTTTCCATATTTTTCTAAAAACACACAGTTCATAATTTCTTATATCATGCTAGTATTCCATAGCAATCAAATACCACAACTTGTTTAGTCATTCCCCCTTTAAAGAATATCACTTCAATTTCCAGAGAAGAGAACTACTGTAAATATTTTAGGACATATAGGCTTTTCCCCTTTTTCTTTGATCATCCAGGAAAATGGAACTAATTGTGATATTGCTAGTCAAAGGGGATACACAACTTTTCAGGTGTAATTCTAGTTTGCCTTCCAAAATGGTTGGATCAATTCACAGTTCCACCAAATGTGTTTTACATCCCAATTTCCCCACATACCTTTCAACATTTCTCATCTAATTCTTTTTTGTTTTATCAGACTTGATAGGTATAGATGTTAAAAGTTGCTGTAATTTGCAATTTTCTAATCAATAATGATTTAGAAATCTTTTTGATATGACTATATATATATGCACATATATATATATAGCTTTGCATTCTTCATCAAAAACTACCTGTTAATATATTTTGTCCATTTATTAATTGAAAACTGTCTCATATTCTTATAAATTTGACAAAGTTCACTACATATTTATTTAGCCTTTATCTGAGAAAGTATAAAAATTTTCCCAATTTTCTGTTTTCCTTCTAATCTTTATAACATTTTTATTTGTATAAAATCTTTTTTAATTTAATATCATAAAATTATACATTTTATATCTGTGTGGGATAAAGTTTTGAGATTTCTTCAGTAAAAATTATAGATAGAATATGGTTAGCTATGTGCCCCTCCTCCCTTGACAAAGCAAACTTCTGGGATATTGTTGAAGAGTCAACTAACTTCATCTTATCTGTTGATGTCTGGAGAATCCTTCAATTCCTGGGACTAAAGAGATAATTTGATTTTGGTTTGAATTTTATGCTCTTTTCCCTAGATTAGTTTGCTTTCTTTGAATTCTATGCCCCTTTCCCTAGGATAGTTCTCCTGTTTAGATTGTAAAACCACATTCCTCATTAATGAGGGTGGGTCAGTTGGGGGGGTTGGGGGGATTAGGATAAATGTGATTCTTGAACCTTTCACTTTTGGCTCAATCTCTCTGATTGTGGCCCCTTTCTGGAGAAAGGATAAGCCTTCTCTTCATACTTTGAGAGATCTCCGAAATTTATTTAAGTGGTCTTTGTCCCACACATATCCCACATTTTCTATCTCATGTTTATTTATAAAGTTTTCCCTCCTTCATAAGTCTATTAGGTGATACATCTCATATTAATCTAATTCTTTGATATCTCAGTTTATGTGTAGGTCATATATCCATTTTGAGCTTATCTTGCTAAATGGTCTAAGATATACTAGTTATGCCAGATTGCTTTTCTATTTTCCCAAAAGTTGTGAATAACCAGTTTTCAAAAAAAATTGCAAAGTATTTATAACACGTGAAAAATTTATCAAAATGATTGTTAATAAAAATAATACAAATCAAAATAACCTTGAGATTTCATCTTATACCTTGCAAATTGGCAAAAATGATAACAAATGACAAAAGTAAATGATGAAGGAGATGGAAAAGATAGGTACCCTAATTCATTGTTAGTGGAGCTATGAAATGGTATGAACATTTTGAAAAGCAATTCAGAATTATGCAAGAAAGGGATCCCATATATTCCAGAATATTTACCAGTTCTTTTAGTGATATATATTAATTGAAAATAAGGTAGATGACCATGAATTGAGAGGTCGTTGAACATATTGTGGTTCATGAATCCAGTGGAATATTACTTTAAGAAATGATGTGTATGTGAATACTGAGAATCATGGAAAGATGTATATTACCTGATGCAAAGTAATGTAAGCATGGCCAAGAAAACAATATACTCAGTAACTAAGAGAATGTAAATGGAAAACAATGACAAGCAATGATACAATTGTAGCAAAATAGTAAATATCAAGTAGGAGTCAAATGAAGAAATTTCTTCCTGAAGATGGAAGAGCTACAAGTATTACATATTTCACAGATTTTCAGATTTTTAAAATGTATTTATGTTTTGCTGACTTTTTATTTTTCTCTTTATAAAATTGTTTATCATTTGTCATGGATCTCAGAGAGGAAAAAGAGGAATGGAACAGTAGTGATAAAAGAAAGAAAAAATACCAATACATATACACACAAAGGGGTTGAGGGAGAGACAAGAGTTAAAGATCAATCCAAAAATCACGAAACTGTATGACTAGAAAGATTTGAAAGCCCTCAAAAGGACCAAAGAAGTTAAGGATAGAGGTGGTTTTGAGGGAGGCGGGGGGGGGGGGGGGGGAAGAAAATGGCTTTACTTTGATTCCAGATTCTTGATTCTGAGATATGTATAGAACTTTCACTTGTGGAGGTCCCAAAGGTAGTTAATGATATATATAGGAAAATAGTTCATGAGAGAGACTAGTGATGGTTTGTAACAATAATTGATCCCAAGTTGAAAGAAAATTAAAGGGTCTAGGTCAGATTCTTGTAGTTCAGCTATAGTCAAGAGATGGGATACAGATGATGATCCACCAGAGAGAATGTGGAATGGTTAAATAGGTAAAACAGGAGAACTCAGAGAGGAAGAATTTAGCAGGAAGGAGTAATTATAAATGTCAAATGTTTAAGATAATAAAAGTGATAAAAATTGAGAAAAGATTATTTCAGAAATGGAATTATTCATGAAATGTTCACTTGCAAAGCAACCTATATGGTATCTTTGAGGGGTTTTTCTATTTGGTAAAAGCAGGAAAATAGTAGAATAAGATGAAAAAAAATTAGTATTTTCTTTCTTTCATAATGTCAAGCAGATATCTAAAAGACTCATTTTTAAAGAGCATCAGATGCTGAGTGAGATGAGCACAACCAGAAAAACACTGTATACCCTAACAGCAACATGGGGATGATGTTCAACCTTGAAGGACTCACTCATTCCACCAGTGCAACAAATGGGAACAATTTTGGGCTGTCTGCGAAGGAGAGTGCCATCTATATCCAAATAAAGAGCCATGAAGTTTGAACAAAGTTCAAGGACTATTCCCTTTAATTTAGAAAAAAAGTCAGATATCTTATTGTCTGATCTTGTTATCTCTTAGACCTTTTGTCTCTTCCTTAAGGCTATGATTTCTCTCTCATCACACTCAATTTGGATCAATGTACAACATGGAAACAAAGTAAAGACTGACAGATTGCTTTCAGTGGGGGGAAGCAAGATTGAGGGGGAAATTGTAAAACTCAAATATTATCTTTAATAAAATAAAAAAATTAAAATTAAAGAGCATCAGAATAAAAAAGTTAAAATATGTTTTAAATCATCCTATTCAATGTTCTAAGGAAAAATCTGTTAAAAGAATTTCCTACTCTCTAGTCCTTTTGAAATTTGAAGACTAAAATTAACCTCATATGAAGAGAGAAAAAATGAAGTTATACTGAGAAATTTTCTTTCCAGCATGGATGCAAAAATTTTACTACTAGGAATTCTTGGTGTGAAATAAAATAATTCTTCAAGGGTTGTTCAGTCTTGTTACCTCCCTTCCCATTTATCATGATCATCAATGACTCATTCAATATTTGTAACACATAGGTGTATTGCAAATTGCAAAAATATATTCACATTTAAATATATCATGGTACATATCTTTTACAAAAGACCTGAACTAGAGAAGAAGGTAAAAAGCTGGTCTCTGACCTGAATGATTTAGGGAAAAGTAATTAATACCTATGGAAAAAATGAAAAATGCATAATATTGTACATACACTGCTACATTGAGGGTTAAAAATTATATTTGGTAAGATTTTCATAAGGAAGATTTCATTGATACTGTAAAAATTAAGGTGGTTCTGAAGTATCAAAATATTGAAATTTCAAAAAGAAAGAATCCCAGTAAGGGAGGAAAGGGAAAATGGGCAAATAAAAAATTAGAAATAAAAATTTCTCTCCATGTTAGCTATCCTCAATTGTAGTTTATAAGGTAAAGTTGAGTCTTTGCATCTCAAGGATATACAATTGAATGGGGAGTTTTTAATGTATCCTTGCATTGAAATGAAAATATATATATATATATATATATATATGTATGTATATATAATTACATAAATATATGTTATCTCTTGATGGAATGTAAAATCTTTGAAGTTAATAGTAATTATGCCCAAAAATCAATAAAACTGTGAATACCCTTTATATCATTACTAGATTTGTATTTCTGAGATCACCAAAAAAGGGGAAAGACCCACATATACAAGACTATTCATAGCAGCTTTTTTTTGTGGTGACAATTGTGTTGGAATTAGAATTGGATATTGTGTTAATTGTGGAATGGCTGAACAAAATGGGGTAAATTAATATAATGGAATATTATTGCTCTATAAGAAATGATGGGCAAACAGATTTCAGAAAACCCTGGAAAGGTTTACATGAATTGATACTGAGTGAAGTGAGCAGAGACAGGAAAATCTTGTACACCTTAACAGCAGTATTGTACAACAACAATCAATTATGATAGACTTATCTCTTCTCAGTACTACAATGATCAGACAATTCCAAAAGACTCCACATTCAGGGAAGGAACTATGGAATTTGAATGTAGATCAAAGCAAACTATTTTTACATTTTTAAATTTATTTTTTTTTCTTCTTAAAGTTTTCCCCTTTTGTTTTGATTCTTTAATAGCATGATTAATATGGAAATATGTATAACATGATTGTACATTTATAATCTATTTCTGATTACTTGAAAACTATCTTTACATATGAATGGAAAATAAAAAAATTGCTGGAGTAATTTTTTGTTTTTGCATACCTAGTGTCTAGAACAGTACCTACCACATGGCATATTCTTAGGCACTGATTGTTTATGTGTCAATTTTGTGAGTGCGTATATGTGAACATATCATCATTTTGTTACTTTTTAGTCAATATCAATGACAAGGAATACCAGTGAGTTGCTTTTTTTTAATCTACTATTTCATAAGGAGAAAATCAAAGTGGAAACAATCCTGAAGTATGGCATAAAGGACTTTGATCACACCTCTAAATATTCTTATTCTTATTCACTGGGAACAGTGTGCATATGAAATGCTTTGACTAGGAAACATTTCAATGATAGGAGCTCATTTCAACCTTTAAAGTCTAAATTAGATAAGCTCTTGATTTTTCTTCTATAATTTTTTCTTCTATAATTTTTTCTTTCCTTTTAGAATTCCAGTATTTAGCATCTAAACCAACTCCACCTCTACGGGAGAAATCATTAAAGTACTCAATCTTTATTCTGTTAGACTGTGTCCCTGTGTACAGGGAACAATAATTCATCTATTAAGTCAACACTGAAATTAATCCCACAAGGCAAAATTTCCTTGAACCTCTGGGGAAAAGGAGACCTCTGTGATTAAAAGTTATACTTTCTCTAAGATGCTTAGAAGGACTTGATTGGAGCAATATCTGTGAAAAATTCCTCTGAGATTGCATTAGAAATACTCTAGGCTATTTATGTAACTCTCTAAAAAACAATGTCTATTGCAGAAAATAAAGGTTACACTTTGAGTGCAAACTATACTCAACTATTTCTATTGCCTTTTTTTACCAAGATCTAGAAAATCCATTTAAAGGCAGTCTCATTTTAAATAGTCTGAATGTGGTCAATGTTAATGAATCACTTATCTTTGTAGAAATCATATTTTGCATTTATAACATGACCCACCCTTTTAATTAAAATCCAGGCAATTCAAGCTTCTATCAGTACTGGAAGATGGTTGATTACTGACTGCAAATAGGAGAGGAGATTTTTCAACCATCTCTCACATTTCCTGTTTCACTTAGCTGAGTGATTTTCAGGTTTAATGGGGAAAGGAATTGGAACTTTAAAAAAACTGCAGTTACCTTAGCTAAGTGTGTTTGTAGGAAACAAGCACCTTACCAAGAATTCAGAATCATCATTAGGGAATCAAAGGGGATCTTTTTTATTAAAACATCCTTAAGGATGGGTGTCCATAATAGAATTGGCACCTGTAGTTCATGAAATCAGTCTTTTATCTCCAGTCTAGAAACCCTTCCCTTGTCCCCACGGTTGGCTAAGTACTGCTAAGGTCAAAGGCCTATCTGAATCACCCAATGCTCTCCCCATATGTGATCAAATTCCTTATAAAACCTCCCCTTCCTCACAATCTGGTAGTCAGGCTTTGAAAGGAATAATATGGATGTGTGAATCTGAATACTGGCACCACTTCATTCACTAATTTACCCAACCTACTAATTCTATGATCCCTTTGTTTTCCTGTGCCAGTCCATCCCCTTCCTCTCTGTAGAGATTCCCCTTGCTCCCAATTAAGCTTGCTTTATATCTGTAAACCAACATTCCTCAGATTTTCTCACTATAACTTCTTTCCTCATCTTCCTTAGCTGTTTCTCTGTAGGATATAAATTATGTTACTTAGTTTTCCATAACTATTGTAGAAATGGAACCTATTTATTTATCACATTCCCTCTTTTTTTCATACAAAATTTCATTTCTACACCTTTCTTCAATTTCTCAAATTTAATTTACAGTTTTTCACTTTCTTTCTTCCTCATACATGTCTATTTCTTTGTCCTGTACTTCATCAAGTAAGCAAAGTGTTCCTACTCATATTGTTCTGGTAATGGGTAAGCCACAAACATGAAGTCTATCTATGGGGAGGGGGCATAAGTATGAATTACAAATTCAAAAGTAAGGTTACAAAAATTTAAGGGGGTCAGTCCCTGATGATAATCCATACAATTAAACATCAGATATAGTAAAATATAACATCAACTTCTGGTCCAATTTTCTTTCTACAGATTTCTGATGGCCTTCTGAATCTTCAAAGGTCATTCCCAAAATGTCCTCTCCAGTTCAGCTGACTTGTTGAGACCATCTTTTCTGATAAAGGAACTTCTTAACATAACATTTTCATCAGATCATTATTCCTCTTTTAATCAGTAGACACTAAAATTCAGGAGCTTCTGAGATCATGATGGTTTACATTTTGACAAGCCTACTGTCATGCTAATATATGCAGAAAATTTAGGTATAAATAGGAGTTAACCTAGCTTTGCTTTATCCTATTTCTTTTAATCATCCATTTGGAGGATGCTACTTCACACTAGCATAATAAACTTCTATAATTGTTTCACTACACAAGACAGATTAACTTGAGACTGTGACAAATATATTTGGCAGTCATTCAAAGAGCATCCAGCAAGTAATTTACAATCTTAACCTTTTGTTATTATTACAATAATGACTCAAACATCCTTAATTAAATGAATTTTTCCTCCCCTTTTCTTAATATGTCCAGTTGGTTCAAATTTCTTTCCTTAACTAAAACTTGAAACTATAATTGTACAGAATCATATCTTTATATTCTAAAAACTTCCCATTCTTCTTACTTAAATATCCTCTTTTAACATAAAAATTAAGGGATTTTAATTCTCATTAAAACATATAGCTGACCCAGGTACCAGAGTCCCAAATTTCACCTATCTGATTTAATATCCAATTGATCTAATATCTCTATATCTAATTTGCTTGTATCAGTTTACTATAAAGATCCAGGGCCTCAAAGAAAACTTCTTTTATAGATATGATTTTGAATGCCAGTTTCTGGAAAAGGTCATGTGGGTAGTCAAATGCCTTAGGCCAGATTTAACCTACCAGGTGAGACACTATCCAAATGTCACATTTGAGAAATCAAGTCAGAAAGGGTTCAACCTCAGACCACACTGAAAAGATGCCCCTTCCACTGCTCATCCCTGACACCAGTATTCTTCAGGCCTCCATTGGGCTTCCTTGCTCCAAAAGGGCATTGACCCAACAGCACTTTTCTCAAGGCCGATTTTAAAGTTCCATGATCTAAATAATAATTTTATTTAATTAGAACTTCAAGTGAATCCAATTTTTTAAAATTTATTTAAGGCAAAGGGGTTAAGTAACTTGCCCAAGATCACACAGCTAGGCAATTATTAAGTGTCAGAGACTGACTTTGAACTCAGATCCTCCTGACTCCAGGGCCAGTGCCCTATGCACTGTGCCACCCAGCTACCCCAAGTGAGTCCAATTTATAAGGACTAAATATAAATTATAATCATGATGAGGTCTCAATTAATGAGGCCCTGATCAATATTCAGATCTTCTCTGAGTGTCCCTCCTGGGTCCTTGCTAAAACCAGGAGTTCTAATTCTGACTGGTCCTACATTCCCATTTCCTACTTCTGACTCAAGACCTTTGATCTCCAGTTTCCTGTTTATTTTTTAATCAGATCTTATGCAAGGATCCATCAAATTCTTCTAGCATCTGGAGCATTACAAACATCACCTTTCACAGGTATACGCAAAAGTTCAACCAAAAGTTTTGTCCTTCTGGTGGCACTAGCTTCTGATCTCTAGACCTACATCTATTTATCTAAAATCGTATCTATTTTGTCCCTTCCTCCTCTTTCCCTATACAAAGATGGTATATCAGATGCTTCTTGGCTAAAGACCTCCCCAACTTGCTGTATTATACAATAACTAAACACCTTCTTTGACCAGTTGATTGCCTATCATCTCCAGACTTCTCAAATAACAATTAGCCAGAGATTACCACAGAGAAATCTCAAATTTTCACTGTTATTTTATTTTTCTCATATAGGTGCTTTTACTTCAAAGCAAACAACCACACTTTTACACAATAATCCCAATATTCATATATAATTGGAAAATTATAAAGACAACTTCACATTAAACCTGTTTAACTCAGCCATATTCAATATATAAAATAATACTTTCAGAATTCTTTGAAACCATTAGAATGTTTTAGATGACTTTAAACTTTCAACATTTGTTATTAATTCCAATGTAACAAAACAGCAATGAGAATATTACATTAATTACTAGATTTTACAAAACAATCTTTCTATTATTACATTATTCATAAACTCACAGAACCATAACAAGTTCCAACACATTGTTTAAAAATTTCATGGATCTCAGTTATTTGATATTCTCCATATTACCTCCTTCAAAGTCTTTAACTATCAATTCCAGGTTTTGACATATTACAAAAATTGTAACTACAATATCTCTGCTGCAAAAGTATATCACATAACTGATAATGATTTCTCCACATCTTACTTATGAGTTGCACAATTTTTTTAATTGTCCAATCATACTTCAGAGCCCCTTCTCACACACACACACACACACATACACACACACACACAAACACACACACACACACACACACACACACACACACACACACACACACACACAAACAACCCAGCAGAAAACATCCCCCAATCAGGATATACTTTCCAGTTTCCTGTTCACTAACCCTCTCTGTCTCTAATTACCATGAGGGAAGAAATCCACAATTTGGATTTCTTTAAAATTGAACATATAATTACTAACTTACATTAAACATAAGATATTTATACTAATATCTCATTCCCTTAGAACAAATACAAACAATAAAAAGGTTTCCTTAACTTAAAGTAGAACGTATAACTCAATATTTTTTACATTTTGTTTTGTATATTTACTTCTATCCCAAATATGCAAGAGTTCAGTCCTATACATATGATAATTTTTAAAACTCCTATTAACTCTTATTTATGCCATGGATGCCAGGCAATGTTACATTTTCATAAAACAAGATTTCAAATTGACACTTTTTTTCTTATTTTCAAATAACAGGTTTTAAATAGATTTTGCTTTAGCCTTATATAAAAATATTCCCTCCCATAAACATGTGATGAGAGACAAGGTTATTATAAACTTTCTGCTTTTATGAACAAAAAGACCTTGTGAAATTGTTGACATTGTATTATTAATATTAGTTCAACATTAAAACAAATTAGCTCACAGATGAGAATTTAATAAGCCCACTATATAAATGCCTTTTACATAACTTGTTCTCTTCTGACAGTGTTTTTCTTCCCCCCAAAATCAGCAAATATTCCTGATAAGATTATTAATATTAAATATCATCGATAGATTCCCAAGTTTCTTCACATACAATAAATCTCTATTTCCATAAAACTCCTGAGTATCACTTCCCTTGAACTCAAGGTGGGTCTATTGGTTCCAGACAGGGAAGCCTGCCAGTTTCACTTTTTTCCCTTACTAGATTATTCCCCGATTTAGCATTTTCCCCTTTAAACACAAGGCGGGGACTTTTCCTTTCAAAAACTCTCCCAGCCCTCTATTTTCAAAGAGGGAATAGAAACATATACATATTGCTAATGTTTTCCAGAGATTCCTTCAAAGAGGGATTTCTAAGCTACATGTAGCTTTGAAGCCAGTCAATCAAAACTCATCTGTGAATCATCCTCTAGAGCCAGATATAGTGTTTTTATCAACACCACACTTTCAATCTCAAGTGTTTAGTTTATCTGAAAACCTACTTTTTATTCATAATTCTAGCTGTTATATTTACCAATATCACTTAATATTATATCATAATCACAATCATTTTATGAACTTTAAACCTTCTCAAGATGAGGGTTTTCCAATTATATAGAGGATCAGGCTCATATAGAGCCACCCAATCAAAGAGATAATAAAATGTTCAATTGCTTTCATACCAAACACCTCACAGCCATATGACCTAAAAATATAACTCTTAGCTTCCTCCTACAGAACAATAAACTAATTTACCTTTGTTTATGAAGTATATGGATTTCCCTAATCCCAAATCTCAAATTTAGGTATTCCTGATAGGGTAAACTATAATACCATTTGTCTCTGTATAATTGCAGAAGCTTTTCCATATCAAATTTCTTGCCTCATTCCACACCCCCATCCCAGAATAAGTATCTAGATGAGGAAATTGCCTTCTCTCCAAGAGAAATGTTCAGCTGAATCTCTGCTGTTTCACTTCACTTTTTATCTAAATACTATCCTTAATTCCCCTTAAACCTTTTCCTCCCTTCTTCACAAGAACAGTTAAAAAATCTCTCCTAATTACCAAATTGCTTGCCCACCTTAATAAGTATAATTCTTAACTGATTAGAGACTCAATAAAACAAATATTTTTCCACTGTATCCTGTATTTCTGGAGTTCATTGTTTCCCAGACAATTATTACTAGAGAACTTTTTACACTTTCCACTCCCTTTCTTCTCAAGTTCCTTAAAATCCACTCTACAAATTTCCCATTTATATTATTATAATACTATACTACTTGACAATATTTAAGAATTCATTGAGTGACTTTAGTTCATATTGTTCCTTACCAGATCCAATAAATTCATTAAACACGTACCTACACACCTATATCACCTCATTTTCTCTTAGTTTATCACAATTAAAATAATTCTCTTAAAAGATATAAACTTCCACCCATAAATATTTCCTTTTTTTTTCCTTTTGGTTCTTAAAGCAATGGGGTTAAGTGACATGCCCAAAGTCACACAGTTAGGTAATTATTTAAGTGTCTGAGTTCAGATTTGAACTCAGGTCCTCCTAACTCCAGGGTTGGTGCTCTATCCACTGCACTACACTCCAGCAACCAAACATTTTCAGAATACTTTATCAAGTTTCATAGAAATTTCACCTTTCACTGCCCATTTTCCCTGACCAAAAGGTATAACTTTGAGAAGCTATGGCTCCCAAGCACCAAGCTACAGCCTGCCCCAGAATGGGGGTGACCAAATTGACCACTGGCAGCCCAGTCCCAGATCAGAGGTGTGAGGGAGACAGAGAAGAGTGTGGAAACGTATGGACTTCTTCCCACACCCAACTCTCACTCAGCTCAGAACTACAGATCTGAAAGAAAAAATTTACTTCTCTTCTCTTCCTGTGGGATAGGTAGTCTCTCTCTGATACCCCCCCACACACACACCAAACCCAGTCATCCCTTCATGATTTTTCCCTGTATCCTCCTGTAGCTCCTTGCTTGAGTTTGATTATTGCCTGTGATGAATGATTCAGATCTGGGAATGCAGGTGTGGAAAAATTAGATTTATTAAAAGAAGTTACAACACAAAAGAAAGTGATAAGAAAGTTAAGAAGAGTTTAAGGAAAAAGCCAAAAAGCCATGTGGATTGGTAATTAATTTTGGGAGGTCAGCTGGCAAGCTCAGTTGAAGTTTGGAAAGGAAAAGTGAGAGAGATGAGAGAGAGAGATAGAGATAGAGAGAGAGAGAGAGAGAGAGAGAGAGAGAGAGAGAGAGAGAGAGAGAGAGAGAGAGAGAGAGAGGAGAAAAGGGCCGGTGGCTAGCCATGAGGCTCAGGTTAACCAGACCACATAGTGAAGCCCATGGAGCTCTACAAGGCTTGAGAAAGAGTTAGAGGAAGGCTTGATCATTATAATTATGTACTACTTCAGTTTGTCTCTTTTAGTTCTTTTTTTTATTTTTTTCGTTTTTTTAGTTCTTTGGTTTACATTGTTTAGTTCCTTAAATTTATTTTTTTATATTACTTTTCTACTTCTAATTGCTTTGCATTAGTTTCATCTGTCTTTCTGTGCTTCTCTACATTCTTCATGTTCATAATCATAGCAAAATTATATTCCCTTCTATTTAATACTTTAGTTTGGTTAACCTCTAATTGATAAATATATCTATCTCACTGCTTTTAGCTGTTTTATACTAAAAAAAATTGCTGTGACTTTACAGGGGATATATGGAAGTCTTCTTTCTATATTTGATCTTCTTGTTTTAAATATAATGCAACTGGATCTCTGAACCTGAGAGTGTAGACATTTTGCTCATTTTCTTATTATAAATCCAAATTGTTGTTCTAAAGAGTTTGAATAATTCATAGAAGTAGATAAAATTATCATCTAATTAAAATGTAACCAATAAATACTGCTAAGTGATTTCTTCCATATCAGCCCTATTTGCAGACTTTTTCCTTAAGCTGTGTGACCATTCACTGGGACAAAATCTATTTTATTAGTGCCAAAAGAATTTTGGACACAGTCTACACTGGACTAGTCTTTAATCTATGAATGGCCATAACCAAACAAAACAGGCCAGAGGCAGGTGTGTCAGGAATCAAGTAGCAGTTTAATTAATTTCATGCTGAGGACAGCAGGTTTGCAAGCTAAAGGGATCTTTAGGAAGATGGGAGACTTGGTGGCTTGTTGTAGGAGTAGGGCTTTTATCCAGAAATGGCAAGTAAAAAGTTTTCACCATTGGGACAATACAGATGTTCTTGGGTTCTGTCAGAACATTCCCTAAGTTATTAGAATCATTGAGCCTTGTGATCATTCAGCAGAGTACAGAAACAGAGTCAGCATGATGGGAACAGGAATGCAGTACCTGCTTTGTTCCACTTAGCAGTTATAAGCACAGGAATTCAGAAACTATCAGTATCTCAGGAGATTTTGATTGATCACTTTCTACTACAACTTGTCATCTGCTTTTGGCTCTTGGGTCCCTGGGAAATAGGGAAGCTCCAAAAGTAAAAAAGAATTATCAATTAAAATGAAAGCTATAAATGCATTTTGCTAGAGGATGAGATCATCCAGAGGGTAATTGTAAAGGACTGTTATTATGACAAGCTCAGGGTGCAGTGGAAAGATGTAAATAGACTTACCATTGATTTATTGTTTAATGTAAAATGTCTATCCTGATCTCCTTAGGCTTCATCTTCTACCTAATTCCAGATCCTATAAAGGGAAGGGAGTTCACTTTTTGCCCTATGGATGAGAGGCAAGACATAAAAACCAAGGGTGGACTCCTGCTCAGGGCAGCAGTCTTCTCTCACCTACTGGTCCAGCCAACACTGCTTGGCTGTTTTTTCATCTCTCTCTCTCTCTCTCTCTCTCTCTACCTATCCCTTCCTATGTGTTGTAACTTCTTTCAATAAAATTTTGTTTTATTTCCACCCTTGCTTTTGCAAGTCTTAATAATGATTCCTCATAGTCAGAATCGAACTCATGTAGCCAGCGACTACAAGGGCACAGTCTACTAGCTAGGTCTTAGCTTTGGAAACCGTGGTATCTCATGATATCTTGACAGAAGTCATGGGCAATATAATTTCCTGTGATACCACAAAAGTCAATCATAGTATTCTCTCACTTTTAATTAATCTTCTGTAGTACATACCCTAGAGACTGGTACAACCAGAAAGGATGAGCTAGAAAGCCATGATGAAAGCATAATAAATGGCAAGTCCAGCAGTAACAAGTATTCCATCCTTAATTGATACACAGATGTATGAGTTAAGGATTCTTCTACTAATTAAATGATTTGATGATATATTCTTTTTAGGAAGCAGTGTATTATAGTATATTGAACTCTATAATTTTAAACAGGAGACCTGGTACTGAAACACATCTCAGGCACTACAACCATTTTAATCAAATAATCAATAAACATTTACTAAGAACCTACTATATGCCAGGCATATATAGTATTAAACACAAGAGACAAGACTGCTCTTTGCCCTCAAAGAGCACACTATCTAAAAGGGAGACAATAAGTAAATATATATGTCAAAAAAGGTATATAAACAATAAATTGGAAATATTTTTAAATAAAAGAATTAAAAAGGTTTGTAAAGGGCTTGCTTTAGAAGATAGAACTTTATATGGGACTTGAAAGTTGGCAGTAAAGCAAGTAAGCAGACCTGAAGAAGAAGAAGAAGAAGAAGAAGAAGAAGAAGAAGAAGAAGAAGAAGAAGAAGAAGAAGAAGAAGAAGAAGAAGAAGAGCATTCCAGATCCTAGGGAGGGGGGAGCAGTCAGAGAAAATACCTGGAGTCAAAAAATTGAGTGAGGAATAGAATTTATAGGACCTAGGACCTCAAAGGGGTTTTTGTCCTGCTCAATGTTTTGACCAAGAATGAAAAGGATCTTATTAGAGTAAGAGTATGTGAGGTATAAGAAGCTGGGATGGTGGGTGTGGAAGGGTAAGAGGGACAGGGATTATGTGGTGAAGGGCTTTGCACACCTACAGAAGATTTTATATTTCATTCTGAAGATGATGGGGAGTTACTTTAGTTAATTGAGAAGGATGACATGGCAAAATGAGTCTTTTATGAAATTCACTTCACTGAGTCAATGTTGGATTGGAATGGGGAGGGGGAGACTTGTGACAGAGAGAAAAAGCAGCAGGCTCTTACAACAACATAGGCACAAGGTAGTAATGGCTTGTACCAGGGTAGTGGCACTATCAGAAGAGAAGAAAGGGAGTATTTGCAAAGATAAAATTGAGAGTTTTTAGCAAGAGATAGTATGGAGAAGGTTGAGGATTTTAAGATGACATCTATATGGTACAAAATGATACATTGGTGTGTGGGGATGAAACATATTGCATCTATATTTGTCATATAAAAGTTAGGAAAAACTTAGACTGTAGTAGTATTTAACAGTCTGATACTGGAATTTTTACTCAGACATTATGGTAAGCTGGTGTATTTAGGAAGAGTGGGAATTCAATATTGTAGAGGGATTGGCAATTAAAGCTAATTTCTCAAAGTCATTTTTATCACATTTTACATGTTTCCATTTTAATGGAATTACATGACAACAAGCTCTTCAGCTTTGAGTCATTGATTGTGGCCAAGACTCAGATTCATTATGTACTGAGGGATATGTGTGTCTCAATACATCCTCCACTGTCAATTAATTATATTAGTTTTAACTAAAACTACCTCTTAAAAAAATGGACAAAAGATTCCTCTAAAGAAACTGGTGGCAAAAGATAACATTACTAATGGGAACACAAGTGAACAAAAGAGTGGCAAAGCTGTCATTTCTCCAACTCCTAAGAAAGATTTCTTTATGAGATAAAAACAATGAGGATCTTATTATATCTATCAAAACAATCAAAATAGGCAAAATTATCAATATTATTTGCATTGTGGTTATATAATGTTGAACCTTGACAATTCCTAAAATTGTATATTGTCTGATTGCTAAGGTCAATGATCTTTTCTCAATTCTCATCTTCCTGTACCTCTCTGAAGTCTCTGACATTGTTGTTCACTCTCTCTTCCTTGAGATTTTCTTCTTTCTATGTTTTCATGACATTACTCTCTCCTGGTTTGTCTCCCACATATCAGACTGTTCTTCATTTTCCTTATTGCAGCACCATTCAGGTCATATCTACTGTCTTAGGCATTCTTCTTTTCTCCCTTTATACAATTTCTTTTGGTGATTTCATTAACGTCCATGGATTTAACTATCATCTCTATGGTGCTGATTCTCAAATCTAAGGATACTGACCTAACCTCTCTGTTGACTTCCAATCTCATATTTCCAGAGCTGGATGCCTAGTACATATTTTAAACTTAACTTGTCCAGAAGTGAACTCATCCTCCTAAACTGCCCTTTGCTCCCACTTTCCCTATTACTACTGAAGGCATCACAAACCTTCTAATCTCCCAGATTTTCAGTCTAGGTATCAACCTCAACTTCATTATCTTTCACCTTTCTTTTCTATTCATTTCACCTGTACAAGATTTTTCAAATATCCCTACTTCTTTCCTCAGATACTACCTTCACCTTAGTGCACTTCATGCTTAAGACTATTTCAAAAGCTTGCTGGTGGGTCAGTCTCCTGTATGTATTTGTACACTTCAATTCATCCTTCAACTGCTAATGTGATTTTCTTAAAGCACAGGTCCAAACATATCATTCCTCTTATCAACAATTCTGATAGCTTCTTATCACCTCCATGAACCAACACAAAAGCCTTGGAATTTGAAGTCCTTCACAATCTAGTCACCCTTATTCTTCTCCTTCTTCATCTGACTTTTTACCACATATCCTTGGATCCAATAACATTAGTCTCCTTGATGTTCCATGGACAACACATAATATCTCTTGGCTGCAGGCATATTCACTTGCTGTACCCATGCCTGGAATTTTCTCTCTTCTCATTTCCTGGTTTACCTATTTTCCTTCAAATCTGAACAAAAAAAAAAATCCCCACCTTTTTCAGTGAACCTTTCTCAATGCCTCTTATTCTGATTGTCTTTCTTTTCATAACTATTTCCATTTATTTTACATAAATATTTTGTACATATTTGTTTATATTTTGACTCCTCCCCCCTTCAATTATGAGTTCCTTGAGGGTAACATTTTTGGTAATCACAGCACTTACCTGAGGTGCCTGGTCTCAAAAAGAGAGAAAATCTCAGATCTTACCTAAGGAGAGATTCCCCACTCTAGTGTAAGTGTCAAGGTGGGAATATGAAAAAAAGGAAATTGACAGCTCATCTAAAGATCAGTTTCTTCCCAGGCTTTTTCCTCTCTTCAGGGACCTGAAAAGATTAGAATGTCATGACTTCTCTTGAAGCTGAAAGTCAGAAGGGAAAGATCTCTCTTTTCTCTAGTTTTTACTAACTCTGTCCCTCACATAAGAATGGAACATTGAATAAACAGTCTCCATCAAAGAGGATAGCCCCATGCAATTGACCCTTCCAGTCAAAGAACACACACACCACACACACACACACACACACACACACACACACACACACACAGAGAGAAACATATATATATATATGTATATATATATATATATGAATGTGCACATCATACATACAATATATATAATGCCACATCAATTAATTAATGTTTAAATATAACTGATTGGCATCAGGAAAAAGGAAACCCTAGCCAAAACTCAATAAAAAAGCAAACTTTTCTATGATTGCTAAATGGGATTAAAATGAGTTTTATGATTCAGTAGTTATAAGTCAATGATGAACTTCTATTTGAAATTCTGTTTTTCTATGGTATACAATGAAACTTGATGCTGAAATAAATTGAATTTAGAGTCAGGCTTTTTAATCACCTCATCAAAAAGTATATAAAATTTCCAGAGACAATAAAACATTCACTCATGTAGTTTTCACAAAATATTAGTTTATATAATTTAATTTTAATATTTATTTAAAGATAAAATATTTTGTATATCCATGAAAATTCAGTATTTTTAAAAAAATATTGTTTATTTCATCTTTAACTCCTATTTAGTTTCAATTTTGTTTTATAATGTTCTAAACTCTCTTTTCTTTACTATTACTTCATTTGGTAAGCTCATTTACTTCTTTAGATTCAATAATTATCTCCATGCTGAGATGTCTCAAATTTGTTTATTCAATCATAAAACCTTTCCTGACCTCTGGTCTTACATCTTCAACTTTGTATTGGGCATTTCACACTGGATGTCCCCCATTAAATACAACATGTCCAAATCTGAACTCAGTGGAATTTCCTTCATACACTTGCTTCTTCCTAACTTTCTTTTTTTTTTTACTTTTTTTTTTAAGGTTGTTGCAAGGCAAACAGGGTTAAGTGGCTTGCCCAAAGCCACACAGCTAGGTAATCATTAAGTGTCTGAGAGTGGATTTGAACCCAGGTACTTCTGACTCCAGGGCCGGTGCTTTATCCGCTATGCCATCCTCTTCCTAACTTTCTTATTACAACTGAGAGTATCACCATCTTCCCAATCACCTAGGCTTACATAAGAATTACCTTTGATTTCTCATTATTTGTCCAACTCTATCTACAATCTGTTGCCATGTCCTATTGATATTCATAACATCTTTCATATACACCACCTCCTATCTTTTGACTCTATAACCATTCTGGTGTTGATGCTCATTATATCATACCTAGACTATTGACATAACCTTTTGGTTGGTCTCCCTACTTCAAGCATTTTCCACTTCATTCCATATTCCACTTAGTTTTCATAATTATCTTTTTAAATTAAATTTTTAAATTTAAGAAGTCTCCATGTCACTCTCTTTATTCAATGAACTCCAGAAACTTCTTATTATCAACAAGACCAAATAAAAAAAATCACTGATTTGCATTGAAAGGTCTTAATAACTTTGTTTCTATATACTTTGTTCTGGTGTCTAATCTAACCCGCCCCACTCTACAAACCATATAAATTCTTTATCAATAAATAAAATGTGAAGTCATGTCTAACTATGTCCATGATTTACTAGGCCATGAGAGGCAAGTCAGAAAAATGGCCTGCTTTAGAGAGGGAATTGAAGAGATTGGATGAAGAGCAAAGGGCCAGTGGAATTCCTGCGTCCACAAAGATGGTTTGACATGAGGCAAGTTGAATTTCTGATGAAAAAGAGGTGACTGATTTCAAAGGGGACACAATTGGTGCTTCAGGTTCATGAAATGTAATGGACTAAGCATGCATCCCCCACACCCAACTTGCCCAGAGAGTGCTTGTGGTCAACCACAGACCAGAGCACAGGCAGGAGAGCAGTCAGAGCCTCTCCTAAGACAGTGATTCCTCATCAAACACAGATGAGGACAAGCTAATGGATGGGAGCTTTGACAGTGATGAGGAGTTGTATGAATTTTATGATGAATAAAACTTGGCCTCAATAACTTAAGGTAATACATTTTTTTTCAAATTTCAGGCCCCAAAATTAAGGTGCATTTTATACATGGGAATGTCTTATCCATAAGGGAATACTATATGCCATTAGCAAGTATTAGAAAGAAAGAATTGAAACCACAGTCAATAAATTGGTTGGGTAAATTCAGAATAAAAAAAATGAGTCAAAATTAGGCATAACAGAACGAAGGGCAATCAAAGTAAGAGTTAAAGCAGAGCAGTTAAGATACATAAGCAGCCTGTTGCAATGGTGAACATAAATTAAACAGAGATGAACTTTCTCAGAGATTCACAAAGTTATTTCTCTATCCATTTGAAAGGACACTGTGAAAATGGGAGAAAAACAATAAATCCAAAGAGATCCTCATGATTTTTCAGAGGTTCATATAGTAGATAGAGCACATGCCCTGGAGTCAAGAGGACCTGAGTGCTAACCTGGCCTGTAGAAATTTACTACCTATGTGGCTCTGGGCAAGTCATTTAACCCCAATCACCTCAGGGTGGAAAAAAAGAATAGGAGAATGAAACTTGGCTTTTAGTTCATCAAACAGTATTTGCTTGTTGCCTCTGGACAATCATTTTCTCTAGTAGTCTCACAGGGTTAGGAAGTATGTTTGTCAAACTATTAAAAGGATGTATACTTGATTTTCCTCCAGTGCATATTACTGCTAGGACAATATTAGCAAAAGGAGAGATAATGAGGAATCAGTCACCAAAAAAAATGACTTCCAGTTTTTCTTTGTGGTCTTTATCCTATGTACCTGAAGTCCTAATATAAACTCAGTTGACAAGAAACAATGATTTTTGTATCAATTTCAGAGTTAAGAAAATAGTTTTTAAGATGACCATTTTTTACTTGAGATCAAAAAGTGAAAAATTCAATCAAATCGTGTTCATTTCTTCAAAGAAGGACTATTGAAAGACAAAAGGACTAAAACCACCTTGACAAGCAGTATTCTATATCTTCACCAACCACATGTTGAAAACTCTTGCTGACCAAGAGTCATTCTCAAACTTCTAACTCCTATATTCCAGGCTTAGAAGGAAAACATTATTCATCCATCAGTCTTAGAACTTAGGTTTATCTCACCCAATTATCTAGAAGGTAAATAGCATTGATGAGGGTGAAAACTGTTCCTCACATGTCATTTTTTTTTTATTCTCAGTCTAATTCAGAGTGTGGATCTCACACACTGAAATTCTCTCAGAATTCTGAGCTAGATAGCTCAATTTCTGATTGTGGCTTTTTGATGAACTTTCACTTCAAAAGTAAGGCAGAAAGTAATACTCATCAAAATAACCAGTTACTGACATTTATGTGAATGTTTTCTCTTAGTACTAGAGAGTCCTGAGATTTGATTAGAAGTACAGACAGAGGCTACTGAAGTCTCTCATCTATCTAACTGGGGATAAAATACTTCTGATGTCAAAAGCTTTTTTCATCTTTTTTTTCCCTCTTGTTTATAGGTTTGCTTACATTATTTCTTCCTTGTGATCTGGAGGGAAATGGTGAAAGAAAATATCAATGCTCAAGTAAAAGTATTTCACATTCTCCTTCTTAGATACTTTTTTTAGGTTTTTGCAAGGCAAACGGGGTTAAGTGGCTTGCCCAAGGCCACACAGCTAGGTAATTATTAAGTGTCTGAGAGTGGATTTGAACCCAGGTACTTCTGACTCCAGGACCAGTGCTTTATCCACTAAGCCACCTAGCCGCCCCTCCTTCTTAGATATTTGATGAAAAATTGAAGCTACCATGACATTGGGAGAGAAGGTAAACCTTTTTTTCCCCTTTTCTTATAGAAAAGGAAATTGGAAAAAATGGGATTGCCTATAAGATTTTTAGGATTCAGTTAATTTTTTAAAATAGGTTTCTCACTATTGTGAAAGGACTGAATCTTGGAGTAAGGAAGAATATTATTTCTTCTTGTGGGGAATATGGGGGTGTTCGGGTTCCATAAGAATGTGAAGGGAGGGGAGGCTAGGTGGCAAAGTGGATAGAGCACTAGCCCTGGAGTCAGTAGTACCTGGGTTCAAATCCGGCCTCAGACACTTAATTACCTAGCTATGTGGCCTTGGGCAAGCCACTTAACCCCATTTGCCTTCCAAAAACCTTTAAAAAAAAGAATGTGAAGGGAGAATTGTTAGTTTATATTACAAAAGCCAGAGTCTGCCTATATTGTTGCCTATGGGCAGGTAGCCTCAATCTGATCAAAAAGTACCATGAAACCTGGTCCTCCTCAACTATTTTTAAGTTAACCTAGGGTCTTGACCTTCACCTTTGTACATGCTAAAGGAGATAGCTGTTCTTGCTCATTAGTATAATGAACAGAGCAGAGGAAATGTATGCGGCCAATATATCAGTTAGATTGAGACCCTAGCCTATGATTGGCATGAAGGGGCAGGAACAAGGCCTTTCAAAATGCATAAAAGACCTAACATTTTAGGATTTCCTCCCCCTCTCCCACCTTGAGAGAGGTGTGCCATTTTGTTAAGAAATCTTAATGAAAAACATTTTAATTACTCTGGACTAAGTATTCACAAGTCATTTATAACATTCTTATAACATGTACTTGTGCAAAAAGCAGCTAACTGGTACAGGGGATAGAGGGTTGGATCAAGAGTTAAGCAGGCTCTTCTTTGTGACTTCAATTCTGTCCTCAGACACTAGCTTTATGACTCTTGAAGTCACAACCCTGTTTGATTTCATTTCTTTGATCTTTAAAATTAGTTGGAGACAGAAATGGCAACTCATTTCAGTATCTTTGCCAAGAAAACTTCAAATGGGATCACAAAGACTGAAATGAATGAAAATATAGCATATGAGACTATCAAAAAAAAATAAGCTTGCAGAGTTCAATTCTCTTATTAGTAAAATAGGTATAATTAACAAATTTTAATTATTATAAACATGTTATTATTGTTAAATTCATCACTACATCTGTGTGTAAATATTATATAAACATAAATATGTACCTGCCTATATAATTAATTTCTATCATTTATGTAATACAAATATAATTTGAGTTGTATAAAATTATTAACATAGCTCTTTTATAAGAATAATTTACCAAACAATGCTGCAATATTTCAGGCATTGATGATTCTATCAGTATGGATATTACTTTCACCTACACATACTACTATCCATCTGTGGTTCAATATTTATTGTCTTTGAAAGATATGAACAAAAAAATGCATCATTTCATAACCAATTTCCTACGTAAAGATATAGAATTGGACCATACATTAAAAGTCAACTAACTAAATTTCCTTAAAAAAGGATATTGGCAAGCTGTAGCAATTTTAGGAAACAAGATGGTGAGGCTGTTAAAGACAAGGCAGAATGAAAATTATTTGAAGGAAATGTGGATTGTTTTCCTTCATTCCAAAGAATTAAGCAGATTGAAGACTGATACTATACTACAAATAGACTACTCTTATTTGTGACACCTTTTGGTCAAACGATTTTTCTTCTATGCTTGTTCTCTAAATCTCTAACAGATGCTCTAGGATTTTAATGAAATAAATCATGATTTGCCTAATATCCCACTAGAACAATTACATCTGGACTCTCAAATACATTCTTCAGGTTATGGGATCAGATCAAGTCTCAGAGCAAGGATTGTGTCAGAAATGCAGTCAGACTTGTGAAACAGTAAGACCTTAGCAGAAAACTGATACTTTGCCTTAGTGGATAATGTTATTCAATGTCATGAATTTTCCTGTTCTGTGAATCTATCTCTCTTTCTATCTCTATCTCTATCTCTGTATGTTTCTCTCTTTCTCTATCACACACAACCCCGTGCCCATCTACATCCCTCCACCCAAACATAATGACACACATCACAATGCTACTTTGTAGGTAGCAAGGTAGGTGGTAGAGTGTATAGAGTCCTGACCTTGGAGTCAGAAGGTCAGAAGTTCAAATGCAGTCTTAGACTTTTTTGTTTATTTTTGCAAGGCAATGGGGTTAAGTGATTTGCCCACAGTCACATAGCTAGGCAATTATTGTGTCAGATTTGAACTCAGGTCCTCCTGACTCCAGTGTCAGTGCTCTATCCACTGTGCCACCTAGCTGTATCCAGTCTTAGACAGTAGACACATTAGCTATGTGACCTTAGGAAAGTCACTTAATCCTGATTGCTTGGCATCCAGGTCCATCTCCAATTGTCCTGATTCATATCTGGTCACTGAACCCAGATGGTTCTGGAGGAAAAAGTAAGGCTGATAATTTAGCAAAGTATCCCCTGATTCAAACCCAATTCATGTGCTTGTCATGGCATCATTTCCTGATGTCATGGCCTTCTTCTAACATGTAGAACAAATATCATCAGCCCCTTACAATAACAAGAATCTCTAACAGATTAATTTCTCTTAAATATTACCAGATAATAGAATTTCTTCAGAAGGCATAAGCTTATTTAACATTCAATATGTTTAAAATCTTAATCATACATGGGCAAAATATTGGTCAACATAGTTACCTATTAGCAAGCTGAAATAAATTTTTATACTTTATAGGGGGTTGTTTCCTCTAGAGGCATCCTTCCACACTGTTGCAGGGATATATTAAAAAAAAAAAAGAAATCTAATCTCCCAGGCAACAGCCAAAGGACTATTCATTTCTTAAAAACAAATACCTTTAATAAATTAATTCTTTATACAGGTATACAATTGTGTTACTTCATAAGCCTATAAATCATTTTTTTATTTTCTATTTATACAGTTTCAGAGAAAAAATGATAATTTTCTATTGGAAAGATCTCATCAGTATATCATTGGTTTTTCACATCATGCCATCATAATTTCTAATAAAAGTCAAAAGATAACAGTATGAGATAGGGATTCAGAAGTAATATAGTTTCATTGAGAGCTAAATCAGGAATTCCTTTTCAGGAACTGTGGCATTTTGTTACTCTGTCTTTTCTTGAAGACATCAAAATGATGGAAAATTTATTTACTACTATCTTTGTAGCTATCCAATTAAATTTTGGGATAGTTCCAGTTGTTAAGGAAAAATTTCCCCCTCACCTCCTTTGGAGTGAGGGAAAATAATCCCCATTTCCTTCAACTAACATTATGCCTTGTTTTCAGTAGCTTCACTGTCCTGTTTCTCCTCTGCCCTAAAGTTGCTATAGTTTGTCAATATCCTTCTTTAAATGTTCTGTTCAGAACAGTGCTGATGTGGTCCACTTCGGGAAGAGGTTAGAATAATTTTCACATCCCTTTGTTAGTTTTCTTCATCCTCCATACCTTCATCTTTCCCCAATTATCCTCATTCATTCTCTTGAAAGGAAAACCTGGAAACAAATTCAACTGTCCTCCTTATTTCTTCCTATGCTGTTTGAGTTTGAATTTGTATCTTATACTTCTCATTGTTGGTCTATTCTAATAGATTCTGTGCTCTAAGTAAGAATCCTACTTGCAACATCAGAATGGCCATCTTGGGAAAGATCCAAATCTATGATGATGATTTCCTTTCTCTCTGTATTCTTGCAAGCTTAGTCTCTGTCCTTTCGTTAAAAACAAATTCACTCTGTCTGTGGATTTTTCTCTTCAATTCTGGAAGAGAATACTTCTTTAACCTTTGACTGCTAAGTGAATAAAAATCACTCTTTGAGGAGATATTCTTTTAACTTAAAGATTTTGGCAGTATATACATACATACATATATATATATATATATATATATATATATATATAGTTATAACTATATTATATGGGCTTGGGAGCAAATCTCTGACAATTTTTTATTTCTACACAATTTGAGAAGGAAAGTAGTAGTTTGTACTACTTGCAGCCTAAACTAACTTGGGGAAAAAATGTCTTTATAAGAAATGGGAAAAGGCAGCCTCCTCACATGCTATAGGTGTATGGTACATGAAATTGCAACAATGATTTAATCCTCTTCAACATCCCTGCCATCCTCAGGAAGTACATAATTTGATACACCGTGACTTCTCAGCTAATATTTGTATTCTTAAATTCATCATCTTTTGGGGAATCTTCAGAAACAGGATTACAGTGAAATTGAAGACTTAGAGGGAAATGGCAGTAAATAATGCAGTAGATAGAATGCTGGGCTTGAAGCCAGGAAGAATTATCTTTCTGAATTCTTATCTGGACTCAGATAGTTAATATCTATGTGATCCTGGTCAAGCTACTTAACTCTGTTTTCCTTAGTTCCCTCATTTGTAAAATGATCTGTAAAAGAAAATGGCAAACCTCTCCAGTATTTTTGCAAGAAAATCCCAAATGACACCACAAAAAGTCAGGTAAGATTAGATTGGCTTTAGATGATTGGGAAAAGTGTTCTACAACATAAGCCAATATTAAATGCATTCATTATATGGATCATTATATCCTGAAAAAAAATCAATTTTTGGATTAATTCAGATAATAAAATGAGAGGCAGTTGAAGTTAGAAAGTAAGCAGAGATAGTACAGCTGTATTAGTATTCCATTCTAATGGTTAAAGATAAATTACATGCAGATGAAACTCTTCAGGATTGGAAAACTTATATGTGGCCTGGCAGTTATGTCATTCTTAGCTCTATAATATTTAGTAACCCATAAAATACTATGCAATATTACTTGATCTGATCATTATGATTTCTCCAAGATAGTCATCAAAATAAAAGAAAAGAAAGAAAAAAGAACTATAATAGAGAAAGATAATACAAAAAGTCTTTAAGAGAAATGTTCAGGGGCAGCTGGGTGACACAGTGGATAGAGCATTGGCCCTGGAGTCAGGAGGACCTGAGTTCAATAACTGACTATCTGTGTGACCTTGGGCAAACAACTTAAACCTATTGTCTTAAATAAATAAAAAAAATTTAAAAGAGGAATGTGAATGACAAAGAAAAAGAGGAATGTGAATGACAAAGAAAAAGAGGAATGTGAATGACAAAGAAAAATACTTGATCTCACAAACATAACATAATATCCAGAACAATGTCTAACTTCATCACAGATATTTCTTTTCTTCACCAGAACATTCTCCTCTCCATGAATTTCTTCATTGCAATTTTAACATCCTTGTTCCTCAGGCTGTAGATCAGGGGGTTCAACATAGGTACAATGATTGAGTAAAAAACTGAGGACACTTTCCCTTGTTCCATGGAACTGACTGAAGAGGGTTGTAGATACATGAATGCACCAGAACCAAAGAAGAAACCAACTGCTGCCATGTGAGAGCTGCAGGTACTGAAAGCCTTGGACCTCCCTTCACTGGAATGGATGCGGAGAATGCTGGCAATAATAAAGATGTAAGAACTAACAATGGTCAGACTTGGGGTGAGGATATTAAATGCACTGAGGCAAATAACCATCACTTCATTGACAAAAGTGTTGGAGCAGGAGAGCTCTAGGAGGGGGTTGAGATCACAGAAATAATGGTTGATTACATTGTCTTTACAGAAGATAACTCTAAGCATGCAGCCTGTGTGAGCTGTGGCACCAACTAAGCCTATCATGTACACCCCACCTACCAGCCAAATGCAGACCTGATGGGACATGATGACATTATAAAGTAGCGGGCTACAAATTGCAATATAACGGTCATATGCCATAGCTGCTAACATGTGACACTCAGCAATTACAAAAATGAGGAAGAAATAGAGCTGAGTCATGCACTCATTGTAGGAGATAATATTCTTCTCTGACACAAAATTCACCAACATTTTGGGGATGATTACAGTAGAATGACAAAGATCAATGAAAGACAGGCTGCTGAGTAAATAGTACATTGGAGTGTGGAGATGAGGAGTCATGCCAATTAATGTTATCATTCCCAAATTTCCCACCATGGTAACCACATAGATGCTCAAAAATAGTAATAAGAGTGGAATCTGCAGCACTGGCCAATCTGTCAGTCCTGCAAGGATAAACTCAGTCACTGTGGAATTTTTTTCTGTGTCCATTCTCTGGGTTCTGTAGGGATGGAACAAAGCAGCACATTAGAAAAAGTTCTTAAGAATTTTCTCACCCAGAAGAGTTGCATACAGAATAGAAGACTGACTCCATGACTCTTTAGGTTCTTTTGCATGTCCTGGTGCCACTGGGTATGCAGTTCCAACAGGCATATTCCAAGAGGCACAGAACATTTAAACTCATCTAAAGGAATAAGCTTTGCTCTGCTCTGTTTTTAGTCAATTAAGCCAGTGATGACTGTTTGGGGAGCAGAGAGTCCAGTATCAAGTAAAATAGAGGGATAGAGATTCAGAACAAAGAGTAATTGCCAATTCTTCCTGATAATCTCTGACCTATCCTTGTTCTTTTCCAAGGCCTGTTCATGTCTCTAAAATCAACTGAGATTTTACTGGCTTTCATTTGGGGCTAGATTCACTAGGGTCCCAAGATTCCTATATTGTTTAAGAAATTAAAGTAACAATTTACAAACAGCTGTTCAATGATGGCTTGAAGTCACACTTAAAATAGAACTGTGGTCCTCTCTCCAATGAGAGATTCTTGGGAGATGGAAAGAATGGCTCCTCCTTGACAACCATTGGCTTTACACTTTTTCTCATTGCACTGTGACTCTTCATCAGGAGCTATTGAAGACAATATAGGATGGGGAGCTCATGTTTCCCAGGGTCCTAGGAAGCCATGACTATGGATTTGGAAAGATGACAGATTGATCATATGCTCACCATTCAATCTTCTTACACATAGATTCTTCACTAACAATGTCCTAGAGGGAAAATAACTGTGATATATTCAATGGTAGAAAAACTTAGAATGATCCCTGGTGCTCCACTTAATGCTAAGCATGATCCAGTCTATGAATCTCCTATTCTAAGCTACCTTATTACAATTTCTGATTCTGGCTTTTTTCTCGAGGGGAGAAAATGCCGCCCATTAATTATACCAGAGATGTGAATTTATGTGAAATGAATGTTATCTCCTGGGAACAAGGAGTCTTGAGACCTGCTTAGAAATAGTGACAAGACAGGAAAATTCTTACCTCACCTGGGATTTTAGTTCTTCTGGAAAGAATCCATTGGTAGTTTCTCTCCTATTAGAAGCTAATAAGACGTTGATTTAGTCTGGTTTTTAAATGAAGGGTGAAAGTGAATTTTAGAAGTCTGGGATGAATTCCTAACAAGCTTTAAAAGTCAAATAAATTATCATTGATTACTTTCATTTATTTTTAGTTTGATTATAGAATTAAACTCCTTTTTCGTGAGGAAAAAAACTAGATCTAACAGCTAAGCCAGGTTTACAGAAGCTCTTAAGTCTAAGTTACCTATAGATTTAGTGAATCCATAGGTTGATAAGACTTTAATCATTTAGTAGGAGATAATTTAGAAGAATAAAATAATCATGTCTCTTTTAAGAAAAAACAACTAAGTTTTCCTTTTTAGCAGAAGGGAAGGATGACTAAAGGTCAAGTTTCCTTTGCTAGCAGAAAGAGGGCCTGACCAAAGGCTAAATTCCTGTTTTTGTCAACTGTAAGAAGTTCTAGAGATTAATATCCGCTTTTCTTCTTTGGTGCATAAGCTCCCCTTTTCTCTTGAGTTAAAGTCTAAGTTGAATAACAGAATCTTCTAAGGAAGATGTTGAGGAGTAGGAGGAATTATGAATGATTGCTATCTATGGACTATAAGGAACTTAAAAGTTCCAGTAACTTTCTGGATACAAAAGGCACCAGCTGAACAGAAAGGGTATGGGGATAGGATTAAGAAAACTTGGGTGATGCTACCAAATTAGGTTACTTTTCTTGTCCAATTAACTATGTTTAAAACCACTTTCTGAATCAAGAGAACATTATTGTGAGATGAACAACTTTGATGGAAGCAGCTCCTCTCAGCAGTCCAGAGAGCTAGGACAACTGTATTTGACTGGTTATGAACTATATTATCCCCATCCAGAGGAAGAAAAACAAAACAAAACACACACACACACACACACACACACACACACACACACACGTGCACAAACAGACACTCCTTCCAAAATCTGATGAACACCTAATAAAAATTATCTCTTCTGTATCTGTTTCCCTTAATCCTAACTCCTCATACCAAAAGTTACTAACTTGTAAACATATTTATCAAAATATATATGTGGGGCAGCTAGGTGGTTCAGTGGATAGAGCACTGGCCCTGGAGTCAGGAGGACCTGAGTTCAAATCTGGCCTCAGACACTTGATAATTACCTAGCTGTGTGGCCTTGGGCAAGCCACTTAACCCCATTGCCCTTGCAAAAAACTAAAAACTAAAATATATATATATATATATATGTATATATATATATATACATATATATATATATACATATATATATACATATATATGTACAAAGGCTAACCTGAATGTTCACTGCTAAGGGGAGGGGGGGTGGAAAGGGAGGGTGGAAGGAAATTTTGTAACTTAAAACTATACATGTGCATATGGATGAAAATAAGTAAATAAATTTAAAAATTTAAATTTAAACAAATACATTTAAATTTTAAAAAATTTAAAACAATTACCTATAATTACCTAAAAATGGTTTCTGGCACTTTCAAAAATTCCTTTTTTTTTTGTTACAAACATCAGCCCTCTAAATCACCCAGCATTTCTGATCTCTGAGGAACTCCAAATTGAATTACAGATGAATTGGTAGCTTTTCCTGAGTTTTCTTATTATTTCAGCTAATGAATTTTAACCACTCATTCTTAAATATTTAATTTTTGGCAAATTTTCAAGACATTGTATAGAAGATATGTTTGAGGGGGACTCAAACACCTTTATTTCACTTTTGTTGCTAGGTGGGAGTGGGGAACATGTTGAAGGGAATGTAATTATCAGAAATGATCATTATAGTGTTCTTTATGACTTTAATTTGTTTATGAGACATCATGATATAGAATGAAAAGGATTCCAACTTTGAAATCAGAGTTTATTACTCATTGTTATACAACCATGATCAAGTATAAACTCTCTCAACTTCAATTTACTCCCTAATATAAAGAGAGGCATAATTTTAGTATCAATTAATCAACCATCAGTTATCAAGTACGTATTTTGTTCCCAGGCACTGCAATCAGGTTTAGAGAGTACAAAGAAATGAACAGTTCCTTTCCAGAAAGAGATTAAATTATAAAGGGTGTATGTGTGTATACATTTATATACATAAGTATATATGTACATGTGTGTGCACTTGCAAATACATGCATGCATGTATTGATACATGCATAGATATGAATGGGAGAGTATTCATAGCTGGGGGTACTGGTGGCATTTGAACTGAGTCTCAAAAATTGCCAGTAACTCCAAGAAGTACAGATAACAAAAGAGTACATCCTGGGTTTGAGGAAGAGCCAGTGCAGAGTTCTAGAGATTTTTTCCAACCTCAGGAATATTTGACTAGATCATTGAGATAATGAGGGGGAACAATCTACACAAAGACTGGAAAGGAAGAGAGACTATTTTAAAGAGTTTTAACTGCCAAGCAGAGGTATTTATATTTGGTCCCAGAGGTAATAAAAAAACAAATTGAATTTAATGACAGATGGGTAGATAAATATGTAGATATAGATTAGAGGGATAGAAAGAGAGAGAGAAATAGATAGATGATAGGTGATAGAATAGATATAAAGTGTTATGTGATAGTGGATAGAAAATGAGCCTCAGCAAAATCTGACTTCAATTCTTGATGTCTGATTCATTTTACATTATATAAACTTATAGGCTGTTCTTGAGCTATAGATACACTTTATCATTGTGTATTTATGTCAAGCCTTTAAGACTCAGTAGGTTTTGCCAGAACTTGTACTGCTCTTGCATGACTTCCTGAAACTCAGGATGTCTTCTTCGCTATGATGAAAGATTGAAGGAGGGTTTTTTAGAATAAAATTATCCAAATAATTTATCTACAATTCCAAAACCCAAAGATTTTTACTAATGCTATTTGGTTTTGAGCAGTTTTAAAAATCATTTTAATCATTTAATATGAATAAAGAAGCATTTATTAAACACTGACATGTACCAGACACTATACTAAGGACAAAGGAATTTACAATCTAATTAGGGAGACAGTGGAGTAACAAAAACAAACAAAGCAATTTATAAACATGATAAATAGGAAATAATCAACTAAAGGAAGGCACTGGGATTAAGAAAGGCTAGAATTGTCTTTCTGTGGAAGGTGGGATTTAGTTGGGATTTAAAGGAAGTCAAAGAAGTAAGTAGGCATAATTTTAGAGAGAGAACATTCTAGGGATGGGGAATAGCCAGAGAAAAGGCACAGAGCTAAGACATGGAGTATCTTTTCCATGGAACAGCTAAGAAGCCAGTGTCAGTGTAATGAAGAGTAAATAATGGGGAAGAAGTTGTAAGATTAGCATGAGGACAAGAGTTGAAGAGGAGAGAAAAATTGGAAGTCAAAATATTGAGCTCATTGTGGAAGAAAGGGGAATGATATTGAAATCTATAATCTACAGTTACTTCTTGTCCTTTGCTATTAAAGAAGTCCAAAACAGCATCACTATGATAAAGACATGCTACAATGTGTCTGACTGTGTTTGACCAGACTAAGACAAACTTGAAACAGATCAGACCCAAATAGTCCGTGTGAATCCCTGGGGTGGGTTCCTTAAATTTTCACATCTCACATCTCTTTTGAGCTGTTCCAATTATGCCTTGCTCATAGAGCATAGTATCCCCTCTGATAAGGGCTTACCATACTGGACACTCCTGTGACAATGTCTCCCATGCTACACAAACAATTTCAAAATTCTTTTTTATTTATTTATTTATTTTCATCCATTTGCATAAGCATATTTTCAATTCTTAAGAGAAATCTTGAGAATGCCCTTGTGATCACTTTTTCTGAACCTGCTGGGGGGTTTTGCCCTGTGTGAGTTCTCCATAAAATAATTTTGGGTAAGTGTATGTTTGGCATTCAAACAATGTGGCCAGATCTTTAGAGCTGTGTACTCTGAATGCTTGGCAGTTTACCTTGAAAAAGACTCTCCGTGTCTGCTATCTTATCCTGCCAGGTGATCTTAATAATATTTCTAAGAAAATTGAAATAAAAGTGATTCAGTTTCATAGCATGGCACTGGTAGACTGTACAGGTTTCACATGCATATAACAATGAGGTCAGCACAATGGTTCTGTTGAGTTTCAATTTAGAAATCAGTCTAATACTTCTTCTCTCCCACACTTTCTTTTGGAACCTCCCAAACACTTGAGCTAGCTCTGGAAAAGCATGTGTCAACTTCATTATCAGTATTTACATTCCTCCAAGATCTTCTTGTCTCTGAGGTATGTGCACATTCCAAATGTGTGATGGAATTTACTCTGAAGAGGTTTTTGTACATTTATTTTTCATTTCAACCACAGGGTGAGATCTCCATCTATTACAGTAATCAGGTCAGGATTGGATAAACAATTTTTAAAGCATCTTTTCTAGCCCCTTCCTGACATCAAGAGTTGAGCAGTGTGATCCTTAAAAAGACTACTTTGACACTCAGGGGACTGCCAAACTTTCAATGAGGAGATGACCCTATGGCCTGGGCCACTTTTGTGCAGGTTGTGACTACACACTCCCAGTGTATCTGTACCTGCTCCTTCATCACTTGCCTGTTGCTACAGGACTTTGAGATTGAAATGCTAAAATAGTTTGGGTGATGTCTTTTTTTTCTATACTTAAATTGAATTTAAGTGAGGCATAATTATAGGTGGAAAATTAGTGATGGATTGAGATACATTAGAAGTTCTAAAACTTCACAGCACCTTTTTTTGCAGCCCTTGTGGCCACTGGAATAAATTCTTCTTAACCCCCTATTCTACCAGAGGAAGTCTTCACATTCTTGAGGTAGATGTCCCTCTAATTCGGTGAAAAGCTTGAGACCCCCTTGATTACCCTCAGCTTCATTAACCTGAGTGTAACCACTGTGCATGCTACAGCTTCTTAGAGCCATAGGTTGCTGAGGTGAATATCAAAGACAGAAAGTAGTCCTGAGAAAGGTTTAGCAACCCTATTAGGATTTTGATTGGTTAGTAGATATAAGTAGTATGAACCTCAAAGAAGAGAGATTACTGACAGAGAGAGGAAGGGGGAGAATCTTGAAGTGGTAATGGGGGAGAATAGAGACCAACTCCCATGCCTTGAACAATGAGCTGAAAAGAATGAATGAGGGTGTAACCAGTACAGGGGAAAGTCAAATACCAGTAAGAGTTAACAGATAGAAGGTCTGCATGAGAAAGAGATTAAAGATGAAGGGAAGTTTAAGACTATGGAATGTGTATTCCAGATGGCATAGTAAAAGTTCCAGATGGAATTAGGATGAAATTTTGGGGTGAGATGGTTGAGGGCAATGGCAATGAGAAATTGAATGGTAGAGGTTGTGGAATGATTTTTGGATAATGATCTACTGGAGTTCAGAGTCACTATAAGGTAGCATATAGCCAGAGATGAGAATGCTCATTGAGTGGAGTACACTACTCTT
The DNA here is from genome assembly GCF_037893015.1 of Macrotis lagotis. Classification (NCBI taxonomy): domain Eukaryota; kingdom Metazoa; phylum Chordata; class Mammalia; order Peramelemorphia; family Peramelidae; genus Macrotis; species Macrotis lagotis. The sequence goes on from NC_133658.1 coordinate 758,894,788, forward strand.
CTAGCCTCAAAGGATAGCCACAGTAGAAGATGGCAGGCTTGGAGCTAAAGAGACACAGAACTACAAAAGAATTATAGTTTAAACAATCATGTTTTATTGAGTTATTGTCTTTTTTGGGAGGAATAAGGAAGCTCTTGTACACACACAAAAAATTGAAACTATAATAAAATAGAGTTGTTTTCCTGCTTCTCCACATTAAGCAATTAAAGGAAGGTTGTGAATTTTAAAGAAGTTGAAGGTTGAAAATAAAAAAAATAGTGTGTAAACTACTCCTTTCTACCTTTTTCTTGAGTTCAACTTAAATATTCATTTTGTACCGCCTGTGTGAAAAATGCTGTGCTAGGCACTAAAGAAAAATTCAAAGTTAAAGACACATATTTTGTTTGCCTGTTTGAGAATGTTTCTAAATACAGAAAAAAAATTACAAAAGAAAGAATTATTTTGAAATGCAATAATCAAATGATTTTTTTTAGAGTTCAGACTTGAATCCATGTTTAGAGCACTGAAATAATCAGATTGATTTTGTATATTTTATTGAACTTATTTATAATTAGCCGACTTTGTCATATAACTGCCTGTCATAAATTTTTGTCTCAACTTAGTTCAGAAATTCAGTTGTCCTGTAATGAGTTAATTTTAGAAATCCAGTTCTGTTCATCATTATTCTATTCTTTTGTCAAGGAAATCTGTTACTTTTAAAGGATGCAAGTAGACATTGGGGAGTTTGATCTAGTATCATTCCAATATGAAGCTAGTCTTCAAGTTTGTTGCCCATAAAAGTCTGGTTTGCTCTCTCTCCTTGCAGATACAGTTGAACTTGAACAATGAGTATTTTTTAGTCACAAGAGGGAAGGAGAGGATTGTTGACAGTCATCATTCCCAATTTCTCATCAATCATATTCTCTCTCTCTCTCTCTCTCTCTCTCTCTCTCTCTCTTTCTCTCTCTCTCTCCCTCTCCCACTCCCTCTCCCTCTCTCTCCTTCCTCAAACTATACAAGAGAGTAGTTCCTTTGATTCAAAGTCTTCACTTTGCTGGGGAAGCTGAAATCTTATTTATGAGTAAATTAACACTTTACTATTAAATTTTCTGCGTTTGGAACTTTATGCCTCAGTCTACCTCAATTTTAACTAATACAACACTTAAGATTAACCTCTTCATTTTATTAATTAGGAAATTTGAGACTCATGAATGTTACCTGATGTACCCTAAATGATATACTTTCTTAGTAATGAAACCTATATTTGGACCCAGATTTCTATTGCCTGTCCAGTGCTTTTTTTTTTTAACTACACTATATACTTTCTCTGACATGCTTTTCCCACCAAAGGACATAGCACCTCGAATTATTTAATAAAGAAATATGCCTGTTTACCTGGAAAGGATGTTACAAGATCATTCATGAAAAGAATATTAGCATTTAATCAGCACAAAGTCTTAAGATAATGAATATAATTTGTAAAGGTAACAATGAACAGGTTTGGAAATTAAAAAGGAAAGTGATGAAGCCAATCCCAATCCCAGAAATCTCACCTTTATCCAAATGACCAGAAACCTTTTCAGATATTGATTGAACATGAGATATGTAGAAACTCTGAATAATTAATTAAGAAGGGATGGTCTAGAAAATGTTTTCAAATAAAATAATGAAAATTTAAGCATCATCATAAATTTAGGTTTGGAAGCACCTTTCTAAATTATACCCTACAAGCCTTCATTTTTAGAATAAATAACAGGGTCACAAAGAAGTGAGAGTGACTTGTTTATGGGTACACAGCTAAATCAGTATAAAACTTGTATTTTTCCTACGATAATATGTTGTCTCCTGATTTAAAAGCTTAAAATTATCTCTCTATTATTTCTTTCTCTAAATTACCTGTCCCAGAGGTCAAAAGATCTTGGAGGAATTGCATTACTATTTTTCTAATCAGGTTTCTGAGCTCTAAAATTATGAAATGAAAATTTTTCCATTGCAATCCTCTGCCTTATTCTGGCAACTGTAATTTCTTTTACTCTTCTCAATCATGCTTTGCCTCTACACATCTAAGGCAACAAGAATGGATTTTTAGTATTTATTTACAAAAAAGGTAATTCTCTATTTTTAAAATCATGTTCTTTGACATTTTAACATACCCACAGATTTAGAAATAATGCATCAGTAAAAGATAATTACAAATGGAAATAATGGAAAATTATCTAATACCAAACTAGAATACTTGCTAATCTTTTCTATTTAGGAGCCATTTCCCAGGCATAATATAGACATGATATCTCTTGGGTAGAGGAATCCCATGTCATAGTGATCATTGGACCAAATGCCTTGAAATAGCATAAATATATATATATATATATATATATATATATATGTATGTATATTTATGAATCTTCTAGAGTGAGTTCACTATTTCAATCTAAAATTCAAGATTTTCTCTAAACCAACTAGGAAAACCTCTTTTTAAAATCATTTTCTATTTAACTCACTTCCTTCTATAATCCTTGTCATAAGATAACAATATAAAACTGATAGAAATTGTTTTGTTGTTGCTTATTGTTCAGTCATTTCAATTTTATGTGATTCTTTCTAACCCAATTTGGGGTTTTCTTGGCAAAGATAAGCAAGTAGTTATTTCTTTTTCCAGCTTGTTGCATAGATGAGGAACTGAGGCAAACAGTGTTATATGACTTCCTCACCATCTAAAAGCTGGTAAGTATCTGAGACCAGATTTAGAAACAGGAAGATTTATCTTCTGGACTTCAGTTCTGGTACTTTATTCACTATCACCTAAAGGATTAGAAATTGTTCTGTCTATACATAAAAAATTCAACCAAACATACATATTGTTTCTACCTGCCTGTCTGTCTTTGTCTCTCTTACTCTGCCTCTCTCTCTCTCTCTCTCCCTGTACTCTCTTTATCTTGGTATCTTAAGTATCAAGTTTCTCAAGTTTCAACTTGATGTTCATGCCCAAGGATGGAATTCTTGCTTTTGTTTGTCCTGTCAACTTATTTTGCCTCCTAATTATCCAGGATCAAATCAGCTTTATTCTCTCCTGGCAGCAAAACTTAAAATTAAAATTGAAAACTGTGGAAGATACTTCAGAATCCATACAGTCAACTCTTCCTTTTAGTGCTTCTCCTTTCCTCTTACCTCTAATCTTGCATTATATCCAAGAATTAGCAACTAAACCTCTAATTTCGTGGATAATGAAAATGAATCCCAAGGAATACCAAATGGACTACCCAAAGTTTGTCAGTGGTAGAACTAGAACAGAAAACTAAGTCTATTAATTTTAATCAATAGATTCCTTCATAAGATTCCACATATTTGACATCAAGTCTCCCTTATGTTAAATAAAAGTCTAATTGGACAAAAATGATATTTGTTAATATTAGTTTATTATTATTGCTCCCGAAGTCCAACCCCAGATAATTTAACGCTAACCCTCACAAAATATAGAAGATCACCAAGGAGAAATTTTAATGACTAGAAATTCAGGATTTATAGCAAAACAATGGGGAAAATATTCTGAGATAAATGGTCTTTTGTCTCCTTTCAGCTCACAGACTCCCAATGGTAATCAAGATAGTGGTATTCATAAAGTAGATGTTCAACTCATGTTTTGAATCTATTTTTTATCAATGCAATGACTATCATGTCATAAAGCCAATGACCCTTATGACCTTTCAGCAATGTCTCATCTAGCCTAGATTCTATTTTTTTTTTTGTTTTTTGCAAGGCAAATGGGGTTAAAGTGGCTTGCCCAAGGCCACACAACTAGGTAATTATTAAGTGTCTGAGTCTGGATTTGAACTCAGGTATTCCTGACTCCAGGGCAGGTGCTCTTTTCCACTGTGCCACCTAGCTGCTCCCTAACCTAGATTCTAGATCTGGTTTTTCTCCTCCTGAAAGCTCTTTTATTATTATTTTTTTTCTCATGCAGTGAATAGGGAAGGGCCTGATGAAGAAATAATTCATCTATTTTCTACTCAGCTACTTGATTGAGACATATTTCTTTATTGTCTGCTAAGATAGCTACAAGAGAGATTAATTTTAACCTCAAAAAATATACTGTTGCAATAATAATTCTTAGAGACAATATTCCAAGAATGATATATTTATCAACAAGGTTAGCAACTGTCAATAAATGGAGTCAATGTACTCTCAATGAAGAGGTGGGAGTGTCATTTCAGCCTCCTCCCCATTACATCTTTGGAATATGAGATCTGTTTTCAGGTAATGGGAGTATTCCTCAGGTTATGGGAGACTGCTGGCATAAGAACTGCTATAACATGTTTCAAACTGATTAGATTGACTGTTAGTACAACAATAGTAAATTGATGAGACTGACCTTTGTGTTAACCAAATCTCTCCAGAAAACAGGTGATGGGTGAAGTTGCAAGGGAAGGGATACATATCAAAATAGAAGGAAGAAGTTAAAAGTCACAACAGTAATGTGAACCAAGTGACCAAGTGAACTTTCAGGAGTGAGGAAATTAGGCACATAGAGCAAAGGAGAATTTTTTTTAATTTTATACACACACACACACACACACACACACACACACACACTTGTGTGTATAAATATATACATATATATTTATGTATGTATGTATGTATATATATATATATATATTATCTTTTTCCAATTACATACAAGGTAGATTCTTACAATCAATTTTTGTCAAAGTTTTGAGTTTTACAATTTTTCTCCCTCCCTCCCTTCTTTCTCTCCCCTCTCCCCACAATAGAAGGCAATCTGATTTAGGCTTTACATTTGCCCTCATAATAAGCATAAATCAAAATTGAAATTGTTCCAAAAGGAAAAAAGAAAACATTAGAGATACAAGTATTACATATTACATAAGGCCAGTTTTAAAAATTGAAGATGGTAAGCTTTGGTCTTTGTTTAAACTCCACAGTTCCTTCTCTGGATACAGATGGTATACTCCATCACAAATCCCTTAATATTGTCCCTGATTATTGTACTGATGAACAAGCAAGTTCATTAATGTCTATCATCCCATGTTGTTGTTAGTATGTACAATATTCTTCTGGCTCTGCCCATCTCACTCAGTATCAATTCATGCAAGTCTTTTGAGGCTTTTCTGAATTCTTGTCACTCATGATTTCTTATAGTACAGATAGTCTTCCATCATATATATATATATATATATATATATATACATACATACACACCACAATTTGCTCAGCCATTCCCGAATTGATGGGCATTCTCTCAATTTCCAATTCTTTGCCACTACAAACAGAGCTGCTATGAATATTTTTGTACATGTGGGATTTTTACCCTTTTTCATGATCTCTTCAGGAGACAGATCCAATAGTGGTATTGCTGGATCAAAGAGTGTGCACATTTTTATTGCCCTTTGGGCATAATTCCAAATTGCACTCCAGAAAGGTTAAATAAGTTGACAACACCAACAATGCATTGTGTCCCAGATTTCTCACATCCCCTCCAACATTGATCATTATTGTTTCTGGTCACATGCTAGGTTGATTAAATCTTAACAAAATATAATTAAAAAATCAATTTTTACTTTCACAATATGTTGCATAAATTTCCTCTGATTTGACTGTTCAAGACAAGAGATTTTTATGGTCTTATAGAAACAAAATTCTCCAAGGGGAAATACTGTAATTGGGGCAGCTAGGTCTTACAGTGGATGGAGGACCAAACCTGAAGTCAGGAGAAGCTGAATACAAATGTGATCTCAGAAGCTTGATACTTACTAGTTGTGTGATCTTAGGCAAGTCACTTAACCCCATTGCCTTGCAAAAACAAAAACAAAACCAAAACCAAAAAACAGTCAGTGAAGGAAAATAATGCAAGATAGACATAAACAAAACTATAAAAAAAATTGAAATTTTAATTAATGTAGATGTCAATGGAAATATTTCACCTGAACTACAGGAGCTTAGAACACTTGTAAGATTCATTTGGTTTTTTTAGAGTGAAAGTATATTATTAATGGATAATTTATCACAGCAAATTGTATAAGCATGTAATAAAATCTTTTACACATTCTACTTCAAAGCTACAAACTATTCTAAAGATCCTAAGGACACTGATGTCAAATTTGCCCATAGTTCTTTTTAATGACATCAAGTTTTTAGACACCTAACAAAATAATACAAAACTAGAACCAGAAGCCACCTATTTTATTCTCTATCATACTGTTTATCTTTGTCAGGTTCTTATGACAGCTGTATGCAAGACAACAGAAGGCACTGGAAGTAAAACAATGAAAAAATAAGGACAGTACCTTTCTCAAGGACTTAATAATCTACTTGGGGAAAAAAAGCAGAATGTACTTAATACATCAGAACAAGGAAAAAACCAAAATTACTTTAGTTGAAATACAAATAAGGATAAAGATGTCATATAGAGGAGATAATGATGCAAGGAGCTATGAATATGGGAGATTTATAATTGGAAACAGATTTTGTAGTCCTTTATACTGTAAAACTTTGTAAAAATGTTATATGTTCCTGTGATGTAAATTGACTACTATTGTTTTATTTTTAAATGTGAAATTTGTATCTTCTCATTCCCACCCCACAACTTTCAACCTTTTATGTAGTTTCCACCACATCAGAGGGGGAGAGATTTCCCCTTTGCTCTCAATCTACAAACCCTCCAGTACCCAGAGAATGAATAAGGCTATAAAAAACTGGTCTAAACTTCCCTTGTGGCACACAGACTCACTGAAGTCTAGGTCCAGCTGGTTCTCTCTGGCTGTCTCACTGCCTCTCTCTGTCTCTCAAACAAACCTTGCCTAGTTTTGTTATTCACTCCTGTCCTCAAAGTACTTGTTGCTTCTCCAGAGGAGAAAAGGTTTTAATATGTGTTCTTTGAAGACCTCTATAATAAATTTTGGATAGTTTTAAATCCCACAGATGTGCATGGATTCTTTCACCATTCAAAAGTCTTAAATTTGATGACACTAAATCATCTGACAACATTAGCAGGTGAATGAAACTTTGAATGTAGAAAGAAAGGGGGAGAGGGAAAAAGAGAGACAGACAGACAGACAGAGAGAAAGAGAAATAAAAGAGAAATTAATAGTGAGAGTGAGGGGGGGGAGACAGAGAGACAGAGAGACAAAGAGAGGGACTGTCAAAGACAGAGATAGAAAATAAAAGGGAAGACTTCTAGAGAAAGGAGAAGATGGGAACAAGGATACAATTAGAAAAAGATTGGCCTTGGCAGTATAAGGGCCATCTCTTTTTCATATTAATGAAAGAATGGCAAATAATGTTGAGAGAATTTAAAGCTTAAAATTAGAGAGATAAGAGACTTCACAACAGATGGTCACTATTTTCTCAATAAATTACCTGGAGGATAGAGGACATAGCCTAAGTGACTAAAGGAGAAAAGAGAAACAAACATGAAAAATATAATAGAAGCTCAATCAAGGAAAAGTGAGATTAGTATGAAGCAGATAAGTTCTACTACAATTAGATTACATAAATTTATAGTGGACTTAGCTTTCATGTGACATCCTCCAATGACATTCAAGAAACAAACATGAAACAGATGAGTTTAGAGGTAACTCAGGTTTCATGTTTCCAAAGAAATGAAAGGTTATTTTTAAAAAATAGCATTGAATCTGAGAACAGAATACAGCATAAAGTTGACCTAGGAGCAATATTATGAAAGGAGGAAAATAAAGCCAGAGCAGGGACAATGAAATGGAAAAGCAGAAAGTTATGAAGTGACTATAGGTGACAATGAAAACAACATATATTGAAGCAAGGGAGAGCTAAAAGGATGAAAGATTATGATTTGAGATAAGAATTTCAGTTTTAGATTATGGAAGTTGAATGGTTAAAATCAAGTGAATCACCATATTTGGGGATGGCTAAAGAAAAGTGAGGGTACTGTGAGAAATATGTAGATGTGTTTGGCTTCCACAAGAATGTGAAGGGAGATTGTTAGTTTATATTAAAAAGACTAGGGTCTACCTGTATTGTTGCCTATGGGTAGGAATGTGAGTATAAAACAAAAGATTTAGCTTCAATCTGATCAAAAGCTGAGATTAGATCAGGTCTGCCCCACCTAGTCCTGGGTTAAGCCAGGGTCTATCCTTTTCCTTTACTCATGCTCAAGGATATTACTGAAACTTATGGGGGCAAATGTATCAATTAGATTGTGACCCCAGCCAATGATTTGGCACAAAGTAGAAGTAACAAGTCTTTCAAAAATGCATATAAGACCTAGCATTTCTGGGATCAGGTGGTTCTCTCCCCTTGAGAGAGGGGTGGTTCTTTTGTTAAGATATCTTAATAAAAACCATTTTTAATCACTCTAGACTAAGTATTTATGAGCCATTTATAACAGGCACAATTATGGGAGCTGAGAAGGCTGATAAAATAGAAGACCATAGTGTTTTAAGAGACATTAATACATATAATAGTGAAACTCCAAAATCTGAATATCAAGGGATGAAAATGAAAATTGTAAATTGGGTGATAAATTCCTTGGAAAAATTATCTTGAGGTCAGCAAATAATAGTAAACAGGATTTTGATCTGAATGACTTTAATGAGAATAGTGACAAAGGAGGAGAGATACCTAAGTTTCAATGGCAGAAAAAAAAATTTGGAAATAGCAAGGAGTTAATCTGTTTCATCTTCTGTCTAGGTATGTTTGAAAAGTATAAAAATTGCATTCATTACTAGAAAACATAGTCAGGTTGAGCAATACCCTCTAGACCAGGGTCAGCCAACCTTATTTTTAAAAGTTTTTATTAAATCAATAGACAATATATTTTGATTTGCCATTTTAGTGAGAGCTCTGGTAGTTCAGCTTTTTTTACTAAAGCATTTAGTAAACCCACAGGTGACCACATAAAATCACCCTGCTGGAGGATGGCATTTTGGACAGCCCTGCTCTAGGACAAAACAGGTTTCTGTATGTTCATCTTTTTAAGTGACTGTGATGCAGAATGACTCACAATAATGATTGGAAAAGGAGGTTCTGCCAGCAGATATTAAAAATTATCTGAGATTTTTCTGTAATTAATCTTTCATTGTCCTTCCTGAATCCCAACCTTATCATAAACAAAGACAAGGAAGTGGGGCTGCCCCATTTTTTTGTATCTTCATACCCTGGCACTCTTCCTATAGGGCCATATTCTAAACCTTTGTTTTCATTATCTTCCATTGAATGCTCTTGCATCCATCTTTTGTTTATGTTTAAAAATTTAGATTGACTGCTGAGACCTGTATAATCACATTAGTCTCTCTAGACATTAAATTTTTTCCCTTCTTCATCACAACTCTTTCTTATTGGCCTGATAATTTCAATTTAGAGAATTTACCATTATCTCTGAATTACTGATCCCCTTAGAAGTAGAAACCATTCTATGTTTCCTTTATATGAAACTTTTAAAAATATATTATCTATACATCTAGGATACCTATCTAACTATATCTGACTTTTCTCTCTTTTATCATATCATGAAGATGATTTGATCAGTTCCATAGGGAATTCTTATTATTTCCATTCCACCAACAAGTTTCTGCCTGTTGAAATCATTATATCAGAATAGAATATCCTCTTGCAAATACTATCTTTGAGATTCTGTGATTCAGTGGACTCTGAAATTGATGTTTTTAATTTTCATCAGTATAAAAATAAAATAAGGAGTCTCTGATTCATATGTACATAAAGAATTAAAGAATCTTGGGGGGGGCTAGGTGGTACAGTGGATAGAGTACAGGCCTTGGAGTCAGGAGTACCTGGGTTCAAATCTGGCCTCAGACACTTAATAATAATTACCTAGATGTGTGGCCTTGGGCAAGCCACTTAACCCCATTTGCCTTGCAAAAAAAAAATAAACCTAAATAAAAATAATATTGATTTGGGGAAATTTCTATCCTCCAGCTTCCAGTTTCCAGCTACCTGACCTTGCCCACTGATGGGTCACACTTATACTAGCATGACAGGAAATTACATGTTGGACTTAATAGGTCACACACCTTGAGACCAGAAGGACCAGTACATACCTTGCCTATTGGAGAATACCTGAGCCAGGTGCTGTCCACCTTTTCTCCAACCCACTGCAGAAGTGCATTTTAGATGAAGCATCATCCCTTCTTACTTCTTCTTGACCCTACCTTTGATGCTGATTATTTGATTATCCACCTATGAAGAATCACTCGGAAACCCAGGAACACGGGTGGTGGAAGAAAATAGTTATTAAAAAGAAGTCATAGGAAAGTTAAGTAGAGATTAAAGAAAGGTTGTATAAATTGCCAGGCTCAGCAGAAATCTGGAAAGAGAGAGAGAGAGAGAGAGAGAGAGACAGAGAGACAGAGAGACAGAGAGACAGAGAGACAGAGAGACAGAGAGAGACAGAGAGACAGAGAGACAGAGACAGAAACAGAGAGAAAGACAGAAAGAGACAGAGACAGACAAAGACAGAGAGAGAGACAGAGGAGACAGAGGAGGAAGAGGAGAGAGAGAGAGAGACAGAGATAAAGAGACAGAGAGAGATTCACAGAGAGAGAGAAACAGAGAAAGAGATGGGAGACTGGGGGGAAGAGAGGCTGGAAAGGCCAGTGCTTCCTGTTAAATACCCCTCCATTTTAAGCTGGACAGAGGGTGGTGCTTAAGAGTGGTCTTACACCTTAGAGCAGGTAACTTCCAATGGCGATCTACATACTGGTCCTTTCTGACTTTTCAACACATCATTTCCTGTCCTCCAGTGTCCAGGCCAAAGTCCAAAGTTTAGTGGAAGAGAAGATAGGGACAAGATACAACAAGAGTGTGCAAGGGAAGCAGAATCACAAGAGCAGGAACCTCCATCCATTTAAAAGATTCTCTCTCTCTCTCTCTCTCTCTCTCTCTCTCTCTCTCTGTCTGTCTCTGTCTCTCTGTCTGTCTGTCTGTCTGTCTCTCTGTCTCTCTCTCTCTGTGTCTGTCTGTCTCTCTCTCTCCATTTCTAATTCTTTGTTGGAGGAAGTGCTAATATTAAGAGACTAAAGTAAGTAAAATTTAATATGGAAGATGTTTTGTGTTACCATTGCATTTTTTTTCTATGAATGATAGAACAGAACTAAATTGTTTATGTAAACTAGGCTCAAAATCATTAAGAGGTATTTGATTAGACTATGCACTCCTAAGCTTTTAAGAACCCTAAAGGCAATATTTTGCAACTAATTGGTTTTGTAATAAAAACTTGGGCTAAATTATAAAAGTTCAGTGAAGTGAGAAAACTGAAATAGTACATGGATTTTTGTCTCATTTAAATGAGATGTGTTCTACTGAGAGAATTGTAGCAAAGCAGAATTTAATACAAATTGCTTTAGTATTTAGTTAAAAAATACTATGTAGATAATAAATAGATCAGGAAAACTTTAGTTAAAATCCAATCTCAGAAATATTAGTTTGTGATTTTAAGCAAGTGACTTCACTTCTTTTTATTTCAATTTCCTAATCTTTTGCTGTGAGGATCGCTTTATTGTATATACATAGCACGGTGGCTGGTACATGGAAAATACTATATAAATGTTAGTATATGGAAGCACTCTATGTTAAATTGCAATCAATGTATAATGACCAAAGTGAAAAAACTAAATGATTTTCTATATAATCCAATTTGGAAATGCATTTGAAGTGATTTGGCAGGTGAAATACTTTGTTTCATGTTTTAATTACATGATATATATGTTATTATTGTGTTTCTTTATTTCTTCTTATATAGTAAAATTTGGGAAACCATTGTATGTGAAATATAATTAGAATAATAATATATTAATCTGAATGCTGTTTGATTATTAATTGTTGTTAAAGGAATGTGGCAAAATGTTTGAAAACTTTACTGAGGTATACTTGCTTTAAACTGGATAAACATAATTTGATGATAGGAGAAAAGTAGCAGACACCTTAAGTTAACTTTATTTCTATCAATAGGGTTGATAACATGTAATAAAGTTCAGAATTACTGAAATATAAGAGACTAGAACTGTCCCTGTTTAAGTAAAAGAGTTGCAGTAATGTATTTTAGTGAATAGAGCACAGTCCTGAAGTGAGGAGGACTTGAGTTCAAATATGACCTCAGACACTTAGGAATTACCTAGCTGTGTAACCTTGAGTAAGTCACTTAACCCCATTGCCTTGCAAAAACCTTTAAAAAAAGAATGTATTTTATCTGAGATTATTTTACCACAATTTATGAAAAATTATGTAACTCTACCTGTAAATAAATAGACTTTACTGAAAGTATACATTTCAGCTAATTTAATAACAATTGACCTTAGATTGAAAAGTCTCATTCTTGCCCCAAATGAATAGGAAATACAGATTGGAGACTTAACAACAGAATTTTTCTAATTTCTCCCTACTTTTCCCTTGTTTCATTGCTTTCACAGACAACCTCCCATACATGATGCTGCATACATGCTTATTATTTTAGGGGCGGGGGTTTGCAAGGCAAATGGGGTTAAGTGGCTTGCCGAAGGCCACACAGCTAAGTAATTATTAAGTGTCTGAGACTGGATTTGAGCCCAAGTACTCCTGACTCCAAGGCCGGTGCTTTATCCACTACGCCACCTAGCCGCCCCATGCTTATTATTTTAAAAAGTTTTATTGATACTTTTTGTTTTTGTCTCACCAAAACTACTTTAAGTAATATTACCTTTCCTTTTTATCAAAGAATTCTACTAAGTAACAAATGTTGTCTGCATTAATAAAAGTTTCAGAATGTGGTTATTCTTAATTAGTAAATGAAGGAGAAAGGAAATGTACTTATATTACTTATTATTAACTCCCTCAAAGCTATAAATAGTGAAACGGCTATTTGAGGCAAAATTTCATGGGACTATAATTTGATATAATTTGATTTCAGGTGTGATTGCCTGAATTGTCATAAAACCAGTAGTCTACTATTCAAGGGAAATGCCATGTGCTTCCCAAAATGGAATATAATCCATCCTTAGGAAAATTTGGGAGGACAGCCTTGATATAGGCAAAGGTAAGATGGTCTTAACTCTATTTTTCCCGTTATGTTATTTACTTTCTAAACAAGAAATTTTCCTACCTGTTTTTTTTTTTTCTCAGACATACTATATTATTCCATGAATAACATGGAACTTTGTTTATGACTCACTGCCAGATAAAACTCATGCTTAGAATAAAACAGGATAATTTTCCTCTGTTATGGTCAATTTGTGCCTTTAAGGGGACAGTCTTGATATTTTCATAAAAATGTCCTATCTTTTCCTTCCATAGCAACTTTCTATAACAAGGGTGCATAAACAATGGAAGTTTTGTTATCGCAAAACTAGATCCATTAATAGGTTAATATTAAAATATCTTTGAATTATGATAATAGGAAGCAAGTATGAAATATCTTGCATGTTTTCAACTGAATTTGTAGTCGATTCCATATCCTAAGCAACTAAGTTAATGAATTCTAGGACTTTTCACCCACTTGCTACCAGTTATATTTTCTTTTTGCAAGGCAAACGGGGTTAAGTGGCTTGCCCAAGGCCACACAGCTAGATAATTATTAAATGTCTGAGACCGGATTTGAACCCAGGTACTCCTGACTCCAGGACCGGTGCTTTATCCACTACGCCACCTAGCTGCCCCTACTAGTTATATTTTCTTGGATTAAATTAGCTTCTTGAAAAATATTCTTTCAAAATGATATGGGCATAATTTGCTCAAAAGAGAGTAGTAAGATAAAGATATAAAAGTTTTCTATGTAAACGGAGTAGTCAAATTTGAGAAAGCAAATTTGAGAAAGTTCTCTAAGAACTGATATGCCCACACACATGTGTCTATATCTTATTGAATTTCAAATGTTTCTAATGTGATATTCAGGTCTTGATTATGTTTTAGTGACACATTTTTAGTATTGGATTTAGAGTTTTACATATGCAATTGTGAGTAGAATTATAAAGAAATTTTGAATCATCTTTATCCTATTTTGAAGTCTCTGTCTAATAATTCTAAATGACCATAAGTCAGGTCTTTGGGGATTTGTTTTTAGATTTTTTTCCTTTAGTCTTTTGATGTCACTTTCCATACCAACTGCAGAGTTTGATAAAGATTAAAACATCAAAAAGTATGTAAAAATTAAAACTTTTCCAGGTGAATTGTGGGTTCCTAATTTGATGTTCCTCTTATAGATCTATTTTTTAATATAATCAGAATCGTAAGACTTGAGTTGGTTTTCACCATTTGAACTATTTGCTAGAAAAATAAACTTAGAAATTTGTATTAAACTACACCATCTACTCCCCTCCTTACTTTCCCCTTGTTTCATTGCTTTCACAGACAACTCTCAACGGCAACCTCCCATATATTATGCTGTATACATGCTTATTATTTTTAAAAAGGTTTATTGATACTTTTTGTTTTTGTCTCATTACAACTACTCTAAGTAATATCACCTTTCTTTTTTATCAGAGAATTCTACTAAGTTACAAATGTTTGTTTCTTTTAAAATTTTCTTTGGTATCTTTTGTTTTTAACACACACTAAAATTTACCATATCACCAAAATTACTCTAAATACTCCTTGCATTCCATTTCTCATAGTACTTTCATATTTAACAAATGCTACTTTTAATTTTTTAAAAGAAAGAAAAAGATGAGAAAGAAATCAATAGAATCAATTAATACATTTAAAAAAATCTGAAAATATTTACAATTTTTGCAGACCTGACATGTTGTCATCATTAAAACTGCCAGTGTATCCAGTATCTGCTATTGATTTTGAGCCAGAGATAGTCTCAGTTATTTCTAAAATAAAAAGAAAAATATTGTGTGGCTGGAACAACATCTCCCAGAAATACTTCTTACCTACATGAAGTTATCTTAAAAGCTAATAACATGAATAAGGAACATTTTTACACAGTTATAATGTTTGGGGTTATATCCCAATAATATCTTTTAATGTGCTCATTCACATTTAAGGCTGAAATCACATTTTCCTCATTTTGTTCCTTTTCCTTGATGACTACTGGATATTTTCGAGAAGAAAAAAAGACTAAGAGTAAGGAGACTTCGGTTTAAGACTTAATTTTATTGCTGAGTTACTGTTTGGGCAATTTATTTATGCTCTTTGGTGTATTTTTCTTAACTGAAAAACAATTGGGTGGAAGCTATAATTCTTTAAGTCCTCTTTGTACCTTTTCTGTATCATTGCTGAAAAGATTTGGAGATTTATCTGCTAGTTGCAGCAATCATTACACCAAAGAAGGTTATTTAGGAAAACTACATTTACACACTTCTTTATAATCTAAAAAAATCATGCCAATTATCAACTGCTGATCCATCCATGGATTAATTTAATAGGTACTCTATTGATCTAAAATGTTAGCCAGAGGGGTAATAATGGTTCAAAGGTAAGAAGAGACACTCAACCTACACAGGTTTTAGATACATTCCCAAAACATCTCTGAGTCGGTTTCTAATTAATTCTTTTGTGGGACAGGGTATGTGGTTTGTACAAGGATTCTCTCCCTCCCTCCCATCCCCCCCTTCTCTCTTCCATAGTCTACCACCTACTAAACACATTACCTCATTATTCTGATTTTTTTTCTGTTTACTGGAATTTTCTTACTATTACTTTGTTCAAGGCAATTTTGACATCCTTATTTCTTAAACTGTAAATGAGGGGATTTAGCATGGGCACAATGATGGAGTAAAATACAGAAGACATTTTTCCCTGATCCATGGAAGTGACTGAAGATGGTTGCAGGTACATGAATGCACAAGAGCCAAAGAAGAAACCAACTGCTATAATATGGAAGCTACAGGAACTGAAGACTTTTGATCGACCTTCTGTGGATTGAATTTTCGTAATGCTTGTAATGATTAAAACATAAGACCAGATAATGATTAGTGTTGGGACAAGGATATTAAATGTACTAGAAACCAGACATACAACTTCATTGATGTAAGTGCTAGAACAAGAGAGCTTCAGGAGTGGAAGAAGATCACAGAAATAATGATTAATTATATTTTCCTTACAGAATACCACTCTAAGCAGGCAGCCTGTGTGAGCTGTGGCCCCAGTTAGACCTAAAGCATATACCCCACTCACCAACTTTGAGCACACTTTATAAGACATCATAAGATTATAAAGAAGAGAATAGTATATGGCAACATAGCGATCATATGCCATCACAGCCAACATTTGACATTCAGAAATTACAAACAAGACAAAAAAATAGAACTGAGTCATGCATGCAGGATAAGAGATGGTATTCTTCTTTGATAAAAAGTTCATCATCATTTTGGGTGTGATGATAGTTGACTGACAGAGATCAATGAAAGACAAACTGCAGAGGAAATAGTACATAGGAGTAGGAAGGTGAGAACTGAGTATAATGAGTATTATCATGCCCAGATTCCCCACCAATGTGACAACATAGACACCCAGGAACAGGAAGAAGAGGGGCAGTTGGAGCTCTGGCTGGTCTGTCAACCCTAGGAGAATAAACTCAGTCACTAGTGAATAATTTCCTTTCTCCATTCTTTTTAAGTGTAGAGTAATAGAATTCAAGAGTCTGTGAACATGAAAAAAAAAGAGGATGTTGTCATTCTTATGTGTCAAAAAGGAATACAGACAAAAGAGTAAAATTTTAATGTAGATTCATTTTATCTTTTTGCTTTTACTAACTGTACTTTGACCATCAGTTTCATAGTTTCATAATTCATGTAAAGGAAACTATTTGAAAGAGCCCTTCATTATTTTTCAAATATACAGTAAATATACATTTTCATTCTTTTAACCATTCATAGTTTTAAAGTTCTTTGTTCCCAAAGTAGATATTGCCCGTATAAAAATCTTAGAGAATTTTGAGGCTGTAGTTCACATAGCTAGTAAGCTAAGAGATCGCACCTAAATTTAAGTCTTACTTGATGCCAATCCTAGAAGTTATTCTACTGAATGTTAAATAATAGTTTAAGTTATAGTCAGAACTACTTTACAGTCAGAAAGACAATGATGATCCAAGGTCTAAAACCGGTGCAGTTCAGGAAGGTAATAAGTAAATTACCTGTCATCTTTTCATTTTCACTCTTATGTATTATAAAACTCTGTCATGACCTAAAGGATTTTGCATGTACAAAGTATTGCTGGAATTTGCCAATTCAGAAAATATGGTCTCTGTCTCCTTTTTTCACAGTAATGAAAAAGGATCACAGAGAAACAAAGCTATTGCTAAGGGCAAGCAATTTACAACATACATGCTGAGGACAAAAATCTGGTTGTCCACCATGGGAAGAGTTTTCAGGGATTTGAGACAGTTTTTGTTATAATGGCAAATTTATATGATGGTAAACCAAGGATTTTCTAAATGCTTAATTTTTGGCAAAGTTTTTAATAGAGTAAAAATAATGGGAAAATATTGAATTGAACAAAATTGAATTTTGCTGGTCTTATAATGAATAGTCATTAAGAATTCTCCAGTAGAGTGTAGAAATTCTTGTTTGGGAGCAGGTAGGTGATGCAGTAGATAGAGCATTGGCCCTGGAATCAAGAGGACCTGAGTTCAAATCTGGCCTCAGACACTTAATAATTACCTAGCTGTGTGACCTTGGGTAAGTCACTTAATCCCATTAACCCATTGCCTTGCAAATCCAAAAACAAATAATAAATGAAATTCTTATTTGGTCTACTGCACTTAGATACTGTGGATAAAAACATGGATAGTATGCTTGTAAAATTTGAACATAATTCAAAGCTGGGAGAGATGAGTACTTTAACTGTTTGCTCAAGACATGATCCAAAGCTATCATGACAAATCAAAAATTTGACTGAATCTAATATGATGAAATTTAATAGGGGTATAAATATTAGCAGTAAAAAATAAGTTTCACAAATTCAATGAAAGAGATATGGGTTTTTTTTAGGTTGTTTTTTTTTTTTTGTAAGGCAAACGGGGTTAAGTGGCTTGCCTAAGGCCACACAGCTAGGTAATTATTAAGTGTCTGACGCCAGATTTGAACCCAGGTACTCCTGACTCAAGGGCTGGGTTTTATCCACTATGCCACCTAATCACCCATAAGAGATATGTTTTAAAGTCAGTTTGGCAAAGATCTATAATTCTTAGTATACTACAAAGTCAATGTATCTAAGAAATGTAATGCATCAGTCAAAAATTTATTTAATCTCAGTCTATATGAAGAGAATCCAAAAGTACACTAATAAGGAGGTGATAACTTTATTGTCTTTGGACAAACTACATATGGGGTAATTTGTCCAGTTATGTTTAACATAGTTTAGGAAGGGAATTGATAATTTGGAGATAAAAAAAATCAATGAGGGTTATGAATAATCTAGAATACAGGCCATAAAAGGATAATTCAGATGACTTATGAGATTTTAACCTGGAGAGGGGGAAGGATGAAGGGGACATGATAATTATTTCCAAGTATTTAAGGACTCATATTCAATTGGACTAATCCAATTTATCACACACACACACACACACACACACACACACACAAACACACAAAGAAATAAATGACAGTTCTAAAGAGATGTATGTATTTAGGCTTGATGTGAAGATAGATAAATTCTCTAACAATCATTCACAACCTAAATTAAGACAAGTTTCCTGGATAGTGGTTTTGAGAAGATCTTCAAGTGGAAGAAGGATAACAAACACTATTGTAGAAGGTTTGGAGGAAGTTTGGACTATTTGCAAGGTCCCTTCAGACTCTAAAGTGCTACAGTTCTGTCATTCTACAAAATCTCCCTCTTGTTTTTTAAAGTTTTTGCTAGGCATTGGGGTTAAGTGGCTTGCCCAAGGCCACACAGCTAGGTAATTATTAAGTGTCTGAGGCTGGATTTGAACTCAGGTACTCCTAACTCCAGGGCTGGTGCTCTATCCACTGCACCACCTAGCCACCCCTTCTTTTTATTTTTTAAACCACCTATACCCAGTCTTCAGTCTCATGTCATTGTTAGTGATGCATAGAATAGAATATGAAAATGTCTTTTCTTTTGAAAAGGTCCTAAGGTTCCATGAATTTCTTCTTTAAATGGAAGAATGATTTCAAAATAACCAACCACTCACCTTCTAGCATTGAATCATAGAGCTTCTTCACCCACAGAGTCCTGGAAGGTAAATGTCTTCTATGAAGATTAATGTGGCCCTGTCAGAGAGGCCTCCAATCCTGTTTACGTTCGATGGGAATTAAGGCACAGAACTAAATCTCTGAAATGCCCTCAGGATTTATTTGATTTGAAAATGATTATTTCTAACTTCAACTTTATCTAGACTATCCCCTTATGGTTTAGGCAAAGAAACAGTGTTTGTCAATTGTCAATAAAGCCATATCTTAAGGCCTTTAGAGATGTTTATAAGATTCCTGGGACTAATTAGTATAACAGAGGCATCCACAGAGATTCATCTCATACGGGATTCCCCTTTTCTGGGAAGATGTCATTAATATATTCCTCTAGCTCTTAACTCTTTCTTATTTACTCTCGATGTATACAGTAGAATATGAATCCTAAATAACATATAAGAAATGTTGGTATCTGAAACCAATTTATTTGTTTTGGAATTTGGAAGTGTTGGTGTAGTATCTGAGATATAAAAGTACTCCTCATGGTTGAGGTTACCTGAACTCATTGGCCATGGTAGTTGAGGAACTTTGACAACTCTAAATCTTTTGGGAAGGAGAAAAAGGGGATAAAAGAACTATGAAAATGAGATGTTGAACTTATTGGAGAAGATATAAATTGAACTAGACATCCAGAGTTGGCAGCAATAAAGATCTCAACAAGATAGAGGATGAGTGACAAGGATAGATAGAATGTTCAAAGGTAGCATAGTCAGCTAGAGAATTTATTAACTTCTATTGCTTATCCTATATGTTAGAGGGTGAAAGCATTTTCAGCTTGAAACAGGGTGCCAAAATTTGTCTTGTCTTTAGGAAAATGTTAGGTTTTGGAAAACAAGAGAAAATGGAAGAAATACCAAAGAAATCTAGAATGAAGGAGTTTATTAATAGTAGAAAAGAATTCTAGAGTATACAATAGAAAGGGACAAGTTGGAATAGCTTAGGTTTAAGTTAATAGTAGCACCTATTTAGTTGTTGATCCCAATATATCTACTGATCCTTTCTGGCTAGTGAATGGATCCACTGTCTAAGAAATATGAGTTGACTTTGTTCCTGTCGATGTGTAGTGGAAGAGAGCTATGCTTGTCAAGATACCCAAGTGTACTCTAGGATAGTCATCAGATTTTTTTTTGCTAAGTTAAGAAGCAAGTATACTCAGTGATGAATTTTGCTACCACAAAAAAAAGTATTGATCTTCTGCAAATCAGACCATGGACAAAACTCTAGGATTCTTGTGCTAGATTATTCCTGGCAATGTAGAAAATGGTTGGACATAGAGACCCAAAGAGAAGCTAAATTTTTTATAAGACTGTGGTAGAAAGTATGAAAATATTGCTTTTATCACAGCAAAAAATAAGAATAGCTTTTATTGTTATGATGAAAATCAACTGTGAAACTCAACTTTTGAAGAGAAAATCTGATGATAATTCTTGGAGATTAAAGAAGGGGTTTTTGTTTTAGTGAATTGTTCAGCTGTGCTAAATTCATCTACCTGCTGCTTTTGTAACTTTGCCCAAACTGCCAAAAACATTCTTTATGGGCTAAAGATTGTCAATCTCACCATTTGACTGATACTCTTTAACCCATAATATATTAATAATCATTTATTCAATTAGGACCAGTATTTTTTTAAGAAACCTGTAGGTTGTTCAGTTGCTGAAAGGCATGACTGATGAATGAGATTCCCTGGGGTACATGCCTTTCAATCCTGGGTGGGAGACTTTTCCCAACTAGAGAACCTTACAAAGAATTTAGTGTAAGGTGAATTCTAGCCCATTTTGTTTCATTAAGCCAGATCTAAGCAGAGGTAGCCCTCCTTTTGTCTAGATTGCTCTGGGTAAAATAGTATGGATAAGAGATAAGGATCTTCATCCACGACTGCATCAAAATCACATGACCCATCCCCTCATTAGAATAGTGCTAACTCAGACTTCTGGCCAAGATGGTATAGAGAAGTCAGTGCTAAGGTCTACTAGTTCCCCCTCAGAAATAATATGAAAGAAAACTCTTAACAGAAATATGATCAACAAAATCCATAAAGAGAAGCTAGGAGAAGAACTTCTACATCAAGGTCTGTCTCCAGGGATCGTGGGTGAGCCAGGGGCAGAGAGCAGAGAGTCATTGTGGGGGTGGGGTGGGAGCTGGCTCACTAACCTATCAGCTGTGGAGACTTTGACTGTGGGAGCTGGGGCCAGAGACTGCAGATTTTCTGGGTGTGGGAGCGTAGGTCTGGGGAGGCCTAGTAGGGCTGGAGGGCAAGTTCCAGCATAGAGAAGATCTGGAGTGCAACTAGACATTGATCCTCTGGGCTTGGGGCATGAACTCCATAATTTCAGTGGAGCCCTCTTCCCAGAACAAACACAGTAACAGCTCTCCCACCCCAATCAGGCTCAGGTATGGGCAGCAGAGCTCCCTCAACTGAATAGGGAGATTAACATACTTGCCCCTGGGCCCAGCCCACATTGTTCAAGGGTAATTCAGACCCTGCTGCTCACCCCACCCCCCAGGCCTAGGAAGAGGGCCTTAAATCAAGGCCACAGAAACTCCAGAGAAATTAACCAGCACCCCCTACTGACCAGTTCACTTAGGGTTACTAAGCACAGTGAGCAAAACTTCTAGTGCCCTCCTGGCCTGCCCACTTGGAGTTACTAACCCAACTGAGCAAAGCCTTTAGGGTTTTCAAAATCAAACCTCAATGAGCCAGGCCCTCCCCCCAAGACAAGATCCTAGGAAAAGGAAGAAAGGCCAACAAAAAGGGGGCCCACTGAAAGCTACTTTGAAGAAACAGATCCTAACATAGAGCTAAAAAAATCTGAAGAGAATACTAATTGATCTCCTGCCCAGAAAGACTTCCTAAAAGAAATCAGGAAGAAGTTTAAAAATGAATTGGAAAAACTGGGAAGAGAAATTCAAGAGAAAATTAACACCTTGCAAGAGAAGTTTAACATCTCACAACAAAAAAATAAATACTTGGAAAATACAATTGAAAAATACAAAAAGAAAATAATTCTCTCAAACCTACACTTGGGAAAATGGAAAACTTCAAAAATATAATTGACCAATTAGAAAAGGCATTGCAAAAGGTAAATGAAGAAAATTCATCTCTAAAAAAAAGAATGTAATCTGTGGAAACTAATGATTTCATGAGATGACAAGAATCTGTTAAACAAAAGAAAAAAATTGAAAAAATGTAAAATGCCTCATTGGCAAAACCACTGACCTCGAGAAAAGAACTAAGAGAGACAACCTAAGAATCATTGGGGTTCCTGAAACCATTGAAGAGGGAAAAAAGCCTGGACTTAATATTACAGGAATTAGTGATGGAAAACTGCCTGAATATCATGGAACCAGAGGATGAAATAGTTATTGAAAAAATATATTGATCTCCTCAGTTGTCTGTAAGGTGCTCGGTTCTTCTTTGGAAGCTAAGGCCGTGTTGAGGTGACTCCACTTCAGCTGGCAGCTAGCACCAGTACAAACAACTCTCCTTCATCCCCCGAAATGGCCATCTCTGAGCTTGCCTGCATCTACTCCTCCCTCATCTTTCACTACCATGAAGTTACTGTCACAGAAGATAAAATTAATGCCCTCATTAAAACAGCAGGTGTGAATGTTGAACCATTCTGGCCTGGATTATTTGCAAAGGCTCTGTCTAATGTCAGCATTGGAAGTCTCATCTGCAATGTAGGAGTTGGTGGACCTGCCCCAGCAGCTGGAGGTGCTGCCCCTGCTGGAGTTGCTGCTCCTGCTAGTGCAGTTGCCCCAGCTGAGGAGAAGAAGAAAGAAGAAGCCAAAAAAAAAAAAAAGAAGAATCCGAGGAGTCTGATGATGACATGGGTTTTGGTCTGTTTGACTAAATATTTTTTGTAACATTAAATAAAGGGCTTAATTCAAAAAAAAAAGAAAAGAAAAAATATGTATCGATCCCCTCTGGAAAGGGATGCTAAAATGAAAACACCAAGGAATATTGTGTCCAAATTCCAGAACTATCAGGTAAAAGAGAAAATCCTGCAAGCAGCCAGAAAGAAACAATTTAGATACCAAGGAGCAACAGTAAAGACTACACAGAACCTAGCTGTTTCAACATTAAGGGATCAAAAGGCCTGGAATGAGATATTCCAAAGAGAATGGGAACTTGGAATACAGCCAAGAATCCATTATTCAGCAAAACTGAGCCTTCTCTTCAAGGGGAAAAGATGGGCATTTAACAAAATATGAGACTTCCTATTCTTCCTGATGAAAAGACCAGAGCTACATACAAAATTTGGACATCAAACAAGAGACTCATGAAAAGGTAAAAAAAGGGTAAATAAAAAAATTAGTATTCAATAAGATGAAACTGGCTATATCCCCATCCTGGGAGAAATATTCTCATAAGTCTTGAGAATTATAACTCTATTAGAGAGAATATACTTAGCCAGATATGATGGACACTCATGACTTATCCATGACTCTGATAGAATGATTTAAAAACAATGCCTTCTTAAAAAGGAGGGACAGTAAAGAGATGGGAGGATGGAAGTGATTGAATGGGGGTGAATCACATTACATAAAGAGGTACAAGGGACCTATTGTAACAGAGGAGAAGAAAGGAGGAGGTGAGGACCACTTGAATCTTACTCTAATCAGATTAGGCCTAAAGTTAACATACACACTTTTAGTTAAGTTGAGAAACTTATCTTACCTTCCAATTATTAAAAGGGGAAAGGGGGAGAGGGGAGGAAAAGAGGAACTAACAGAAAGAAGAAGGGGTAAAGGGAAAAGGGAAAGAAAGGGGAGGGGGACTGGATACAAGGGGAAAACACACTGAGGGTGGTGATATTCAGAAACGAAATACTGGGGAATATGGATAAAGTGAAAAAAAATGGGAAAATATAAAAGGAAAATAGCATGGAAGGCAATAAAGAGTTAGTAATTATAACTTTGAATGTGAATGGGATGAACTTTCCCATAAAACGTAAGCACATTGCAGACTGGATTAAAAACCAGAATCCTACAATAGGTTACCTACAAGAAACTCATTTGAAGCATAGAGAGACATACAGAGTAAAGGTTAAAGGTTAGAGCAAAATATATTTTGCTTCAGTTAAAGCGAAAAAAGCAGGGGTAGCAATCCTTATCTCAGAGAAAGCAGCTGCAAAAATAGATCTCATTAAAAGAGACAAGTAATGAAACTATAGACAGTGAAGCAATTTCAATACTAAATATGTATTCACCAAGTGGTTTAGCATCCAAGTTTTTGGAGGAGTAGTTGAATGAATTACAGGATGACAGACAGCAAAACTGGTGGTAGAACTCAACCTTCCATTCTCAGATTTAGATAAATCTAAACATAAAATAAACAAGAAGGAAGGTCAGCAGGTAAATAGAATGTTAGAAAAGCTAGACCTTTGGAGATAAATTGATAAACCTTTGGAGAAAGTTGAATTGGGATAGAAAGGAATATACTTTTTTCTATAGTACATGGAACTTAGACAAAAATTTACCATGTACAAGGGCATAAAAGTCTTATAATTAAATGCAGAAAGGTAGAAATTGTGAATACATTCTTCTCATATCATAATGCAATAAAAATCACATGCAATAATGGGCCAGGGAGAGATAGACTTAAAACTTAATAACCTCATTTTAAAGAATGAGTGGATCAAACAACAAATTATAGAAAGAATTAATGATTTCATCCTAGATAATGACAATAATGAGACATCATACCAAAACTTACAGGATACAGCCAAGGCAGTTGTCAGGGGATATATTATATCTTTAAATGCATATGTGAATAAATCGGAGAAAGATGAAATCAATGAACTAAACATGCAAGTAAAAAAAATTAGAGAAAGAAAAAATTAAAAGCTACCAATTAAATACCAAATTAGAAATTCTAAAAATTAAAGGAGAAATTAATAAAATAATAAACAAGAAATCTATTGAACTAATTAATAAAACCAAGAGTTGGTTTTATGAAATAACCAATAAAAGTGAAAACCTCAGTTTAATTTGATTAAAATAAGAAAGTAGAAAACCAAATTACCAGTATCATATGTGAAAAAAAGTGAATTCATCATTAATGAAGAAATTAAAGTAACAATGTGGGAATTATTTTGCTCAACTGTATGCTAATAAGTTTGATAATCTAAGTGAAATGGATGAATATATACAAAAATATAAGTTGCCCAGGTTAAATGAAGAGGAAATTAAATACTTAAATAATCCTATCTCAGAAAAAGAAATTCAACAAATCATTATTGAACTCCCTAAGAAAAAATCTCCAGGGCCAGACAAATTCACAAGTGAATTCTATCAAACGTTTAAAGAATAATTTGTTCCAATTCTATATAAACTCTTCAGCAAATTAGGTGAGGATGGAACTCTGCCTAACTATTTCTATGACACCAATATGGTGCTAATACCTAAACCAGGCAGAGTCAAAACAGAGAAAGAAAATGATAGACATCTCCCTAATGAATATGGATGCAAAAATCTTAAATAAAATCTTAGGAAAGTGATTACAGCAAGTTATCACTAGGATAATAGACTATGACCAAATAGGATTTATCCCAGGAATGGCAGAGTTGGGTTAGTAATAGGAAAACTGTCAGCATAATTGACTATAGAAATATAAACCTAACAGAAATCATATGATTATCTCAATAGATGCTGAAAAGGCCTTTGACAAAATACAACACCTATTCCTACTAAAAACACTAGAAATCATAGGAATAAATGGATTGTTCCTTAGAATGATAAGGAGTATCTATCTGAAACCATCAACAAGCATTATATGCAATGGGAATAAACTAGCGGCATTCCCAATAAAATCAGGGGTGACTGGGCCTTTCTTCCCCTTCTGCCCCCCCTTTTCTCCCCTTTCCGGGTTTGGTTTCTCCCCTTTTCTCCCCTTCTTCCCCTCCCCCTTTTCCCCCAGCCCCTTCCCCCTCCCCCCCTCCCCGGCCCGGCCTGGCCCGGCCCCCTCCCCCCGCCCCGGGCCCCGGGGGAAATCCCCCGAAGAAGAACCCGCCCCTGGGAGCGTGGGAGCCGGAGCCGGAGCCCGAGAACTATTCTGTAACGCAAATAACATTTTTAAAAGAAAATAAAATTGAAAAGAAAGAGAAAAGTAGAACTGTTGAATACAACGAAAAGTCTGAAATTATATGCAAGGTTGACCTCCCATC
Organism: Macrotis lagotis; assembly: GCF_037893015.1. NCBI lineage: Eukaryota > Metazoa > Chordata > Mammalia > Peramelemorphia > Peramelidae > Macrotis > Macrotis lagotis. The sequence goes on from NC_133658.1 coordinate 758,921,075, forward strand.
TCAGCAAAGGAGTGGGGTGTCCATAGACGTTGCTATATTCTATTGAAGATGTCCAACAGTAACACTACTCAAGAGACCCTGGAAATAATGAAAGAATCAGAAAAAAAAGCTGGTGGAAGAGTCTGTAAGCAAGAATAAGTTTGTATCCAAGTCACCAAGTAAAGAAGAGATTGAGAAGGAGGGTGAGGATACTAGTATTCGGCAGGAGACACAGAGACGGGCTTCCAACCATGAATGTGCCAGAAAAAGAGCTAAGTCTAACTCTAAACTGAAAGTAGTGCGGAGCCTGGCGGTGTGTGAGGAGTCTTCTCCTTTTGTTGATGGGCCACTGGAAACCCAGGATATAATTCAGTTGCATATCAGTTGCCCCTCTGACAAAGAAGAAGAGAAGTCTATGAAAGATGGCTCTGAAAAGGAAGAAAAAGACAAAAATAAAGAAAAGGTCCCAAGGAAAATGCTGTCTAGAGACTCCAGTCAAGAATATACAAACTCCACTGGAATAGACCTACATGAATTTCTAGTAAATACACTGAAAAAAACCCCGAAGGGACAGAATGATGCTGCTAAAGTTAGAACAAGAGATTCTGGAATTCATTAATGACAACAATAACCAGTTCAAGAACTTTCCTCAGATGATCTCATATCACCGGATGCTATTACACCGGGTTGCTGCCTATTTTAGAATGGACCACAATGTTGACCAAACTGGAAAAGCTGTCATCATCAACAAAAGCAGTAACACAAGGATCCCTGAACAGAGGTTCTCAGAGCATATCAAAGATGAGAAGAATGTAGAATTTCAACAGAGGTTCATCCTGAAGAGAGATGACACCAGCATGGACCGGGATGATAACCAGATCAGAGTTCCATTACAGGATGGAAGGAGGAGCAAGTCAATAGAAGAGAGAGAGAGGAGGAATATTAAAGGGTTCGAGAGAGAATATTTGCCCTAGAGACTGGCCAGAACGGATATCTAAATGACATCAGGGGAAACCGTGAGGGGCTGAGCCGTACTTCAAGCAGCCGACAGAGCAGCACAGACAGCGAGATCAAATCTCTGGAGCCCCGACCTTGGAGCAGCACAGACTCAGATGGCTCTGTCCGTAGTATTCGGCCACCTGTGACCAAAGCCAGCAGCTTCAAGTGGGATCTCCATTCTCACACGGGGTGACAGCATTGGGAGCAATAAAGGAGGCAGTGCAGGAAGAATCTCCAGACCAGGCTTAGCCCTGGGTGCTCCAGAAGTGTGCAGCCAGGTGGCCTCCTCCCAGCCTTCTCCCCTGCACTCCTCAGCAGCAGCAGCAGCAGCAACAGCCGCCCCTGAGCAACCACATGATCTCCCAGACTGATGATCTCAGCAACCCCTTTGGGCAGATGAGCCTTAACCGACAAGGCTCCCCCGAGGCATCTGATCCATCTTCAGCACTGTTCCAGCCCCCACTTCTCTCCCAACACCCTCAACAGCCTGGCTTCATCATGGCCTCCACAGCCCAGCCTCTCCCAACCTCCAACTATTCCACCTCCAGCCACTCTCCCCCAGCCCAACAAGTCCTGCAGCCTCAGGGCTACATACAGCCCCCACAACAGATACAGGTTTCTTACTATCCTCCTGGGCAGTATCCCAACTCTAACCAGCAATACCGACCTCTGTCTCACCCGGTGGCCTACAGCCCCCAGCGTGGTCAGCAGCTGCCTCAGCCATCTCAGCAACCGGGGTTACAGCCCATAATGTCCAACCAGCAGCAATCAGCTTACCAGGGCTTGATGGGTATCCAGCAGTCACAGAAGCAAGGCCTTCTCAGCAACCAGAGGAGCAACATGGGGGGCCTAGTGGTCCAGTATACTCCACTACCTTCATACCAAGTTTCCGTGGGAAATGAGTCCCAGAATGTGGTCCAGCAGCCCTTTCAGCAGTCGGTGCTGGTCCCTGCTAGCCAGTCAGCCCAGGGGGGCTTACCAGCAGGGAGCATGCCTGTGTACTACAGTGTGATCCCACCAGCACAGCAGAATGGCACAAGCCCTTCAGTAGGGTTTCTGCAGCCCCCTGGCTCTGAGCAGTACCAGATGCCTCAGTCTCCTTCCCCCTGCAGCCCACCACAGATGCTGCAGCAGTACTCAGGAGTGTCCCCATCTGGACCAGGTGTGGTGGTCATGCAATTGAATGTCCCCAGTGTTCCCAATGGTTCCCAGACCCCACAGACCCCATCTATGGTTCAGTGGAGTCACTGTAAATACTATAGCATGGACCAGCGGGAGCAGAAGCCAGGAGACCTATACAGCCCTGAGAACAACCCCCAGGCCAACACACAGATGAATAGCCCTATCACATCTCCCACTCAGTCCCCTACCCTATCTCCCCTCACCAGCCTCAGCAGCATCTGCACAGGACTCAGCCCTCTTCCTGCCCTTACACAGTTTCCCCGACCTGTTGGCCCTGCCCAGGGTGAGGGGTGCTACTCCCTCCTGGGCCAGCCATTACAGTACAATCTGTCCATCTGTCCTCCTCTGCGCCATGGCCAGTCAACTTACACTGCACACCAGGGACAGACTGGAATGAAGCATGGAAATCGAGGGAAGAGACAGGCACTCAAATCTGCCTCCACCGACCTGGGGACTGCAGATGTTGTCCTGGGGCGGGTGTTGGAGGTGACAGATCTCCCTGAGGGCATCACCCGCACAGAGGCTGACAAACTCTTCACGCAGCTCGCCATGTCCGGCGCCAAGATCCAGTGGCTCAAGGATGCTCAGGGGTTGCCAGGCGGCGGGAGCGGGAACAGTGGGGGGGGGGGGGGGGTCGGGGGGGACAACAACGGGACTGCCGAGAACGGCCGGCACACAGACCTCGCTGCCTTATATACCATCGTGGCTGTGTTCCCCAGCCCCCTGGCGGCCCAGAATGTCTCCCTCCGCCTCAACAACTCCGTGAGTCGCTTCAAACTTCGAGTGGCCAAAAAGAACTATGACCTGAGGATCCTGGAGCCGGCCAGCTCCCAAGAGGCAGAGGAAGGGAAGAAGCCAGCACCGCAGGGTGGCGTGGGCAAGGGATGCAGAAAAAGCACAGACGGAGATGACGTTTCAGATAGACTTGGGAACCTGCACAGAGCTAGGGAGATTGAGCCATAGAGACAGTGAGACAGGCAGACACAGACACATACATACATATGTGTACACACACACACACACACACACACACACACACACACACACGAGACTCAGTCTGGGGTTTTCTTAGCCACCTTTTCCCTCTCTGGGTGTCTCCTCTCTTCTCTGCCTCCCTCTCCTTCCTTTTTTGGACATCCCATTTTCCTCCATCCTGGCCCCCAGTGCATTTCTTTCATTTTGGGGAGGGTGGTATGAGGGGTCCTACACTCCCCCATTCCTCCCCTTCCCTGCCACCTCATCTCCTCTTCCTCTTTTTGGTCTTTATGAATATATTTATATGGACAGAATTAAAAAAAAATTGATTTTCCCCCTCCTTTCACTTCCCCCCATCTTGTCTCCTCTATCCCATGAGTTAAAACCTGTGCCTACCCCTTCTCTATCCACCCCAACCCCCCCAGAACACTTGTATATTGTTTGTTTGAGGTTCCTGCAGCAGTAACAGACACAGTATTTAATTGCACATACAGATGTTTGCTGGGTATGTTCACTGTAAATTTTATTTAATCTGGGATTTTTTTTGTTTGTTTTGGGGGGTTGTTTGGGGGATTTTATTTTATTTTTGTTTTGTTTTTAAATATAAAAAATCATCTGTCAAAAAAAATCAGGGGTGAAACAAGGATGCTCATTATCACCACTACTATTCAATATTGTGTTAGAAATATTAGCTTCTGCAATAAGAGAAGAGAAAAAAATTGAAGGAATTAGTATTAGGAAGGAAGAAACAAAATCCTCATTCTTTGCAGATGATATGATGGTATACCTAGAGAATCCCAAATAATCATCTAAAAAATTTCTAGAAATACTTAGCAACTTTTGCAAAGTCACAGGATAAAAAAACCCTCATAAATCCTCAGCATTTCTATATGTTAATAGCAAGATACAGAAGCAAGAGCTAGAAAGAGAAATCCCATTCATAATAACTTCAGACAATATAAAATGCTTGGGAGTCTACCTTCCAAGGCAGACTCAGAAACTTTATAAAAACAATTACAAAGCACTTATCTTATAAAATCAAGCTTAAAAAACTAGGCAAATATCAACTATTCATGAATAGACTGAGCTAATATAATGAAAATGACAATTCTACCTAAATTAAACTTATTTAGTGCCCTACCAATCAAAATTCTAAAAATTTGCTTTAATGAGTTAGAAAAAATTATAAGTAAATTCATATGGAGAAACAAAAAGTCAAGAATTTCCAGGGATTTAGTGAAAAAAAGTGCAAAAAAAGGTAGCTTGATCTTCCAGATCTAGAATTATATTATAAAGCATCATTCATCAAAACTGTCTGGTATTGGCTAATAGAGTGGTGGACCAGTGGAATAGACTAGGTGCAATAGCAGGAAATGATCATTGTAATCTGCTGATTGATAAACCCAAAGAGTCCAGCTTTGGGGATAAAAACTCTCTCTTTTATAAAAATTGTTGGGAAAATTGGAAGTTAGTATGGCAGAAACTTGGATTAGACCAATACCTCACACCCTATACCAAGATAAGATCAAAATGGATACAAGATTTAGACCTAAAAGACAATATTATAAGTAAACTAGGAGACCAAGGAATAGTTTACCTATTAGATCTATGTAAAGGGAAGCATTTTATGACCAAGGAAGAAATAGAGAACATCATTAAAAACAATCTAGATAATTTTGATTACATTAAATTAAAAAGCTTTTGCATGAACAAAACCACTGTAACCAAAATCAAAAGAAATGTAGTAAACTGGGAAACAATTTTTACAACTAGTACTTCTGACAAAGGACTCATTTCTAAAATATATATAGAGAGAACTGAGTCAAACTTATAAAAAAAACAATCCATTCCCCAAATGAAAAATGGTCAAAGGATAAAAGTAGGCAATTTACAGATGAGGAAACCAAAGTGATCTATAGGCATATGGAAAATTGCTCTAACTCATTACTGATTAGAGAAATGCAAATTAAAGCAGCTCTGAGGTACCATCTCACACCTCTCAGACTTACCAATATGACCAGAAAAGACAATGTCTAATGTTGGAAGGAATGTGGGAAATCTGGGACACTAATGCATTGTTGGTGGAGCTGTGGACTCATCCACACCCAAAGGCCAATAAAAATGTGCATACTCTTTGGTACTGAGGTCATTAAAAAGGGTAAAAACATCACTTGTACAAAAATATTCATAGAAGTTCTGTTTGTGGTGGCAAAAAATTGGAAATGGAGTTAATGTCCATCAGTTGGGGAATGACTGAACAAATTGTGATATATGCACATTATGGAACACTATTGTTCTATTAGAAACCAGGAGGGATGGGAATTCAGAGAAGTCTGGAGGGATCTGCATGAATTAATGCTGAATGGGATGATGAGAACCAGAACATTGTTCACCATAACAGCAACATGAGGTTGATAATCATTCTTAATGGATTTGTTCATTTCATAAGTAAAACCATCAGAGACAATTTTGGGGTATCTTTGATGAAGGATACCATCTGTTTCCAGAGAAGGAATTCTGGAGGTTGAACAAAGACCAAAGACTATTATCTTTAATTTAATTTTAAAAAAAGTTATCTTAGTATGTATTTTTGCTGTCTCATAATTTATTGTATTTTATTTTCCTTAAGGATATGATTTCTCTCTCAACACATTCAATTTAGATCAATATATAGCATGGAAACAATGTAAAAACTAACAGACTACCTTCTGTGGGGGGTTGGGGAAGTGAAGTGAGATTAGGGGAAAAATTGAAAAATTGCAAAATAAAAAATGAATTTTAAAAAAAGTATAGGACTATTATAATATTCACTCTTCTCATTAATTGTTAACCAATTAGAGTTGTTGACTAGCATCAAGAATACCTACACTTCCAAATCATTGAGTGGATTTTCATGTGGGGTGTTCAGCATTTGAGAGGGTCATTATAAGAAGAGATTAGTTTTCATTTCTACTTTGGTTATGAGAAACAGGAAAAAAGTCTATGTCTTACAGAGACACAGCTAGGGAGTATGAATAAAAAAACTAATGTTAGCTGATATATAAAAAGAGGCCATGAAGTGAGGAATGCAGGTTTATAAGAAAAAGAATAGACTAATTTACAACAAACTATGAGTAATCTGGATTTACAGGTTGTAAATCAAGCTAATTTACAACTGACTGAACACACGGAATCTCTCTATAGAGAAGAAGATAAAATTACAATAGGAAAGCAAGAAATCATAGTTAGAATATTGGGTGAATTAGTGAAAAAACTGGAATCTATGTGTCAGATTCCTATATCTGTGTAACATCTCTTAATTGTTGGTTGCCAAATTGAGGGGAAGTGTAGGTTTGATAAGGAAAAGAGATCCACATGGAGAGAGAATTGGGTACTTCCACTAGGCCTTTGGCCCCTGCAATAACCAGCTAATTAGGGACATGGGAGGGACTCCTATCTAGATAGGAAATAAAAGGCTATGATTTTGTTTTCCAATTGTGCCCATTTCTATTTGGGATACCTTTGTAAAGGATCCTCTTTTTTCAGTAATGACTGTTCTGAGTTCTACATAAGGTGTTTGCTTCTTACAGTCACTTCTCATTTTTATTGATTAGTGCTATTATTATTTATACTATTATTAATTTCCCAGAAAGTATGTCTCTCAAACTTTTCATCTATCACCATGGTCAATGTACTTTGGACCTCATTTATATCTGATTGTTGTCCTGGAATCCTAAGCTTCCAAAAGAGAAACAAAGGATCCAGGAAGGAAGGATCATCCCATTGAGGTATTTAGAATTGAACTGCATTAGGAATAAATTTATCCCATCTGTGGAATAGATGCATAGGGAATAAATGGTTAAAGTGTATAGGTTGCTAATTTCTACCAGTTTCGGAGTAACCTATGTCATCTATTGATTTATCAGGGAAACATTTTCTTCATTGCACTGGCTATGTAAAGAACTTTGCTGCTCTGTAAAGAGCTCTTCTGGACATCTTCACTGAGCTTCTATTTGCAACTATTTTCTGGGATTTTTTTCACTGAGCTGCTTTCTTCTAAGTATCTCTGTTGTTGCTCTTTGCCACCAACTGTCTCATCCAAGCAACCTTTCCCCTCTTGGAAGAGAATTCAGGTCCTGTAATTCAGAATTCTAGGATAGTCTCCATCTACGCTATCAGAAAAAGTCGACAAGTCCCAAGCATCAATATTTTGTCTTTTAAATTCCTTTTCTTCTATTTTTTCTTTTGGATCCTTTCATCTAAATCTTTTCATTCTAAATCTTTTTATTTGAAATTCATTTTAACTTTTGTAAAATCCCTAAATTACTAACATTCCTTTAAATGATCCTAAGGATGACATTTAATAAAACTGCAAAGAAGGCAGAGTGAAGAGTTAACTTTTCTTCTTTCTTAATGCTACTGCCTGCCATGCAAATTGGCTGAAGAGTAAACTTCAAAAGGTGGAATGAAGTTGCTGGAGATCTTTACTCTTTTCTTTCCTCCAGGAGCCCTAAATCACTGTCTTCCTAATACCTTTGTTTTAAATTCAGTGAATTAGAATAGCATTCACAGGGTAATCAAATTTAGAGGTAGAAGAGATTTTAAAGATTATTAAATTCAACCATGTTATTTTATAGCTGAAGAAACTGAAATCCAGAAAGTTACAGTGATTGCTTAAGGTTACAGAGGAAGCAAATAATGTTTAGTCTCAGGTTCTTTATATTCACTGAATTTGTCACTACCTCTTACTCCATATTATACTAGTATCAGCATTTTTATTTTATATAGATTTTATTCTATATATTATTAAACTTTTTTATTTTTCATTCTATATATTATGAAATTGGTCATCATTTTGGTTCTCTTCCATGGATTAAAAACCCAGAGTTACTTTTGGAAGGGAGTACTAGTTATATGGCTATTGTTATCATGGAGTATAGTCTGGTTTGTGCCCTTAAAATATAATTCTTTGAATTGTAGGGGCTGATTTTCATTTGTCCTTGTATTGCCAGTGACTACTTTAGTCTTACAATCAATGATATTAATTTTCTTAGGATAAAAATGAAATAATAAAATTTAGTTTATAAGTGAAATTTTATTCCCTAGCAATTTATCAAACCCATGGTGGATATAATCACATTCAAGAGATCAACACTGATACAGAACTTGGGGACCATATTTATACAGAAGAGACAATTAAATGAAGGAATTTGGGGGCCTAACCAATCAGATTATATTTTTTATATAAAGGTGTCACTAATTTGATTTATAATTTCTTTATCTTATTTACAAATATTGCATTGTAAGAAACCTGATAAGAGTTAGGAAAGAAGGAAGGATTTTTGTATCCTCTTCTGGGGTAGAACATCAATTCCTACTTTCGTTGCATAAGTTTAGAGCTATTATCTATACAACTGAGAAAACTAAACTTCCATAACAATGAGGATTTTTACCACAAAAGTGATGACAAAAACCACATACTAACCTGACTAGCTATAAGAATTTATAATTTTGGGGGGGGTAGGATTAAATGAGAATTTTTTGTTTTTATTGCCTTGATATTTTATTTTTCCAAATACATGTTATGGAAGTTTCCCAACATTCATCCATATACCTATGTATATTTTTAAGTCACAAAATTTCCTTCCACCCTCTCTTCTCACCCCCCTCAGCAGCAAACTGTCAGGTTAATATTGTACATACACTTTGTACTAAAATGTTTACAGATTAGTCATTTTTGGTATGAAGAATTAGGATTAAGGGAAAGAAATACATGAGCTAATTTTTTAAAAGCGAATGTACTGTTCAGTAGATTCTGAAGAAATTTTGTTTTGCTTTGTTTTTCTTCCTCTGGTTGGGGATATCATTGTATATAGCTGGTCCAATAAGGTTGTCCTAGCTCTCTGAAATGAGAACAGCTGAGAACAACTGCATACATCAAGTTTGATCATCACACAATGTTGGTGTCAATGTGTATATGTTTCTCTTGGTTATATCCACTTCCCTCAGTATCAAATCCTCTGATTCATTCTATGCTTCTCTAGAGTCAGCTATTTATGGTTTCTTATAGAATTTGTTTAACAGTTCCCCAATTGATGGACATCCCCTCAATTTCCAATTCTTTGCCATTACAAAAAGAGTTGCTATGAATATTTTGGTGGGACTTTTCCCATTTGTTATGATTTCTTCTGAATATAGGTCTAGAATTAGAATTTCTGGGCCAAAGGGTATGAACAGTTTTATTGCTCTTTAGGCATAGTTCCATATTGCTCTCCAGAATGATTGGATTACTTCACAACCCTACCAGCAATGCATTAATGTCCCAATCCTCCCACAAACTCAACATTGATTATTTTCCCTTTTTGTCATTTTAGCCAATCTGATAGGTGTGAAATGATAACTCAGGGTTGTTTTAATTTTAATTTGCATTTATTCAATCAATAATGATTTGGAGCATTTTTCCATATGATTATATATAGCTTTAATTTCTTCATTTGAAGACTGTCTATTCATATCCTTTGACCAGTTATCAATTGGGGAATGATTTGTAACCTATAAATTTGAAGCAGTTCTCTATATACTTTAGAAATGAAATCTTTATCAGAACCCCTAGTTGTGAAGATTGTTTTCCAGCTTTCTGCTTTCATTCTACTTTTGGCAACACTGATTTTTATTAGTGCAAAACATTTTTAATTTAATATAGTCAAAATCATTCATTTTGCAGTTTATAATGTACTCTCTTTCTTGTTTGGTTATAATTTTGTCCCCTTTTCTGTACCCACTTTGACCTTCTTTTAGTATAGGGTGTAAGATATGGGTTTATGCTTAGTTTTTGCCATACTATTTTGAGTTTTTCCAACAATTTTTGTCAAATAGTGAGTTTTTATCCCAGAAGCTGCTATCTTTGGGTTTTTGAAACTGAAGTCATTTATTACTGTTTCTTTTGAATTTATCCTATTCCACTAATCCATTACTCTATTTCTTAAGCAGTGTCAGGCAGTTTTGATGACTGCTGCTTTAGTTTTAGAGCTGATAGAGCTAGGCCACCTTACTTTTTTTTCATTAATGTCCTTGCTATTCTTTACCTTTTGTTGCTCCGGATGAATTTTGTTACTATTTTTTTCCTAGCTTGGTAAAATAATTATTTGGTTGTTTGATTGGTATGGCACTAAAGAAGGAATTTAATTTGGATAGAATTGTCATTATTATTATTTCCTTGATCTAACCATAAGCAATTGACATTTTTCCAATTATTTAGATCTGACATTATTTGGGTGAGAAATGTTTTATAACTGTGTTCATATAGTTTCTAGGTTTGTCTTAGGAGGTAGATTCCCAAGTATTTAATGTTGTCTACAGTTACTTTAATTGGACTTTCTCTTTCTATCTCTTGCTTTTGGGTTTTGCTGTTCATATATAGAAACAGTGATGATTTATGTGGGCTTATTTTATATTCTGCTACTTTGCTGAATTTGTTAATTGTTTCAAGGAGTTATTAGATGATTTTCTCAGGTTCTCTAAGTGTACCATATACCATCTGCTTTGCTTCCTCACTGCCAATTCTGATTCCTTCAATTTCTTTCTCTTCTATTTTTGCTAGAACTAATATTTCTAAAATTATATTTAATAGTAATAGTAATGACATCCTTGTTTCACCCCTGATCTTACTGGCAATGCTCCGAGTTTATCTTCATTACTTATAAAATTTGTTGATGGTTTTAGATAGATACTACTTAGTATTTTAAGGTAAGCTCTATCTGTTCCTAAAGTTTATAGTGTTTTTAATGGGAATTAATATTGTATTTTATCAAAGATTTTACAGCATTTATTGAGATCTTCATATGATTTCTGTTGGTTTTGCTGTTGATATGTTCAATTATGTGGAGTGCTTACTAATATTGACCCAACCATCCTTGCCTACCTGGTATAAATCCTGTCTGATCATGGTATGTAATCCTACTAATAACTTGCTGTATTTTCATTGCTAAAATTTTATTTAAGATTTTTATATAACTGTTCATTAGGGAGAGGGATCTATAATTTTCTTTGTTTTGGTTCATCCTGGTTTGGGTATCAACACCCTGTTGGTGTCATAAAGAATTTGGCAGAACTTCTCCCATTTTTCCAAATAGTTTATGTAGAATAGGAAGTAAATGTTCCCTAAATGTTTGGTAGAATTCATGTGTAAATCCAAATTTAGACCTGGAGCCTTTCTTAAGGAGTTTCTGGATGGTTTCTTCAACTTCGTTTTCTGAAATGAGATTATTAATGTTAGTTTCTCTTCTGTTAAACTGGGCAGTTTGTATTTTTACAACTGTTCATCCATTTCATTCAGATTATCAAATTTATTGGTATACAGTTTGGCAGAGTAGCTCAGAACTATTTCTTTAATTTCCTCTTCATTGGCGGCTAGTTCACCCTTTGCATTTTTGATAAGGGTAATTTGGCTATCATTTATTTTTTTTGAAATCAAATTAACCAAAGGTTCATCTATTTTAATTTACTTTTCATAAATTCTACTCATATTTATTTCTTAGATCAATAGCTTTCTTGCTTTCAATTTCATTAATCTCTTCCTTGATTTTCAGAATTTCTACTTTGTTTTTAATTGAGGATCTTTAATTTGTTCTTTATCTAGCTTTTTTTTAGTTGCATACCCAATTCATTGATCTCCTCTTTCTCTATTTTATTCATATAACCTTTAGAGATAAAAAGTTTCCTCTCAAAAATGCCTTGATTGCATTCCATAAATTTTGGTATGATATTTCATTATTATCATTTTCTTCAATATAATTATTGGTTATTTCTAGGATTTGTTATTTGCTTCACTCATTTAAAATTATTTAGTTTCATATTAATTTTTGGTTTCTCTTTTTGTGACCCTTTGTTACATATAATTTTACTGCATCATAGTCTGAGAAGAATGAATTTATTATTTCTTCCTTTCTGTATTTGATTAAGAGATTTTTATGCCCAAATACAAGGCCAATGTTGGTATAGGTTCCATGAACTTCTGAGAAAAAAGATAAATTCTTTTCTATCCCCATTCAATTTTCTCCAGAGGTCTATCATATCTAAGCTAAGATTTCATTCACCTCCTCAACTTCCTTCTTGTTTATTTTGTGGTTAGATTTATCTAATTCTGAGAGAGGGAAGTTTAGGTCCCCCATTATTAAAGTTTTGCTGTCTCTGTCTCCTTGTAATTCATTGAACCTTTCCTCTAAGAATTTGGATGCTATACCACTAGGTGAATACATGTCACTAATGATACAGTTTCTTTACCTATGGTACCTTTTAAGAGGATGTAATTTTCTTCCTTATCCCCTTTAATGACATTTATTTTTTTTTAATCTGAGATCAATATTGCTACCCCTGATTTTTTTTTTACTTCAGTGGAAGCATAGTATATTTTGCTCCATCCTTTTACCACCCTGTGTGTATCTCTCTGCTTCAAATGTGTTTCTCATAAACAATATAGTGTAGGAGTTTTTTTTTAAATCCATTCTTCTATCTGCTTCTATTTCACAGAAGAGTTCATCCCATTCACATTTACAGATAACACATTTTGTTCTGTGTTATCTCTCCCCATTTATATTTTTCTCTTTCCTTTTCTCTTATTCCTCTTCACCAAAGTTTTACTCCCTTTCCCCTTTAACTTTTATTTTAAAATTTAACTTTCCTTAGCTTTTATCAGTCCCTTCTTCCCTCTTTTTCCCTTCCCCTGCCCCACCCCATTCCCTGTAGTGTAGGATAGATTTTTAAAACCAGGTGGGAATATATCTTATTCCATCTCTGGGTCAAATCTATTGAATAGAATTCACTCAATGTTTACACCCTCCCTTCTTTCCCTCTAAAGTTATAAATCTATATACCTCTTCACCTTGTGTTATTTATCACTCTAGTACTATTAATCAGGTATCATCAATTACAGTTTGATTAAATGATTGCTTGATAAGCTCAAAATGTTATCAAAGTAACATCACAGCTTGATTGGTTGGTAAGTAGTATTGCCTCAAAGTTATTAAGTAACCTCCCCCTTCTGTCTTATTAGAAGTGCCCTTTTCAAGAGTCTTGAATTGCATCAAATTATAATAATTTTTTACTTTGTTACCTTTGTTACCTTTTCAAGTACCCTCCAAGGACACACAATCCTCATTAGCCAAGGTATCATCCAAAGCCAAATCATTTCATTAACTATTTTTACGCTTTTCCCAAGCATATTTTCTCCCATACTCTCCAACCCCTTCCCACCCCAGGTACTTAACCCTTTGTTAAGAAAAGTAGAGATTAAGTCCAACTCTGATTCAACCAACTATAAGAATCTCAATGGATTCTAAATACTGAGATGCTCTTAATGTCTCACTTAAAAACTTTGCAATTGATTGTAAGTTATGGTAGATACTGACCCTTGACCACCCAACTTTTGATGTCCTCATCAGAGAAAGTGTTAAGCTTTATGAACACAGCAGAATTAGAGTAGGTCAATGGAAACTGAGACACTTAAGTTTAGAGTAAATGCTCCTGCTTTTCATCAGGGCTTTTTTGTCTCAAACATAATGATGTCACCTTGGACCTCTCCAATGGAGAGATAAAATACAACCTAACCATGTCCTCTAAGTTCAATCTCTTCAATTATATCCAATCCTTTAGTTATCCTAAGAGAAGTACAATTCATAAGAGTTATGTGTTATATCTTTCCTTTTAGGATTCTAATCAATTTGATGGTCTTGACCTATATTTGTTTTGTTTTGTCCTTCCCCTTTTAATGCATCTCTTGAGCCATGTATTTGATGACTGAATTCTTTGTTCAGTTCTGGTCTTTTTGTCAGGAAATTTTGGCAGTCCTTTATTTTGTTCAACATCCATCTTTTCCCCTAACTGTATATGTTGAATTTTGCAGGGTAGGAAATTCTTGGCTGTAATCCCAGGTCCTTTACCTTCCTATATGTGGTATTCTAATTTCTCTTATCTTTCATGATTGAGGCTGATAAGTCCTGTGTGAATCTAATTGTGTTTCCTTTGTATTTAAATTGTTTCGTTTTTACTGTTTGCAGAATTTTCTCCTTTATTTGAGAGTTCTGGAATTTGGCTATAAGCCTTTGGAGATTTTTATCCTGGGTTCTCTTTCTGGAGGGGTTCTGGGTATTCTTTCAATGACTATATTGTCTTCTTCTAGCAGTTGTGCACAATTTTCCCCCTGATAATTTCCTGTATGATGTTTCCCAGGATCTTTATTGATCTAGGTTTTCTGGTAGCCTGATGATTCATAAATTATCTCTCCTGAATCTACTTTCTAGGTCATTAATTTTTCCTAAAAGATTCTTCACATTTTCTTCAACTTTTTTAGTCTTTTTTTATTTTGTTTAATCAAACCTTGTAGTCTCATAGATTTATTGGTTTCTATTTGTTCAATTCTAATTTTAGAGTTTTGTTTTCTTCAATTAACTTTTGTTTCCCTTTCCATTTGGCTATTTTTACTTTTAATAGAGCTGATTTATTTGGTAATTTTTTTCATAATTTTCTTGCATGACTCTAATTTTTTCCATTTTTCTTTTTCCTTTCTTCTTTGGTATTTAAATGTTTTTAACCTGCTCTATGAGTTTTTGAATTTGACTCCAATTCATAGATTCTTTTGAGACTTCCTCTGTGAGTAATTTTTCACTGATTTCTTCTTCCAGCATAGTATTATTATCATCTTTATCTGCAAAGTAGTTTTCTATAGTGAGTGCTCTTTTAGCTTATTTTTGCTCATCTTTGTTGTTTTAGCTCTGCTCCTGAGATATGGGGTATATAGATCCAATCTTTTTAGCTGGGTTTAGGGTCTGATCCCTGTTTTTTTGTTGTCCAAGATGTTGCCTATGCAGTCCAGGCCTTGCATTTGCAGAGGTTTATTTCCTTCTTTATGTCCAATTTCTGCCTATGCAGTGGTTTGTTCCCAACCCAGTCCTGTCTTTTGCCCTGGTATTCCCAGGTTTCAGACTTAGTTTGAGTTTGGGACCCTCCCTCCTGGCCTGCTAACTAACTGCTGGGATCTATGCTGTTGTCAAGCTGTTGGGACCTGGACTGCACTGTGACTTAAAGCCTCCTACTGTCATTCCCCCTCTCCAGCCTTGCTTGGCTTTGCTTCCTCTTTCCCCCCAGAGTCAGAAGATCTTCCACGATGTCTACCATTGAAAACTTCTTTGAATCTTCTCTTTTTCTTGGTAGGATCTGTAACTTTAAAGTCTGTACAGAGGCTTCATTTATCTTTGCGGGGCAAACTCCAGGAGCATGTTAGCTTCACACTGCCATCTTGGCTCTACCATGGATGTCCTAGATATTAAAATTTAGATATATGTAGGTCAAATGACCTAAATTTCTATAAATAATTTTCATATGGATCACCTGGCATGATTTAGCAATTTACCATAAACTGCTAATAAAATGACAATGTTCCCTTATGTATTTAGGTGTTTGTTCCAGGCAGAATTCATGTGGGTAGCCAAATTCCTTAAGATAGACTTTACAACTGCCAGGTGACATTTTTCAAATGTCACATTGTGGGAATCTGATGCAGAAAGAATCCACTATCAGAACTTGTTGAAAAATCACTCTTTCAAATCATCCCAATGAGTTTCGTCACCTACAAATGTCCAAAACCTCCTTGAGTTTTCTGACTTCTATGGGCTATGTCCGCATTTTCTTCGATACCTGGATTTTTAGTCCCAAGAAATCTTTTATAACAATTTCCTAAAATCAGACAGAGATTCATCTCTAAATTTTATGGACTACAGGATCAGAAAAATGCCATGTAATGATTTATTGTCTTATAATGGGAACAATGAAAAACATCATAGAAAATTTACAAAATTGTGTCCATGTTGCACAAGTGATTTTACTATAAAAGATTTGGAACATAAAACAAATAGAAAAAAATGTTTCTATTAATATGTTAATTTATAAACCATGTTCAAATAACCATGATCAATACACCATTGCTTCCAGAATCCTTTTAAAATTGATTCTTACACACTTGCAGAGATTTCCACAGATGTTCTGAATTTAAGATGTTAACAAACATATACAATAGTAATATCCAGATTACATTGCAGAAAATGGAGAGAGAAATTAGTAATAAAAATTTCACTTTACATCTAGTAACCCCAACATATAATACTGAGAACATTAGCTGTAGTAATATGTTTGATTATCACAGAATTTCTACTACTGTGTTTTTAGAATACAAATTATTGTTACAAAATTGTTACCAAAAATCATACTAATTCTTAACTCAATTCCCCCTTTGGTTCAAATTGGGTTTATAATGCCACCTGCAAAGCAGTGAGATATCAAGTGTTGCAATACTTTGTTATTCACATGTACTGTTTGACTTTCACTCTTATATTTCTATTCCTTTGTATATTTTTCTTCTGGACACTTTGCTTTTTTTGGTATACTTATTTCCCAGCTTATATTCCTTTTTATTCTCAAATAAAATATATTTGGATGTTTAAGAATAGATTATAGGGGACAGCTAGGTGGTGCAATGGATAGAGCACCAGCCCTGGAGGCAGGAGGACTTGAATTCAATTCCATTCTCAGATTCTTAGTAAATACTTAGCTATGTGACCTGGGGCAAGTAACTTAACCCCATTGCCTCCCCCCACCAGACAAAAACAATAAAAAAAAGAGAATAGATTATATATTTATTGTATGGGCACTTTCTCAAGCCAAAATTTCAGGGAGTAGAAAACTATATATATTTTTTTGGTAGTCTTCCTGGTAACCACTGAGCAAATTGTATTTTATAGAATTTATTTTGCAGAGAAAGAGGGAGGAAGGGAGAAAGAAAGAGAGAAAGAGGACTAAAAGAGGAAGAGAGAAGGGAAGGGAAAAGGATCAAGAATGCAAGAAATATGATAGGAAATTTGTATATGAAACAATATAAAACATTTCAATATTAGCTATGTGGAAAAATAACAACAGTTTTTTAAGTGAAAAATTATGCATCAATCTGCATTCAGATTTCATCAGTTCTTACTCTGGAAATAGATAGTATATTTTCTTTCTTTCTTTTTTTTTAAGGTTTTTGCAAGGCAAATAGGGTTAAGTGGCTTGTCCAAGGCCACACAACTAGGTACTTATTAAGTGTCTGAGGCCAGATTTGAGTTCAGGTACTCCTGACTCCAGGGCTAGTGGTCTATCCACTGCACCACCTAGCCACCCCCTAGATAGTATATTTTCTTCATGAGTCCTTTACAGTCATTTTGTTGATCAGAATAGTTGAGTCATTCACAGTTAATCATTGAACAACATTACCATTACTGTGTACAATGTTCTGTTTCTGTTCTCTTCATTTTGCTTCATTCCATATAAGTCTTCATAGGTTTTTTTGAAACAATTTTTATCAGCATTTCTTATAGCACAGTAATGTTCCATCATAATCATATATTAAAACTTGTTCAGTTATTACTCTTTTGATAGGTATCTTCTCAATTTCTCCACTAAAGTCATTTATTTATAAGGAAAATCATACAAATGAATAAGGCTTTATTTATAGGTTTTCCAAAAGAACTATTTGTTAGTTGCAAATTCCAATAGAACTTCTCTTAGCATTTGTTAATTAACTTTTTTTGGATTTTTGGATTTTTCCCCCTCACAATGACTTGTATTTTCATTTAAAAGTACCAATAAATTCCACTTTCTAAGCATAATTTCTCTGAGCAGTGACAATTTGCTATAGAAATAGACACTCATATTATTCTTATATAACAAGAGACCAAATAATAATAACCAATATTTACATAACATTTAAGACTTGCAAAGAGTTTTCTAAATATATCGTTTTGGTTTTCACAAAATTCTTGGTACATAGACATTATAAATCTTTTATTTTATAGATGAAGAAACTGAGACAAATAATTTAAATGACTTTCCCAAGATCACAGCCCTATTAGCTTCTTATTATTCCAAATTAACTCATCTCTTCTGGACTCTAGATTTAAAGTTCTATTCATCCTGTCATGTCATTGCTACATAATCATGTCATATTTTTCTATTCCTAATCTTTATATTTTAAAGATGGAAAAAAATTCTTTCCTTTCAACAATTTTTAATGATTAGGCAATCCTTAAGTTGTGGGAACATGAGATATGCTAACTATATTTAATTCTGAAAGTCCAACATTGTCTTCCCCACATCTTAATTTTACTTATCTATGAAAAGTGTTTAGGTAGGATAATCTCTAAATTTTAAATCCTAAAATCTTACATTGTTCCAAGCAGATTGGAAGTAAGCATGGCTAATACTAGTATGATCATGAAAAGTAAGTAGATTTTTAACTGCATTTCAGTCATTTAATGTTTAATCAACGTTTCAGCAATGAGAAAATAATAATAAATGACAATAAAATATATCTTTAAAGTTTAGAGAGTTCTTCACACACACACACACACACACACACACACACATATTTTTTTAATCTCAAAATCATCCCATGAATTGTACTTTGGATATGATAATCCTGATTTCATAGAGGAGAAATCAGATGGAGAGAAGACAAATTAATTAAAGATGGAGTCCAAATAAATACTTCTGTTGCTAGCTGAATTCATATTTAATTTTTATTTCAAATTCAGTAATCTATTGCCATCTTACACTACTGAAGAAAGTGTATAGCTGAAATATGAAGGGATATAGATATGGAATTGTCAGCTTCTTAATGATGTTGCTCTAGTTGAATTTGCAATCTATAGAATAATGCAAGTAAGTGGAAACAGGTTAGGAAAAGAAGGTTACAGCAGGAAAATTATCTTAATTTTTTAAAAAAAATTTGGAATACCATTATAAAATATAAAGAAAAAAGAAGAAATTATACTTTTTTAATTGTTATCATAGGGACTAATATCAGGCAAATCAATTGTTTTTATAAACTTTTACTATTAAAATTTCTTGTGTTCCTTAAAACATGAATTTTTAAAAAAAATAATTAATCTTCTTCTTTCCATTTTCATCTTAGCTCCATTGATTCTAAGATGAGGTAATCTGTCTTGCTCCTAACAGAAATCCAGGTTCTGTCAGTGAAATCACCATATCAGAGAAATATATGTATATATTATTGAACCACAGTATAATTTATTAGGGATGGACTAACCTACTAGATGAGGAAAGAACATGATCACCTACTCTGGAAAAGAATGAAAAGAGTGATATGAAAAAAGGGAACAGAGCACAAATCAGTGAGGTATGCTGAAATATGTGATTTTTCTAAACAGAGTTGTCCTACTTGAAATAAGTTCTATTGTGCTTTTCAATAAAGTTTCAGGAACACTCACTCAGCTTATTTTCTGAGTCAAGACAATTTAGTTTAATTTTTTGAATTTTTTTTGTAGATGTATATTCAAGGCTATGAAATGATACTAAGATATTTATAAGACATACTATGTGCCCTCATCAATATTAAAATCTAAAATTAAAATTTTGATGTGCATAACCAATTATAATACAAGGTAGAATGTCAAAGTTTGATTTAATGACAAAATTGGTCCTAGAGAAGAGATGGGGGCAGCTAGGCGATGCAGTGAATAGAGCACTAGCCCTGGAGTCAGGAGGACTTGAGTTCAAATCCAGCCTCAGACACTTAATAATTGCCTAGGTGTGTGACCTTGGGCAAGTCACTTAACCCCACTGCCTTGCCAAAAAAAGAGAGAAGAGATGGAAGAGATGAGAATATATATATATATATATATATATATATATATATCCCTTTTTTCTTTGCAAAAGTTTGAAATGATGGATATGGAATATTTCACATTTAGATGAGGTGTTTGCTTGTTTTACTGAACTGATTTTTTCTTTTAAAAGTCTTTATTTTAGGGATAGCTTAATATGTACAGAAAGAGTACAGGCTATACTGGGAGATGAAGATGGTACAGAGACAAAATGTAGCAATAAAATATGTAAGTAAAATTTGAAAAAAAGAATAGCTAATAATTTATCTCGTTTGTTAAAATATCATAAAAATGCCTTCCTGGTGAAGGATAATTGAAACTTTCAAGAATAAGTTGACTTTTAAACTGAGTCACAAAGTGGTAGGAATTAATTATATACAATTGAGAAGGAAAAGCATTTCAGTCACAGGGCAAAAACATAGATGTAAAAAAAAAAACTGAGGGGTGTTTAGCTACAAAATTGTTTTGCCTAGGCATTAGTTTATGTGAACATGCATTGTAGGGACAGCTAGGTGGCGCAATGGATAGAGCACCGGACCTGGAGTCAGGAGTACCCGATTTCAAATCCAGTCTCAGACACTTAATAATTACCTAGCTGTGTGGCCTTGGGCAAGCCACTTAACCCCATTTGCCATGCAAAAATCCTAAAAAACAAAAACAAACAAACATGCATTGTAGGAAATAAGGTTATAAAGGTATATTGGGCAAAATAGATGTATTCAGAAAAGAATACAAAAAATAAGCAGACATTTAAAAGGCAAACCAATAGAGTGATATTCTGAAAACCTAAAGAAAAGCACTTATCATGGAAGAGAGAACAATCAATAGTCTCAAAAACCTCACAAAGGTCAAAGAGAGCAGGAATTGAGAAAAATCCATTAAATTTGACAAATTAAGAGATTATTAACAGTATAAAGTCAGAAGGTAGATTATAAGGGTTTAAGAAGCATCTAAGAGGAAACAAAGTGGAGACACCTATTATAGATGTTCTTTTTGAGGAAGTTAGAAATGGTTGAAAAGATATAGGAGGATACTTGGGAGGGATGGAAAGATCAGTTGAGGGCTTTTTTTTCCCTAGGATGGGAGAGACATGGGAATGTATACAGACCATAGTTGAGAGGAAGAAACTGAAAAATAAATGAAAGAACAGGACTGACAAAAGCGGCAATCTGTAGGAGGAGAACATTTGGAATAGGGTCACTTGAATTGGAGGGATTAGGCTTGGCAAGGAGTAAACATGTAAGACTGGGATAAAAGAGAAAACTAAAAATATCAAAGAAAGTATCTGAGTCATAGGAGAGGAGGAAGTGGAGAAAAGAATTCAAAATGTATGTAGTGTTATGTAACCATTTTGTATGTTAGTTACCATTAGTGTTCTTATTTAAATTTTTTATTTATTTTATTAAATATTTCCAAAAGATATTTATAAATGTTTAGCTCCTATTGTTTAAAATTTTGAGTTCTAAATTCTCTTCTGCCTGTCTTGTGCCTCCTTAAGCCATTGAGAATGCAAACAATATTACTTTAACTATAGATGGGAAGTCATGCAAAACAAATTTTCATTTTAGTCAGGTTACAAAAATTTCCAGAAAAATAAGAAAGCGAGGGAAAAATATGTTTCAATTTTGTACTCAGATTTCATCAATTCTCTATCTGGAATTGGCATTTTCTTTTAGGTTCTTTGGAATTATATTGGATTATTGTCTTGATCAGAGTAACTAAATCTTTCACAATTGATCAAAGTACAATGTTGCTGTCCCCTTGTTCTATTTACTTCACATTGCATCAGTTCAAATGTCTTCCTAGTCTTTTTTAAATATCTTGCTTGTCAATTCTTATAGTATTTTATTGCAATCATATACCACAGCTTGTTCATCCATTCCCTAATTGGTGGGAATCCCTTCAATTTCCAGTTCTTTGCCATTACAAAAAATACTGTCATAAGAATTTTTTACAACATTGCCTTTTCCCCTTTTGTTTGATCTCTTTATTTGCCAGACCTAGTATTATTTATTGCTAGGTCAAAGTGTATGCACAGTTTTGTAGCCCTCAAAGTCTTAGCTTCAATTTGTTCTCCTCTGATTTTTTTTTGGTAATGACTTGAATAAAGCAATTTATTTGCTATTTAATATGTGTATTCACTGTGAAACTGCTATATAGAGAATATAATATCTTACTTCATCTATCTTTGATGAATAATGATCTACCCCACAAGCAAGTAGATGCAATGGGAGGTAATGGCAAAAATTATCCCATTAGGGACAATGGGAGAACTTTTAATTGGTACTGATTTGTCCAGGGTCTAGGTCATTGAGGAAGTCATACATTTACCATGGGGTCATATAACCAGTTAGAACTTATTGTGAAATTAAATTTTATGCTTTTTAGAATTTATTATGAGAATAATAGTGAATAGAGATCTGGTCTTGATATGAGGAATATTTTATTTAGATCATCATGATTGGGGCACTAAAGAGACACTGAAGGAGAGAGAATGTGATACTTTGTTGGGAAGGGCTGAATAATATAAAGATGACTGGATATGCAAACATCATGAAGAAATATTCTTTGAAGTTTTGGCTACAATTGGTGGTAGTACACTTGGACAGGTGGAGTACAAATAGTACATGAAATGATTTGTCTTGGTAAGATCCTTTAACTCATGAAGATTGTATGCCCTTGAAAGATATTCAAAAAGAAGGTAAAGTAGAAGTGATTATAATTTGAAGTGATTCATGAATCCTGGGAAGTATATTTCTAGTGAGACAGAAGAGGGGAGGGTATTTAGTGAGTTTGGGGCAATGTTTCTTTTCAGTCAATCAATCAATCAATCAATCAAGTTTTGGTTGATTGTACTTCTATAAGGACAGATAAAAGGCTTATATTTTTGACAAAGGTGATTTAAACACAAAATACAGTTAAAACAATAAAACCATAAAAATAATACTAGGAGAAGGTTAGGTAATAGTGGAAAACATTATTTGAAAAAGCACAAAGACTTACTATAGTAGAGGGAAAGAAGGAAGGGTATGAACACTGAATAAATCATATTCAATAGATTTGACCCAAAGAAGGAAAGACATACATTCCAAATTGGGTGTAAAACTGTTATACCCTACATGGAAGTAAGGGGGAGGTGAAAAATTAAAGGGAAAAAGGAACTGATATAAGGGAAGGTGAAGGTATAAATAAAAGTAAACAAAGTTAAAATTTAAAAGAAAAGTTAAAGGGGAAAGAGATCAAAACACTGGTGAGAAGAAATAAGAGAAAAGGAAAGTAGAAACAGGGAAAGATAACATAGAGGAACATAAATATTTATTAATATTTACTGTAAATGTGAATAGGATGAAATGTCTCATAAAAGGGAAGTGGATAGAAGAATGGATTAAAAAACCACAATCTTCTAATATGTTTTTTACAAGAAGCACATTTGAAGCAGAGAGATACTCTCAGGGTAAAGGTAAAAGGCTGAAGCAAAATATATAATGCTGATGTCAACGTTAAAAAATCAGGGGAAGCAAAATCTCAGACAAAGCAAAAGCAAAAATAGATTTCATTAAAAGGGATAAGGAGGAAACTACAACTTCTTAAAAGGTATCATAGGTAATGAAGTTATAAAATTCTTAAAGAAATGCACCTGTTAGTATAGCATCCAAATTCTAAATGAATTACAAGGAGACATAGAAAGCAAAACTATAATACTGGTGATCTCAATCTCCCTCTCTTAGAACTAGGTAAATTAACCACAAAATTAACATTATATACAAACTAATTTACTTTAAAAAGTGGGAGAAGGAACTCTTCTAAATTTCTTTTATGACGTCAATATGGTGCTGACACCTAATCCAGGAAGAATCAGAACTCAAAGAAAATTATAGACAAATCTCCCTAATGAATATGGATACAAAAAATCTTAAACAAAATTTTAGCAAAGAGATTACAGCAAGTTATGACTAGAATAGCACACCATGATCAGATATATACCATGTAGAGTAGTGATGTTTCAACATTAGGAGAACACTCAATATAATTAAAATCTCAATTAAAAAACAACAAAAATCATATGATTATCTCACTAGATGCTGAAAAAAGCCTTTAATAAAATACTGCATTTATTCCTATTAATAACACTAGAGAGGGGCGGCTAGGTGGCACAGTGTATAAAGCACTGGCCCTGTAGTCAGGAGTACCTGAGTTCAAATCCAGCCTCAGACACTTAATGATTACCTAGCTGTGTGGCCTTGGCAAGCCACTTAACTCCATTGCCTTGCAAAAACTAAAAAAAAATAACACTAGAGAGAGAACAGAATAAATGGAATTTTCCTTAAAATCATAAATAGCATTTAACAAAAATCATCAACAAATATTATATGTAACAGGGATAAATAGTATCTCCACTAAGATCATGAGTGAAACAGGGATGCCCATTATCACTCCTACTATTCAATATAGTAGTAGCAATGTTAACTTTAGCAATAAGAGAAGAAAAAGAAATTGAAGGGATTAGAGTTGGCAATGAGAAAGCAAAATTTTCATGCTTTGCAAATGATATGATGGTATACTTAGAGAACCAAAGAAAAACATCTTTTGGATTTGGAACAATTTCAGCAAAGTAGCAGGATATTAAATAAACCCACATAAATTATCAGCAATTCTATATATGAACAAGGGCAAGAGATATAAAGAGAAATTCCATTTAAAGTAATTGTAGACTTGGGAATTAAATACTTGGGAATCTACCCCCCCTAGACAAACTCAGAATCTGTATGAACACAATTACAAAACACTTTTCATGCAAATAAAGTCAGATCTAAACAATTAGAAAAATGCCAATTGTTCATGGTTAGGTCAAGCTAATATAACAAAAATAACAATTCTCTTCAAATTAAGTTACTTATTCAGTACCATCAAGTACCATGAAGTTGCTTATTCAAGCTACCAAATACTCTGTTAGCAAGCTAGGAAAAAAACAGCAACAAGATCCATCTGATCTGGAGCAACAAAAGGTCAACACTATCAAGGGAAATGATGAAAAAAATGTAAAGGAAGATGGCCTAACTCTAGTAAATCTAAAATTATACTATAGTTATACTATAAAGGGTCAGTCATCAAAACTTCCCCGGTAAGAAATAGAGTAATGGATCAATGATTTAGAATAGGTCCAAAAGAAACAATAATAAATGACTATTATAATCTGCTGTTTGACAAACCCAAAGACATTAGCTTCTTCAATAAGAAATCTGTATTTGACAAAAATCATTAGGAAAACTGGGAAATAGCATGACAAAAACTAGACTTAGACCCACATCTCATAACCTATACCAAAATGAGGTCAAAGAGGTACAGCATTTAGACATAAAGGGCATAAAGATCAATCAGTAGATCAATAAATACTCTTATCTGTCAGATCTATGGAAAGGGGAAAAATTTATGAAAAAATGAAATAAAGTGCATCATAAATTGCAAAATGGATGATTTGACTATATTGAATTGAAAAGTTTTGCACTAATAAAATCATTACTGCCAAGATTAGAAGGAAAAATAAAATATCAATTAGGAAAAAAAGACTTTTGAGAGTTCCTTGGACATTGAGGATATGAAAGAATATTTTAAAAATTTTCATATTTCTCCTGGGAACAATTTGAAGTACTTTACACACACACACACACACACACACACACACACACACACACAGACTTTAAACTTATCTAGCTTTAAAATGTTCCCCTTACTCATCTGAAACAACAAGCTCTTTCCCAGAGTGAGCACTCTTATTTGGAATAGCAAGGTTCCAGAAATAGATCTTTTCTTGGGACTTTGATTACTTATACATTAAGTGGAATACTGAACCAGTCTATCTTTGATATCTCTTCCACTGTAATATTCTATGCTTCCCTATGCCATAAACAAAAATGAATCCTGGTAGGAAGCTGAATCATTTAATTTTAAAGGTCATTTTAGGGATTGTTTGAAGAATGTTATGATAAAAATCTCCACTTTCTGCATCTAGTTATCAAACTAAAGACAAAATGAATAGGAAAAGGAGATATTTTGGGGTTTTTAAGGGTAAAGATAACTGGACCATGAGGTGAAGGAAATGGTGAGAAGTATTGATGAGGAAGAGGTTTGGAATGATAGCAGAGGAAAATGAAGTCCAAAAGCATCAGAATTACTGCAAATGTGTCTTCATTACTGCTCTTTGTCAACTATGACCATCCTTGGATCAAGAAGGAATAGCTCAGGGGGCGGCTAGGTGGTGCAGTGGATAAATCACCGGCCCTGAAGTCAGGAGGACCTGGGTTCAAATCCAGTCTCAGACATTTAATAATTACCTAGCCGTGTGGCCTTGGGCAAGCCACTTAACCTCATTTGCCTTGCAAAAAAAACCTAAAAAAAAAGTCAATTAGCCAAATTTTTTTCCTTTGCAAAGGTAAGGGATTATGGATTTGGCACATTTCTCACTTGATTGAGGTGTTGGTTAGTTTTACTCATTGCTTTTTTTTCTCTCTTTCAAATTCTTTGCTATAAGAGATAGATTAATGTATATAAAAGAGGAAAAGGTTATATTTGGAAAATATAATGTTATAGAGACAAAATATATCAATAAAATATTTAAGTATTATTTTTAAAAGATTAATAATTATGGCTAGAGAAATAAAAATGCCAAACCAGTCAAGGATAATTGAAGCCTTTGTGAAGGAGGTAGCTTTTAAGTTGGATCATAAAGTGGTAGAAATTAGATACATACAATTGAGAATGCATATTAGGCAAATCAAAGTATGGACAAAAACAGATTGTTTTTAAAAATGAGAAATGTTTGGGGAACAAAACAATGGCATGGTTAGAAAATAGACTATGTAAAAATGCATAGTAGCAGATAAGGTCATAAAGATATATTGAGTTAAATGGAGGGTTTTGCATGCCAAGTTATTCAATAGGTTCTACACAGTCACAGCCTCAGAATCAAAGGATGTGGCATCTGAATGGTATTATTTAGTTTAGCTACTTCATTTCGAAATAAGGAAACTGGACATTTGAGGGATTAATTTTTTTCTCAAGATCATAAATCCTTAAAAGTCACTATAATTTACTGGGGGGGGGGAACAACATGTATATATATAATTTAAGAAAAAATATAAATAAATAAATACAAGGCTGTTCTTTGAAGCAGCTGGGGATTTTGCAAAACCAGATATTAAAAGTGGTACTTGAGCTATAATGTGAAGGAAATTATGGATTTGAACAAGCAAAAGAAAGGAGGGTAGCCCTTCTTTCTAGTACCAACCCAAACTATATGTGCAAACTACATGTCCATCTCACATAATTAGCAGTCCATTGTATACTCACCCTTTCTCTCAAATCTTCAGTCTTTTCTATCAAGTTGTTTCTTTCTTATAACCTTTAAGCAGACCTCTCTCCTCTATTCTTTTTTTTTAGGTTATTTTTTTTTGCAAGGCAAAGGGGTTAAGTGGCTTGCCCAAGGCCACACAGCTAGGTAATTATTAAGTGTCTGAGACTGAATTTGAACCCAGATACTCCTGACTCCCGGCCCGGTGCTTTATCCACTATGCCACCTAGCCGTCCCTCTCTCCTCTATTCTTAAAAATCTTCACTATATTCTCCCATCTCCTTAAACTATTGTCCTATATCTTGCCTCCTTTTCTCAGTCAAGCTTATGGAAAAAGTTGTTTATACCCACTGACTCAACTTATTTCTGCTCACTCACTTCTTAAATTTTTAGTCTAGCTTCTAACCATCATTCAGGCAAAACCTCTCTCTGCAATGATACCAATAATCTCTTTGCTAAATTTGAGGGTATGTTTTAGCAATCCTGATCCTTCTTTACCTAATCTGCTGCATTTCATGTCAACTACCTCCTGAACACTATCCTCTCTTCAGTCAGTTACTACCTATGTGATCATTTTTTCTCAAACTTACTTGATTGTTTATTATTTATATAACATTTCTGGATCTAATTCTGAGTCATCTTTTCTACCCCCCCCCCAGCTCACTCTCCCAGTTACTCCAAAATTTCCCATGTGTTTAGCTATCAGTTTTATGGATATGACTTTCAACATTTTAGTTCTGATCTTTCCCCTATATTTCAGTCTCATGTCATGAATTATCTACTGTATGTTTCAGACTGGATATGTTTGAGACAAATTAAATTCAACATTTCTAAAATAAAGTTCATGACATTTCCCTTAAAACTATTACTTTTTCAAACTTCCCATTTTCTGTGGGAGGTCCTCTACCTTGGCAGTGTCTCAAGTTCATAATTTCAGATCTTCTAGATTTTTCACTCTCCCTCATTTAATATATTCAGTCACCTGTGAAATCTTATTATTTCTTCCTTTACAACAACCTGAAATCCAATCACTGTTCTACATTCATATAGATAGCATTTTGAGTCAGGTTCTAACCATACCATCACATAAATCATTGAAATTGTCTTCCTTCCTCAAAACTTTTACCATTCTAGCTGATCCTATACATCGCAGCTAAAGTAATACCCCTTAGTCACAAATGCATCCATGTAACTTCTCTCTACAAACAATTTCAGGGACTTTCTATTGCCTCTATAACAAAAAGAAAAAATTCTGCTATGTTTACCTTTTAAAGGCTAGCCTATGCTAATTCCAACCTACCTTTCCTGCCTCATTCAATCAATCAGTCAATCAATAAAAATGTATTAAGCCAAATATGTGACAGACATTGTATTAAGGACTGGGTATACATAAAGTCTTTGCCCTCAAAGAGCTTACAAGCTAATAGAGGAGGCGATATGCAAGTGCATATACAGATACAAATGAATGTATATTGTTTAAATGTATTTCCATTTATCAAATTGACAGATAACTGTATAGAATAAATAGAACTGGTAAAGGCTTCTAGTAAAAGATGAAAGTTTAGTTGGAACTTAACAGAGGCCAGATTGGTTAACAGAGCAGAGGAAGGACAGCATTTCAGACATGGGAAATAGCTAGGAGAAAATTCCTAAAGCCGAGAGCTCAAGTGTCTGGTTTATGACAGCCAAGAAGTCAGATTGCAAAGGGAACAAAATATAAAAATATTATGATCAGAAACACACTTTAGGAAAATCACTTTAGTTGCTGAATAGAGGATGGAATGGAGTAGAGAGGGACTTGAAGCATGTAGACCAGGAGGCTATTGAAATACTCCAGGAATGAGGGCTTGAATTAAAGAGGTGGCAATGTCAGAAAGAAGAAGAGGATATATTCGAGAAATGTTGCAAAGGTGAAACCAGCAGGCCTTGGCAATAGCTTGAATATGGAGGTGTAGAGGTGGGAGGATAATAAGGAATCCAAGATTAATGCTAGCAGGATGATATTTTCTTTTATAGAAAAAAGGAAGGTGATATGGGGAGAAGTTTTAGAAGGAAAGAATAATACATCTTATTTTTGGACATATTGAGTTTAAGATGGCTACTGGACATTCATTTTGACATGTCTGAAAGATGATTGGGGAGAAGAGACTGGGAGTTAGAAAACTTGGGAAAGCATGTATATATTTGAGAATCATTAGCATAGAAATTGTACTTAAATTCATGGAGCAGATGAGATCATCTAGTAGAGCAATGTAGAAGCAAAAGAGAAGAGGGCCAAAGGAAAAGCCCTGAAGGATACCTATGGATAGAGGACTTGATAGAGGATCCAGAGGAACCAGAAACAGAAATAAAGAAGTAGTCAGATACTAAAGAGAAGAACCAGTAGAAAATGGTATTTTGAAAACTTAGAGAAAAGAGAGCATCAAGAAAGAGAAAGCAATAAACTGATTCAAAAGTTGCAGAAAGGTCAAAGAGAATGAGAATTGAGGACAGGAATTTGAATTTGGCAACTAAGAAATCATTGCAAATTTTGGAGAGAGCAGTTTCAATGGAATGATAGCATTAGAAGATAGAATATAAAGAGTTAAGAAGAAAATGAGAGGAAAGTAGAGGCACCTATTATAGTCTTTTTTTTGAGCAATTGAGTTACAAAGGGCAGAAATGATAGATGATGACAGAGACTATTGAAGGATGAAGTGAGGGTTTTTTCAGGATGCATATGGGAGTTTAGGCACGAATGGGCATGTTTGTTGGGAACAAGTAATGATCCAGAAGAAAGGAGAAAATTAGCTAAAGACTGAGCATGACAGATGATACAATTTGTTGAAAGAGACAGGATGGAATAGGATCAATTGAATAAGAAGAGTGGTTAGTCTTGGAAAAGAGTAAGGCCATTTCATCATGTGAGATCAGAATGAAGCGAGAGAAAATCTTGGAAAGCACCTGAGTCATGGGAGTTGAGGTAGTGCAGAAAAGAAAACTCTCAGTAGGGAGTGGGAGAGTGAGTTGAAAAGGAAAAGATAATTGGATTGCCTAGCAAGAGTGAGGGCTCAGTTGAAATTATATATATATATGTGTGTGTGTGTGTGTATTGTGTGTGTTTGTGTGTGTGTGTGTGTATACATATATATATATATATATATATATATATATAAACATAATAATATAGCATAATGGTTGTGTGATTTTCTCCACTTGCATTCAACAGTATGTATGTAGGAATAAAGATGATAAATGGTGAGAGTGTGCCAATGCTGTGGCTAAGCTAATTTTAATTAGTTATAAAAGGGGTAGGTGGGGATTCAAGGAAGAAAAGAGTAGAGTGAAATTGGTTTACCAATCGGTAAAGAAGTGGGAAAAAAGAGAGTAGCTAGTGCAAAGAAGATGATCTGGGAGAGAATTGAGAGGTCAAGAAATTGGCAGTCATAACAACGATTAAGAGAAGGGTTTTCTAAGGGAAAGTAGAGACATGAAAAACTAATAGTGTGGACAGATAAAAGAATTTCAGAATTCTTGATCATAGAAGTGGTACATTTGTGGGGTGATGTAAAGATCAAGAGAATAAGTATCACTGTGTGTTTGAAGATGGATTGAGAGAAATTCAGTAGATATGCTGAAGTCTCCTGGTATAAGCGCAGGAGTTGAGGAGGAGAGAGTCAATGCATTGAGGAAAGAGGGAGAGTGATCTTGGCATCTGAAGACAACAGCAATCAAAATTTTGATTGGATGAAAGATATTAATAGCAGGAATTTCCAAGGAAAAGAGTTTACTGATTGATGGAGGAAGAGAAAAGACCTGGAAGGGAAGGAGTATTTTACATTATTTTTCCTGCTGCACTTTTTAATCCCACCAGAATGACTTCACTTCACTTCTCAAATATAGCCTTCCATGTGCTGTCTACATACCTTTTGCACTGTCCACTACCCATACCTGGAATGCTCACTCATCTTACCATTGCATCAGAGAGTCAATCTCTTTAAAACAATGCAACTCAGTATTATCTTCAACATAAAATTGTTTCTATTGCCCAATGCTAGTGCCCTCCCCCAAATTATTTTGCAATTAACTAATTTGCTTATTTTCATATTTTGATTTTAAATTCTTTTATTTATAGGTATGCAAAAACACATATATTTTATAAGTACTTCTTGTCTCTGCCCCTATACTGTAGAATTATGGTTTATTACTGCATTCCTTACACTTATATTCCCAGTCCCTATTTATAGTGCTCAAATAATGCTTATGAAATATTGGTTGATAGCTTAATTGAATCCAGAAGAAGGGAGAAGCCTGAACAAAATCATGGAAAAAGGAGAAGGAATGACACATCTAAGCAACAACAAGTAAGCTTGCTTATGTCAACCACTGAGAGTTACAAAGAGAGCATTACACAATAAGCTTAACAATAGGTTAGGACTAACTATAAAGATAATTCAAGAAAAAGTGCAACTGGGAGCTTACCTCTATTGCCTTTTTTTTAGGTTTTTTTTGCAAGGCAAATGGGGTTAAGTGGCTTGCCCGAGGCCACACAGCCTCAATTGACTTTCAATCCAAAATTTATTCCCCTATTGATTCCAGAGTCATAGGAAAATGATAATCAGTTGTAAATTAAACATATTAGTGTAGCAACAAGAATGTAGAAAAGCTTGGATTTGGAAGAGACATAAAACAGAGGTATCAATTAAGAGAATATTTCAACACACTAGATGAAAATATCTGAAATGCTTTGGTGATGGTAAAGATAAATACAATAGCTTCAATTTAAGAAATACTGAGGAAAAATAATAATAGGAGTAAATTATGGACTTTATTTAGGTAACAGTGAGAAGTAAAAGATGTTTCTGAGCTCTCCAGTTTGAAAGAATCACAGTACCCTTATCAGAAATATTTGAAAATTCAAGAGGAAGCACTTTTTAAGGGAATATGAACTGCCACAGGATAACTATAAATGTTCTTTAAAACTGTGGGAAAGGCTAGGGTAGAGATACTATTTGGACAAAAATCTAAATACAAGGTTGCAATTGAACTCTTGAGATTGTTGGTGGAGCAGTTAAGTTACATAATGGAAAAAGTGTTGGTCTTGGAATTTAGAAAACTTGAATTCAAATTTTGCCTCAAATCTTTACTGGTTGTGTGATCCTGGCTACAACTTAACCGAGTGTCAATTTTCTCATTTTTAAATTAAGGATCATAGCACCAACTACATAGAATTGCCATGAGAATCAAATGAAATTAACTTTGCAGAGTGCTTGATAACATTAGTTCAACCAAATTTTTACTTATCATATATTTCCTAATTATGTATATATATATATATATATGATTTTAACATCTATTTTTAAAATGGTGAGTTTCAAATTCTCTTCATTCATTCCTGCTCCTTCTCTATCTACTTAAAAGAAAAGAAATATAGTATCAGCTATAGATATGAAGTCATACCAGACATATTCCATTAAACCATGTTATAAAATAGATTTAAAAAGTTGAAAAAAGAACTTCAATCTGTACTCAGAGTTCAGTTATTTCTCTGAAAGTGTATAGTATTTTCCATCATAGGTCCTTTAGAATTGTCTTGATCAGCTGTTCTAGCTCTGTTCGCTTTACTTTGCATCAGTCCATATAAGTCTTCTCAGATTTTTCTGAAACCAGCCTACTTATCTTTTCTTATAGAACATTAATGTTATATCACAATCAAATACCACAGCTTCTTCATTGACTTCTCAATTGGTGGGCATCCCCTCAATTTCCAATTCTTTGTCACCACAAAAAGCAGTCAAAAATGTTTTTGTCATAATAGATATTTTTCCAAATTACATCTTATGAATGTTTTTCAATATTTATCCATATGCATATTTATAAGTTAATTTCTTTCCACTTTCCCTCAACAGTGAACCGTATGATGGACAGTATAAATATAAATATGTGTTAAAATATTTTTTACAAATACATCTTGTTCCCCATTGCTTTGGTCTGTTCAATGGACAGGTCTAGTAGGTATGATTGGTTGATAGAACTAGTAGTATTATTGTTGGGTCAAAGAATATATATATATATACACATACTCTTTACACATATACATGCACACATAAAAAAGCATATATGTATATGTGTATGTGGGCAGAGTTCCAAGTTGTTCTCTAGAATGACTGAATCAGTTCATGACTCTATCAACAATACAGTAGTATATTTATTTTTCCACATGCCCTCTAACATTTGTCATTTTAGTTATTATAAATGTTAGTGAAATTTTGAAGGAGAAAATTTTAGAGGATAAAAAGCAAAGGGTCTAGATTAGAAATCTGGGAAAATTTTTTATCTGTTGTCATTTGAGCCATGTCTGATTCTTTCATGACTCTATTTTGGATTTTATTGGCAAAGATACTGAAGTAGTTTTCCTTATCTAGCTCATTTGGTAAATGAGGAATTGAGTCCTCACATACATTCCACTGTACCTCCCAGCTGCTTATTACTTTCACCTGTTGTTTTTACCATGAAAAGAAAATACCACGATCATGTGATCCTTAAAATAATATGGACCTTATAGTATCTGAATTTGCCCTGGGGAGATTAACAAGTAAGTAAGAACACTATCTCCCTCTCTTCTGTGTTTGCCTTGTAGCATCTTTAGGATATTAATATGACAATAATAGTTAAAGAAGGAAATAAAAGATATAAAGATACCACTATTTTGGAAAGAGAATATAGAAAATGATTCATTTTATATATAATCCCTCTGGTCAAGTATTATACAGTAATAGCAATGTTGTACAATATTGTACAAAGAAATTCAAGATAGCTCCTGCTCTCCAGTCAATCACAATCTAATGTTACCTACAATACCAGGACTCAGGTTTTATTGTGGAGTTGTAATGAATTAATGAATATAAAGTACAGTATTGCATATATGTATTATATATGTAAATCTTAAAGTAGTAGCAACCATTTTTCTAATAATCTATTTCTTTCTTCTACTTATACAAATACAAGAATGTCAAAATGGTAAATAATATTTTATCTACTTTGTGTCTTCTTTACTCGACAGTGTTGACTCTACCCTACAAATTAATGGCTTCATTAAATCACTCTCCAGGAATCATATTTATCTTAGAGGAATTAACAGACCAACCAGAGCTCCAACTGTTCCTCTTTTTCTTGTTCCTGGTCATCTATGTTGTCACTGTGGTGGGAAACTTGGGCATGATCCTACTAATTGCTATCGGTCCTCAGCTACAATCTCCAATGTACTATTTCCTCAGCAACTTGTCCTTTGTGGATCTCTGCTACTCCTCTGCCATTACTCCCAAACTCCTGGTGAATTTTATAAGGAGCAAAAACATCATATCCTACATTGAATATATGACACAACTGTTTTTCTTCTGTTTTTTTGTTGCTTCTAAATGTTTCATGCTGGCAGTAATGGCCTATGATCATTATGTTGCCATCTGTAGTCCTCTGCTCTATAATGCCATCATGTCTCCACGAGTCTGCCAGTCTTTGGTGACAGGTGTATATACTATAGGTACATTTATCTCTCTGGCTCACACAAACTGTATGGTCAGATTGTCTTTTTGTGGTTCTAATGTCATTAATCATTATTTCTGTGACATCAAACCCCTTCTGAAGCTCTCCTGCTCTAGCACCTACATCAATGAGCTTCTAGTGATGGTTCTTGGTACATTCATTATATTTTCAACCACTGCTACTATCTTCATCTCTTATGCTTTCATCCTTGTTACCATCCTTCACATCCAGTCTGCTGAAGGGAGATCTAAAGCCTTTAGTACCTGCAGCTCCCACCTAGCAGCTGTTACTATCTTTTATGGCACCATTATTTTCATGTATTTTAAACCACCATCAAGCACTAGCATGACTCAAGAGAAGGTGGCCTCTGTGTTCTACACTACAATTATCTACATGTTGAATCCCCTAATCTATAGTCTGAGGAATAAAGATGTCAAGGAGGTACTAAAGAAAATCATGAGGGGTACAATGTTTTCCAGGTCTATGTAGCACCAAGTAAAATTAAAGACAACAATTATCTTGATTTTTTCTTTTTTGTTTTGTCCAAAAAAGTAATCAATTTCCCATGAAAGGAGAATTTGACAAAATTTAAGCCTTTTATTTTATTTATTCATTCATTCAACAAGTATTAATTAAGAACCAACTTCAAGAAATACACTTTGTTAAGTACTAGAGGAGTAAAGAAAAAAACAATTTTTAGCAGTTTATTTTCTCTTATGGAGTTATAACATATATAACTCCTCAGTGTCCACTTCTTTTCTTTCCTTCTTTTCACCTAAATACACCAAATCAGTTCATTTTCCCCAAATTTGTGAAGTT
This sequence comes from Macrotis lagotis, assembly GCF_037893015.1. Classification (NCBI taxonomy): domain Eukaryota; kingdom Metazoa; phylum Chordata; class Mammalia; order Peramelemorphia; family Peramelidae; genus Macrotis; species Macrotis lagotis. The sequence goes on from NC_133658.1 coordinate 758,956,586, forward strand.
TCCCAAAGTCTACTTGCCTACCACATTCACCTAGACCTGCCCTAAAAAGAAACTTCTTTTCTTTTTAATATCCCACTACCCTCATGGCTATGCTGTCCAGTAGATTAGGCATTTCCCTAAAACTCCAATTACAGAAGTGAAACTCTGAGAGAGTTCAAGGGAAGTTATTCTATAGGAAATTACATGATGTTACCCATCACTTTGATTTTCTCTATCAATGTCTAGAAGTTGAGTTTGGTGTTGCTTAGGGAAAAGTAGAATAAGCCACCTTCTAGAATACATATACTACATTCCTGAAAACTTTTCCTACCCACCATAATAAATTCCTTTTCATTTTAAAATCATAACTGAAGGTTGCCTTGAGTAACATATGTCTTCAAATAAAGAATATAATTTTTATTCATTGATGCCTTTTTGTAATTATTACATCAATATATTTCTGTTAATTATATATCAGTTCTCATTTCCCTATCAGCCAATTCTTTCTCTCATGTTCAAATTCATAGTTTACTCTCAAGGGCTCGGGTCTACCTCAGCCTTCTCACTAGGGGGATTTAGAGAAAGGAATACATAAAATATTTATAATCTAGCTCTGACTCTGCTATTAACTATCTGTGTAACCTAAGGCAAGTCAAGATATTCATTTTTTTTCAAATCTGTTAATTAAAGGACCTATAATGAACAAAAATTTTATAGCAGTTTTTTTGTGTTAGTAAAATAAGCTACAAACTATGCGGATGCCCATCAACTGGGTAATGGATGAAGAAGTCATGGTATACTGTTGTGATGAAATACTATTGTGCTATATGAAATAACAGGAAGGATGACTTTAGAAAAATCTGGAAATTCTTATGTGAACTCATGCAAAATGAAGCAAGCAATTGAGGAGGACATTGTGCATAGTAAAAGCAATATTATATTGATAATCAACTATAAATTATTTAATTATTCTCAGCAATACAAAAACACAAGACAATTCCAAAGAACTTATGATGAAAAATATTATCTACCTTCAGAGAAAAAACATAGAATGCAAATCAAAGAATAATTATTTTTACTTTATTTTTCTCACAGCTTTTTTGATCTGTTTTCATTGGTAACATGTACATATATAATCTCTATCAAATTTCTTGCAGTCTTTTTTTATTTAAGAAAATGGGGGTGGCGGTCATGGCTCAGGAAGGGGAAGGCGAGAGTGACTACAACCTAAATGAAGCACAGAAGGCGATCAAGGCCAAGTACCCACCGACCATACGGAAATACAAGTATCTGGATCACACAGCTGATGTACAGTTACATGCTTGGGGAGACACATTGGAAGAAGCATTTGAACAGTGCACAATGGCCATGTTTGGTTACATGACAGACACAGGAACTGTTGAACCTCTCCAAACAGTTGAAGTGGAAGCTGAAGGAGATGACCTGCAGTCTCTTCTTTTTCACTTTTTGGATGAGTGGCTTTATAAATTTAGTGCCGATGAATTCTTCATACCTCAGGAAGTAAAAGTACTATCTATTGACCAAAGAAACTTCAAGTTACGTTCAATTAGGTGGGGAGAAGAATTTTCTTTGAACAAGCATCCTCAGGGGACTGAAGTCAAGGCAATAACATATTCAGCAATGCAAGTCTATGATGAAGAGAAGCCAGAAGTTTTTGTGATTATTGATATTTAAAACACATTGAAAAGACTTCTAAGAAGAACTGTTGGTTTTTTTTTTCCCTTGAGGAAAAAATGGAGTGATTGAAAAATGGATAAGAGAGAAAAAGGAAAGCCTTTTGTTTTTGCAAGGCAACTGGAGGTTAGGTGGCTTGCTCAAGGCCACACAGCTGGATAATTATTAAGTGTCTGAGACCATATTTGAACCCAGGTACTCCTGACTCCAGGGCTGGTGCTTCATCCACTGTGCCACCTAGCTGCTCCCTAAGGAAAGCCTTCTTTATAAGAAAATGAAAATTTGAAGCATAGATGTATTCTGTCCTCTAAACAAATTTGGAGAAAAATTCAGGTGGCAAAGTATATTTTCACATTTACGAATTTTTGGCTGACTATTGTTTGCCTACTCTTGCTGTTGAAGCATACTAGCCCCATGGGCTTTTTCTACATTTTCTATTATTAAAACCGGATCTTGAGAAGATAAGTTTCACTAAATTTTGCTTTTTACATAATTTGCTAAGATAATTTTAATTTGCACATATTAAAAACTAAATGATGGGTTTCTGTGAGGTGCACTGTTTCTCTTAATCCAATTTGAATTCATTTTTAAAGAAATGGTTATACTTGTACTATAAAAGGACATTTTTCTTTGAAAAATTCACTAAAATATTTTGACTCCTTCCCTTCTTCCTTTTTTTAGATTATTTCCTTGTGGATCACCATTAAGATATGATGGTTCCTTAACAACTTTCATTTTAGATAATTGGTACATTGTTAGAGACTGGAAGGAAATATATTTATGTGTGTCCATGTGGTTTTTTTTTGTTTCTTTTTTAGTTTGTTTTTTTTTTTTTTTTTTGCAATGCAGTGGGGTTAAGTGGCTTGCCCAAGGCCACACAGCTTGAGTGACTTAGGTCAGATTTGAACTCAGATACTCCTGACTCCAGGGCTGGTGCTCTATCCACTGCACCACTTAGCCGCTCCATGTCCATGTTTTTTAATGAATAACGCAACCTTTCTCTGGTAAGGATTCCTATACATTCGAATATAGAAAAACTACACTACAGTTGCTTTCTTGGTTTCCATTTCAGTAAACTTGCTTCAGTGAGATTTTTAACTTAACTTTACTCTGTTGCTTTTACTGCAGAAAAGAATTGGATTGAAGCATTCCTCTAGCACTGAAAATTTTAGTTTTCTGTTTATACACTTGTTTTTTAAAATGGCCAGTGGGTAGTGTCAGAACTCATTTCCATAGCTGCCATGATGTTCCTAAAAGGAAGATTTTGGCCATATAAAGTGTACCTTTTTTTTAAAAAAATATTTTTAGATTGACAGGCTTCCCCAGCGCCTCATCCGTCCCTTCTGCTTTCTGCGCAGCCATGCCCTGCTCCGATGCCACCCCGCCGCCGTGTCCCCCAGCAAGCGGGCACAGCCCGAGGAGCAGCACCCCATGCGCCTCCGCTTCGCCCGCCTCTCGGAGCACGCCACGGCCCCCTCCAAGGGGTCAGCACGGGCTGTGGGCTATGACCTCTACAGTGCCTATGATTATACAATACCAGCCATGGAGAAAGCCCTGGTGAAAACAGACATTCAGATTTCTCTCTCTTCTGGGTGTTATGGTAGAGTTGCTCCACGTTCTGGCTTGGCTGCAAAACATTTCATAGATGTAGGAGCTGGTGTCATAGACGAAGATTACAGAGGAAATGTTGGTGTTGTACTATTTAACTTTGGCAAAGAAACATTTGAAGTGAAAAAAGGTGACCGGATTGCACAGCTGATTTGTGAGAGAGTTTTTTTATCCAGAACTAGAAGTCCAAGGCTTAGATGATACTGAACGTGGATCAGGAGGTTTTGGTTCTACTGGTCAGAACTAAAATTATGTATTGAAAGCAAATGTAACATTAAAACAGTTAATAAAATCAATTTTCACTTAAAAAAATTTCAAGGATACCTTTTTAGGTACAGTAGCATTTTTTAGAACAGTAGCATTGTCCTTCTATAACTTAGCAGAAAGTGGTGAAGCATCCATTGATTGGAAAAAAATCTGATCCAAAGAAATGAACATGAAGTATTATACACATGGGCTGACTAATTCACAATGGTGTGAAGTAGTGCTTAACAAAAATGATATTTTGTAAATCTAAAGTGACATTGACTCATGATTTTCCTGTTGCAAGTTTATATGTCTTGAAGCCAAACTGTCAAAAACGAGATTCCTTAATCTTTTTGTAATTTGTCTTTTTTTAAAAATAAAATATTTCTGTTGCATTAAAAAAAGACAATGGGGTTAAGTGATTTGTCCAATGTCATACAGCAATTATTAAGTGTTTGAGGTCAAATTTGAACTCAGGTCCTCCTGACTCCAGGGCCAATTCTCTATCCACTGAACTACCTAGCTTCCCCTTAAGTTGTTTGCATTCTTAAAAAATGGGGCCTGGAGGGAAGGAGGATGAGAATTTGTAACCCAAATTTTTGAAAAATTAATATTAAAATGGTTTTATATGTAATTGAGGAAAAATTAAAATTAAAAATTATATCTATAAATGAGAGATATAGATTGTATCAAAGTTTTACACTACAATATTCTATAATAAAGAATTCTATGTGTAATGTTCAATATAGAAAGAGAACTGTTCACATGGTTGATCTATGTACATAAAAATATAAGCAATGATTCATCACAGGAAGGTTACTAAAAGTAGAGAGCCATGGTCAGGGTATATATTGCCTCAGTCATTCAACACCTTGATCAATGGTTAATATCTAATTCAGCTACTATAAGGACTAGAACTAGGTGCTCCCAGGGTTAGAGCATTGGGCCTGGAATCAGGAAGATCTGAGTTCAATTCTGACCTCAGATAAGTGTTACCTTGGGCTAGTCACTCAACCTCTGTCTGTCCCAGTTTCCCCAATTGTAAAATGGGTATAATAATAGCACCTATTTCCCATGGGTCTTGTGAGGAGCTACTGAAATGATATTTGTATTAACACAGTGAAATGATATTTGATTAACACAGTGCCTGGAAATAGTAAATACTATAGAAATAATAGCTTTTGTTGTTGTTATTTTGCTTTAATTATACATCCATTGTTTCATTTATTTGAAAAATCACCTTTGTTTCCACTTTGGCAGATTAGTTTGGTTTTACTGAAAAGAAATTGATAACACAGAGAAGACAATATTTCCATTTATCAAAAGATCATTAATTTAATTAATACAGTACCTCTTCCATAAAGTGATATTACTTTACCAGTATGATAAAGTGGGATTGACTTGATTCAAGTAGAAATACTGTTAGTTCAAGTTAGATGTTAGAACCAAATGAGACACACTCCTAGTTCATTTAACAGTAAACAAGAGGAAGTTAACAGCCATAGCAGGGAAAGGAGATTCAGTGATAATATAGAACTTTGTTTGGGTAAACATATCTCTACTTTGAGACAAAAACAGGTCTGGTCAAGGAGTGGTGCTTCAGTGTTGGAATATCTATTAATTCTGACATGAGGGTTGGCCTTTTGAAGCTCTTAGGTCAAAAGGAAGGCTCATAATCATGGCCAAAGGCTAGCAGTAAGGTATATTAATGTAGGAATAGTTGCATCCATATCCCATAGACCAATAAAAAGTCAGGAACCTTTGGGTCACCTTTCAGGAAAAGGAATTGACTTGTCTTTTGGAGGGAGAACAAAAATATTACCACCTAAATGCATTTATAGTTTTTTTTTTTTGTGGTCAATTCAATAGGCAAAGGCAGTATGCTAGGGGTGGGAGGGAGGAGAAAAAGAAAAAAAGAGAAATATTACCCCAAATCCCAACAAAATTCTTGAAAGGATTCAGCATGTGGACAAAAAGAAAAAAGCAGGTGGAGAAAAAATTTGAAATCCTACACAAGAATAGTTTTAGATCTGATAAACTATTCTAGATAGTAAATGATGTCAAGTTCACTGTGGATCTCTTAATGCAAGGTAGTGATAATGAGCAAGAATAGCATGAGTAAAATCCAGACCACAGCACAGATCACTTATAGCACAATCAACAATTCTTCATTTGTCAAGGTTATCTGTAGTAAAATGGCTAAGAGATCATAAACTTTTTACATATAGCTAATTCTAAGAACCAAGTTAAGACTGAAGCTCTCCCTATACTTCTGCTCACTCAATTTTCTCAGACACAACTACCAAAATCTCTCTGGGAGTAACATTAAATCAGAAAAGAATGAAACAAGAACTTGTCAAATGCCTACCATGTGCCAGACATTGTCCTAAGCACTTTACAAATATTATTTCATTTGATCCTATGGGTGATCAATCCATTTCAACACCAAATCCAGGCATCTGTCTACTATGCCATCTACCTGCACTGTAAGGCAGATGATAACAAATCTTTGCTTCCTTAGAGGACTCTACAGAAGGGCAATAACCCTTCTTCCATGGTAGAGTAAATAAGGACTTTTCCCCACCTTTATCCTGAATTATCACCAGGTTAATTCAAGGATTCATTTTCTTCCAAACAAATATACGTTAACCAAGTTATATAAGTGAAACAGGGCATGGTAACACACAACAGTAGGTATCCCTGCTGTTAAGAAACTAAGACACCTCCCAACAATAACATTTTTGATCCTTTAAACCCTCTAGGAAGGAATTATCTGAGTCATCCTAGAAGATCAGATGAATGATGATACACTTATTGATTATCTTGCACAGAGATGGGAGAAAAAGACATTATGTCAGTTGGGGATAAGTTGAGATTCACTTTGGTGAGGTGCAAGATTGTACTAGCACAAGGACCTTGGTTGGCCAGTAATAGCTACTACATTGCCTTATTAAGAGACTGTATAATCCAGCATGCAGAAAAATATGACATTAAAACCCAGTGCTTAGATTGGTACTGAGCACATTTTCCAACCATGATTGTTCTTATAATATTTATCTAATAATTTATTCAATGGAGAACATGTTTCTCATATGGGTGATGACATTCCCCACAATTAGATACAGTGGAAAGCATTGACAAAATTGTTCCATTGGTTCAAATTCCAAAGGGGAGGACTGTTGTTTGTCCAGTTCTATTTTTCCAGGGTCTGGGCCACTTAGGTGCCACACAACCATCATGAAGTCATATAAATAAGTAGAGCCTATTGTGATGTTAAATTCTATGTTTTTTTTTTATTTTTATTATATAAACAATAGTGAACTGAGATCTTGAAATAGGGAATATTTGATTCAGATCCTGTCTTTAGGGCTATACTAAGAGACTTTGGCAGAATTTCTCTTTGGGATGAGTTGTGGAATTATCTCTTGATTGGGTTGCATTACTTCACTCCTAATGGAAGAATGCCTTCAATGTTGCTGTTTGATATGTGTATTCACTGTGAAACTGGTATGTTGTGGGAAAGCAGTCAAGCATTGTATGCAAATCTTTTGGGGGTGGAGGGAGTTATTTTCTTCATCAAGAAATGGCAATCAGGAATTTAAATTAAATTTGAAAACTAAATCTCTTATTTAATTTAATATTGTATATTTCAATTAATTAATAAATCATTAATTAATTAATTACTAATTAATAAAATTTAATTTAATATTTAAAGCCATAGACAGATATAATTCTAGGCTGGTATCTTTTCTTTCTGAGGAAAATAGAGTGGCAATACACCCCAGTCCTTACCTCCTTTTTTCTTTCTTAGCAGAAAGTCAGGAATCTCCCTTCAACTTCTTCCTACTTTTCCTATCCTTTGAGGATAGAGGTCTGATGTTCTTCATTCAGTGATGAGCTTTCTCATACCTGATCATGCCTTCATTATCCCTCTCCACACATTATTATACCAAATTTCTCACTCCCAAACTCTTTAGACCATTCCCAACCCAAATTTTCATCCTTAATTCCATCTGTCCTTTCATTGTGCCCTCTGGAATGACTGTTTCATAGGAAACAAACTTCCCTTCATCTTAAATCTATTTCTCTCCCTTTCCTTCAATCTACTAGTGTTTATAGAAACTTTGCTTCCTCCAGTTGACATAGCCTACTTTGACAACTTTTCTAGTACTGGTTGTACCTTCCTATAATTTCCTCAGCTCAGTAGTTGAGGTGTGGGGATGGGGGTAGGTTTTGGAAAATTCCTTGTTCCACATTGTAACTTCAAGATTTTCCACTTTCTTTTTTTATTCAAATTATTTTTTATTCTGAATTTAAGAAATAAAACAAGCATTTCCATAACAATAGAAAAGAAAAGTTTTCACATAAAACTGTAGATCTAAGTACCTAAGTACAATTTTTAAATATATAATTAAAATGTTCAACTATCTTTCTTCTCTTCCCTACCACCTCCCCACTCTAGAGATATCTATCATTAGAATGCAAAACTGTGTACAGCTTTCTTTTGGTTCTGCTCATTTTCTTCTTCGTTATTTCATGTATATCTTTCAATGTTTTTCCAAAAACATCAAACTCTTCATTTTATAGTACTGTAGTATTCCATCACTATCATATAACACAATTTCTAGTTGATTAGGCATCCTCTGAATTTCCATGTCTTTGTCACCATAAAGAAAGTTGCTATAAATATTTTAGAACACATAGATTCTTTTCCTTTTTCTCTTTCTCATCATGGAAAATAGAATTAACAGTGATAATTCTGACTCAAAAGGTATAGTCAGTTTAATAACTTTTGGACATAATTCCAGACTACTGCCTAACAGGTTCTCTATTTAAAACCATCACTTAATAATCTCTTTTCCTTTGGGAATAATGCCAGCTATATCTACTAACCAATCACAATATAGACTGTTATTGTCCTTATACCTGCAGATTACTCCTCTTCCTTTCTCAATGAATTAGATACCTGGCTCACAATTTTCCTCTCCTCTACCAGAAGTCTTATATATATATATATATATATATATATATATATATATATATATATATATATATTGATTCTCCATCAAATATCCTAAACACTCAGTTACTTAACCTATTGACCTACCAAAATCTACTTCTCCATTCCACCTAAATCACACACAGAAATATTCATATCCATGATTTTCCCATCATCCACAAATATACCACCTCTATAACCAAGAAGCATAAAATCCCCTTATTTAACCAGGCTTTACTAGTTTTTCATCTTTGCCTCTGCATTCCCTAACAAAATCCTATTCTTCATCCTCACTGTGATCTCCAAATCTTTTTGTCTCCCTCAATTCTCTCCCAGGCCATCTCAGTTGGAGTAACCATGTTTTCTTCTTCTGTCTACCTTTATCTCTTAGCAAACCAATTCAGCCTCTATACTTTTCTTTGATGAATCAAATACCAAAGACTATTAACTTCAATTTAGGGAAAAAAAAACATTATCATGTAATTTTGCTATCTTTATTTTTATTTCTTAAGGATATGATTTCTCTCTCATCACATTCAACTGAGATCAATGTATACCATAGAAACAATGTAAAGACTAACAGTGTGCCTTCGGGGCGGGGGGAAGCAAGATTAGGGGATAAATTCTAAAATTCAAGTAAAAAAATTAAATAAAAAAATAAAGCTGATTCTCTAAAGTGGGCTTTCTCCATTTAGAGACATAGGGTCATGTCCAGTTGAGAATATTGAAGAACAATTTCTTTACTGTAAGATGAAGACTATTATTCTACTTAGTGCAACTTATATCAATGAAATCAAAGCTAAAGTTAATAAAATTATGAACACTGTGAACAAACTAAAATGTAAATTAATGATTTATTTATAAATTTACACTGAACTTAAATTTGGAAAAGAACTAAATAAAAGTTTTAAAATTATTTCATTTTCCTCAGTTTCATTTTTTCCTCCAAAAAGAAAATTAGCATTTTAAAAAAATTCAACATTTCAAAATCTGCAGAAATGCTATATTTCTAGGAATCATCTATTTATAAACTCAGGTATCTGAGTATCTGCTCTGTTTACTCTCACCTACAGAACTTAAGAGAGTATGAGAGAAAGACCCCTCCATAAGAAGCTAATAGAGTTCCCTGATTAAGCTGTGGGAGGAAGAGTGACTGTGGAAAATATTAATGATTTATTCTCAAAAGAGCCTGGATCCCTAAGGAAATAAGACTTTGGGCAACCTCTGTGAGTTTCTAATAAGATCCCTGGAAAATATCTATTAATATTAAAGCTCCAATATCCCATCAACCAGCAGCTACAATTAGATTGAGATGATATTTTCTATCCTGAAAGTTAGAGAGAACCATTGGGTTAAAGTAATAAAAAAGGTCATCTTTTAGAACTCATAGGCAGCTAAAAATCACACACTATGTTTTCACTATAAAACAAAAGGAAGCAGTCTGTGAAGATTAACATTTCTGACTTCATTTCTATGTGTTCCAAAGACTATTTCAATGAAGAGCCATCAGTGGTGGGTGAGTGCCTTAACTCAGTTGCTCTGATCCTTTCAAGTTCACCATTATGACAGCTCAGTCCTTGATGAAATCTCACTTATGTACATTTATTAGCCCATTGTCCATTGGCCCTAAGTAGCATAAGGTTGGAAATGCATCTGTGGGGAAAGAAATATTCAGAGATGTTGGGAATCATAATGGTTTCAATTCCCCATCCCATTAGATAATTCAAATCCTCATTCCATTAGATAATTATTCAACAGAGAAGGCTCTTGTGTTTCCATTGGATTGTAACTGACTCTTTCCATAAATCTGCTTTCTTTTCTCTGAAAAAGTGGCTGCTGTCAGGGTTCCTATCATGATGGAGACAGTCATCTTTAATGTTCAGCAAAGGCTGTTTCTGTGTAGAGTTCAGAAATATGGACAAGAGCTAGGGAGGTCTGGACCCTAAAGAATGGACAAATAAAAAACTGGAAGTCATCTCTTCTTTTCTTTCCTCAGCTCTCATTGTTTTCAGCAGATTCAACTGCCTGTATCAACAACATATTCACCCTTTAGATAGAATAAGGAAAAATTTGGCATGATTATTTTCTAACAGTTCAGTTCACATATCCCAACACTCTAAAACTAAAATGTTAATAATTATACTGATACTCTCACAAAGGAACCAGGGACAGTGGAGTTAGGACCCAAGGACCACAATAGTCCTGTATTCTAAGATTTAGAATTGTACTTTCTGGGTAAATATTTTTTGGTGGGGAGAGAAAGAGGGGAAAAATCCTCTCTAATCTTCCATTTATTTTTCAATCTCACAGGTCCATCATTCAGAGAAGGAAAATCACTCTGTAGTGACTGAGTTTATCATTGCTGGCTTAACAGACAGACCAGAATTCCAGATTCCACTTTTCTTCCTGTTTCTTGGGATCTATATGGTCACTGTGGTAGGGAACCTAGGCATGATCATCTTAATTGTGGTCAGTTCCCACCTTCACACCCCCATGTACTATTTTCTCTGTTGTCTTTCCTTCATTGACTTCTGTCACTCCACTGTCATCACCCCCAAAATGCTGGTGAACTTTGTATCAGAGAAAAACATCATCTCTTACTCTGAATGCATGACTCAACTCTATTTTTTTATAATTTTTATAATTTCTGAATGCCATATGTTGGCAGTGATGGCATATGACCGCTATGTTGCCATCTGTAGCCCTCTACTATACAATGTCATCATGTCTTATAATATGTGTTCTTGGTTGGTAGGTGGAGTGGGTATATTGGCTATGGTTGATGCCACAGTTCACACAGGCTGCATGCTTACAGTTTACTTTTGCAAAGACAACATTGTCAATAATTTCTTTTGTGATCTTCTTCCACTCTTGAAGCTCTCTTGCTCTAGCACCTACATCAATGAAGTAGTGCTTCTGGCTTTTAGTTTATTTAACCTTCTTGTGCCAACCACAATTATTCTTGGCTCTTATATTTTCATTCTCTTCAGCATCCTTCGCATCCAATCCACTGCAGGCAGGTCTAAAGCCTTCAGCACTTGTGGCTCCCATATCATGGCTGTTTCTTTATTCTTTGGTTCAACTGCTTTCATGTATCTTCAGCCTTCCACTAACTCCATGGAGCAGGGAAAAGTGTTATCTGTGTTTTATACCATGGTGATCCCCATGATGAACCCTCTGATCTACAGTCTCAGGAATAATGATGTCAAGATTGCACTGAAGAAAATTCTAGAGAAAAAGGTGTTCTTATGAATGGGAGAAAAGTCATTGCATATGGGATGTTTATTTCCCTTTCCTGATGTAATTTTCCTTTTAAAGCAAATGATCACATTGCCTTCCCAAGTGGCATGATCTACTCACATGACCCTCTTCACAATCCCTCTCCTATCTCCCTCACTTCTTGTTTCCTTTTTTTATGTCAGCAAACTTTTGTGGATGAATCACAATTAGAAGCTCTTTTAATATTGAATAGCAGAGTGACATGTAGTAAAGAGATGATTTACTGTCACTTTAGAATCAAAGAGCAGGGTAGCTGCAAAGCCATCCCATCAGCTTGCAATTTTTCTTTGCTGTTGTAATTATTTTTTTTCTGGATTTTAAGAGATAGTTATAGGAAAGAAAAAGATATCATTTTAAGGTTTACAAAAAATTTTCGAATATATCATTTTATTTGAACAATAATCCTACAGAGGAGATACTATTACTATCCCCCTTTTACATATGAGGCAACTGAGGTACATGGAGGTTATTACTTGCTAAGTCTGACAGAACTTGGTAAGTGTTGGACTGAATAGAAACTCATCTTCCTGATTCAAGGATCAGTGTCTGATAATCCATTGAACTGTAAAATGGGAATAAGAATAGTACCTGACTTCCAAGGTTGCAGAGAGATTCAGATATTTGCGAAGCCCATAATATCAATCTGGCAAACAGTAAGGGATATATAAATGCCGCATGGCTATTCTCTTTTTTGTTTTATTTATAATATATGTTTCAACTCTGTTCACATTTCTGGTCAGACATTTTAGTTCTTTTATTTCTTTCAGTTGCTTTTCAATTCAATCTAAAATAAAACATATATTTAACACTTAATAGGAATTGTCCTAGGATAGAAAAATCATAAACAACCCAGTCATAATTCCTAAAGACCTTATTGTTTACTTGTAGAGGCAGGAGAGTATTAAGGAGGAAGAATATCATTTGTACACAGTTTGGCAAAATAGAAAATAGAATATCATAGGTGGAAAGGGGAAATGAAATTCAGAGGTATTAAATGTACTACATGCAGTATGCAACTTCCTCAAATGGTGGGAATCAGATTAAAATGCAGTTAGGCCATATTTCACATAATAAATAAAAATACAAAAACACATAGACCATACTATAAATTAATACAAAGTCAGTGCACAGTCAGCAGGGATCCCTAAACATGAATTAGTGGCTCCAAATCTATTTGATTTTGACAGCACTGATCCAGAAAATATGTTCCAGGACAATTTAAAGAGAAGACTTTTAACTAGAAAAACTGATATTTTTATTGTACTTACAATTTAGTAACTCTCTCCACTGTGCTAAGGTCCTCAGATACTACATATAAGCTCAAAGCTCATTGAAGTAGTAGACAAAGGTAAACTTTGTTCAATGCACTTCTAAGAGCAACCTAAAAATGTTCTTCAAATCAGAAATTCTTTGTTTGAAAGAGTGTCCAAGAGGTATATGCAAAGTCAAGAAATCTCAAACCCTAGGATTGATGACAGCATCTGGTTCATTAAGCTCTAATTTTAAAGGAATGAACAAGACCATTGGAAGATTTACATTTGCCTGCACAGATATCACATGCACTATTATCACCTTTGAAAAGATGCCTAGCAGAAAAGTTCTTCTAAGAAAATTTCTCATCATTGGCAAAGGTTTTCTGCAAGTAACAGCTGCCAATTATGTGGCTGACCTTTCAGCTAAGAAGAAATATTGTGAGTTGTTTTATACCTAATGCACATGTAATACGGCTCCATCTTATTGTGACTTAAGTAGTGTGGCCACCCAAACTGGCTCCCTGTTATAGAAAATGTGTGCTGAACAGTGATTACTTCTGGTCATACAAAGAACCTCATATTGTTGAAATCTCCATTATCACTTTGTTCTGAACATTATTTGAGAATTTTGAAAATAATGGTAGCATAAACTTTACTTTTTTTAGGTTTTTTTGCAAGGCAAATGGGGTTAAGTAGCTTGCCCAAGGCCACACAGCTAGGTAATTATTAAGTGTCTGAGACCGGATTTGAACCCAGGTACTCCTGACTCCAGGGCCGGTGCTTTATCCACTACGCCACCTAGCCTCCCCCATAAACTTTAATTTTTAAAAAACTCTCAGGCAAAAGAACCTAAAAAGCTTTACTTTAAATTCTGGCAATACTAAGATTTAAAAGAAGGTCCCCAAAACTAGCAGGCAACTTTCTGGACCTGCCAAAAATGAACTCAACTGTTTTAAAAACTCTATAGTTTGATAACTCTGAGTTGAAAACTAGTACATGTGAACTGATTTCCAAGTGGGAATCTCTTCTCTGAATATGTAGTGACTATGGAGAGAAGCTTTTCTAGGATCAATAGGGAAATGAAGCTTTGAACTTTACCTTAGTGTTTTCTCAGACTATTGATTTCCAGTATTTTTTTTAATTCTTTTAGCTTATCCTTTTTTACCAAATCCATGACTGTCCTGTCTCCAACCTTCCACAGCTGTGCATTGCACAATGTGCTGTTTCAGTTAAAGAGAAACAAAATAAAACAACTTATTTTGATTTCTTCAATTTAGCCTTGGTGGCTTAATAGGGTGTTGTAAAAGTTAGGATAAGATTCTTTCTCCTACAAGCACTGTCCATATTACTTTCATTCAGTTTGACTAGTTATTACATGTGGTTAAACTATCACTGATCCTATCACTCTCCTGAACTACCATATGAAACTTCCTTTCTGAGATCTGACACCTCGGTCTTTCCTGAACGATATGATAAATCAATAATGGTCTTAGGCTAATAAAGATATGACTAAATAGAGTTGTGCTAGTGAAGTGCACATAAGGAATTATGGAATATGGAGACCTTGATCTGCAAAACATCAGATGATCATGAATCTGTATGGATGTAGGCCTTAGTAAAGTTAAAGATGAGTTAGACAGCATATATCATTTTGTAACTATTAATATATAATTCAAAATTCTTTCCATCTTGGTTGAATCCATGCACTGTTCTACCAAAAGAGCATCAAACTGTCTGTTTACCCACAGTCCTTCCAATATTTATTATTTAACTTTTCTGTCATCTTTATAAATCTGATATGTATGAAGTAGAAGTTCAACATGACTTTACTTTGTCTTTCTTTAATTAGTAGTGATTTGGAATATTTTTAATACATCTATAGAATTACTGAGTTTTTTCTCTTAACAGCTGAACAATTATATCCTTATATCATTTATCAATTGTGCAATTGTTATTATTCTTATTTATTTGGAATATATGTGTATTTGAAATACATATATATGTATTCAAAATATTCATATATTCTTACATGCATGTGCATATAGATTATTATAAATCATGAAAATGAAACATCTAACAAATTTTTTTCACAAAATAATCAACTTTATTATATTTGGTTATATAAATCTTTTTTAATTTTAGACAATCAAAATCCGTTTTTTTCTTCTGTGATCCTTATTAAATCTTAGTTGTTTAAGAACTTTTCTTAAAAGTTATAAACAATATTCCCCATATTTCCCTGATTTGTTTACAATGGGACTTTTTAATATCTAGGCTACCTATCCATATAGCATTACTAGACCTATAGTCAAAAACAATTAAAAAAAGAAAAAGACTTTATATGAGAAAATGTATTTATGGCATCTCTTTTGTGATGGCAAAAACTATAAACTACACTGGGAAATGATTAAATTATTTTTAATGTATGAATATAATGGAATATAATTTTACTGGAAGAAAAGAGGAAATAGAACATTTCAAAAATATATAAAAATATTAAATGAATTGTTGCAGGGTGATGTGAATAGTATCAGATGAATAATTTGCATTATAAAATGAAATTTATAAAATGAAAAGTTATGAAGACTTTTTTAATATTATGAAGAATGAAATATTGAGAACCAAAAGAACAGTGTATACCATGCTAATAATATTGTTAAAAACAAACAACTTTTAAAACTAAAAAAATCATGATCTAGTGATCCAATGACCATCCATAATTCCAGGAAATTGCTGAGAAAACATACCATCTGCCTTCTGACAGAGAAGTTATGTATTTAGTGTGCAGTATAAGTCATATATATATACATATATCCATTTACACACATCGCATGTGCTCATTATATATCCACACTATATGTATATATGTAGTCTATATTTATATGTATATATATGTATACAAATACATATATATGCATATATACATACATACATACATACATATATATATATATATATATATATATATTTATGCTCGTCAATTAGGGAGTTTGTTTTATTTGACAGTGCATTTATTTTTCACAAGAAATTTGCTTTTTTTTTTCCAGTGAGGTAGAGGCAAGAGAAATAAAAATATATTTTTGTTAATTAAAAATGGTCTAAAAATAGAGAGATGGAAACCCTACACATGAGGAAATGCCTCAAGCATTTTAAGATGAGATCACTGTAGTGTTAGTTTTACTTTGTTACAAAAGACATCTCATGGAATGATTATAATTTCTAAATGTTTGTAATATAAAAGGGAACTTTATCAATAAAACAATAACAAAAAGAATCTATATGCAACACATATCTGTCATACTCCTCTCTATGAGGAAGAATGCCAGAATGTGTTGAGTGGGAGTTAAAATATGCCCAGACAAAACTCAACCTGGGGACTTAAGTGAAAAAAAGAATTTAGAGGACTTTAGTCCACCTAGTAAAACAAACATGCTCTGTGATCAAGAACTCCATAACCAGTATAATTCCAGCCAATTCCCTGTGTCCTCACCAAATCTCATGAGGGTTCTCACTCTGGAGAGAGGCACTCTAATATTTCTGATAGCAGGAGAGGAAGATCTAGCCATGTCTATCTCCAAGGAGGTTGATAAGGGATATTTTTTAAAGGAACTATCTTTTTATCATCTTTGCATAAGGTTGGCCTTTTTAGCAGAAGAATTAATTTCTTTTAGAATTGAACTGACCTTATTCAATCGTTTATTCAATTTATTCAATTATCATTAACTTTATTCAATTTAACTTTATCTAAATTGATTTCTTTAACAAATGAATTCTTCAAATTATAATCCAGAGAGATTGTCATCAATTCCTGCCAAAATTGTAAAGCACATGATTAAAAGAGATAGTTTCAAAATACTTAAGAAAAGAAAGCCATTATCACAATGATACAAAATATATTGAATTCTAAGGAAAAATTCATGTAAGACAAATTTTTCTTTTGTAAAGGATTTTTATGTAACTATATTATAAAGTGACAGTCATCAAAATAGTCTGGTACTGAATAAAAAAGTAGAGAAGTAGATCAATGAAATAAATTAGGTACCAAAGAAGCAGCAGTTAATGACTATGGTAAATGTCCTATTTGATAAAGCCAAAGATTCTAGTTTTTGAGATAAGAACTCACTATTTCACAAAAACTGCCAGGAAAAGTGAAAAATAGTATGACAAAAACTAGGCATAAATCAATATCTCAAGACAATTTTGAAATGGTTATTAGATTTAAACATAAAGGGTAAAACCATAATATAATTAGGAGATCAAGGAATAGTCTATCTATGCATGGAATGGGGAGGAGTTTTTGACAAAAGAAAAGATAAAGAACATAATGAATTGTAAGATGGATAATTTTGACCACATTAAATTAAAAATTTTTGCCCAAACAAAAGTGATGTGGGATTTCCAGGGTGGAGGCAAGATAGCAGCATGAAGTTAGCTTGCTCCATGAGCTTTTCCCTACACAACACTAAATGAAGCCTCTGCACAGACATTAAAGCTACAGATTCCACCAAAAAAGGCAAAATCAAAACGAGTTTTCAACTCTAGACATCATGGAGCAACTTCAGTGAAGGTCTGTCTCTTTGGGCATAAAGGGGAAGCAAAGCCCAACTAGGCAGGAGACCAAGAAAGCCAGCAGGAGGCTTTTAGTCACAGTGCAATCCAAGCCACGGCAGTTTGACAACAGCATTGGTCCCAGCAGCTAGATAGCAAACAAGAAAGGAAGGCTGCAACCCCAATCAAAGTCTGAATCTTGAGAAGACTTGCGGCAAAAGACAGGATAGGATTGGGACAAATCACTAAACAGGAAGAACCTGGACATAAAGGAAGAAACAAACCCCTGCAAAGGTCTCACATGGGCTACATAGGCAACATCTTGGTCAGCGATAAGCTAGGGATCAGATTCCAGCCCTAGCACAAAAAGCTCCTATATCCCAGGAGCAGAACTTAAACAGTCAAAATGAAGGAAAAAAAGCTTAAAGAGAGCTAACCATGGAAAGATACTATCAGATAGAGATAGTAAAAATGCCACCTCAAAAGAAGAAAGCAGTGAAAAATTACCCATATGAGAAGTTTCAAAGGAGTCTGTGAATTGGACTAAAACCCAAAACCTCAAAAAAGAGTTTGAAAATGATTTAAAAACCAAAGAGGAGAAGAAGAAGAAAAATGGAAAAAAGAAATGAGAGTCATGCAGGAAAACTACAAAAAATTGACCAAACTCCTTTAAAGGTAAAAATAGGGGTGGCTAGGTGGCATAGTGGATAAAGCACCGGTCTTGGAGTCAGGAGTACCTGGGTTCAAATCCGGTCTCAGACACTTAATAATTACCTAGTTGTCTGGCCTTGGGCAAGCCACTTAACCCCATCTGCCTTGCAAAAACCTAAAAAAAATAAAATAAAGGTAAAAATAGCCAACTGGAAAAAGAATGTAACTTCAAAACATAAATTCAACTGACTAGAAAATGAATGCAACTCATGTAAAACTCAAATTGACCAATTGGTAAAGAAATGAAACTCATCCAAAACCCAAATGAAACAACTGGAAAAAGAATGCAATCCATCAAAAACTCAAATTAACCAACTGGAAAGGGAATGCACCTCAGAAAAAGTAAAATTAGCCAACTGGAAAAGGAAACATAAAAGCTAACTAGAAAATAAAACCTTAAAAATTAGAATTGGACAAATGGAAAACAAGGAATCTATGAGACTTCAAGATTTAATCAAAATAAAGAGGCATAAAAATTAGAAGAAAACTTAAAGTACCTTTTAGGTGAATTAAACAACATAGAAAACAGATCCAAAGAGATAATTTATGAATTATTGGTCTACCAGAAAGCCTAGATTAAAAAAAGCACCCTGGAAAATACTTAAAAACTATCTATATCTTCTAGATCAAGAAGACAAAACAGACATTGAAAGAATACACTGAACTCCTCCAGAAAGAAACCCCAGGATAAAAACCCCAAGAACTATCATAACCAAATTCCAGATTTCTCAAATAAAGAAGAAAATATTATAAGCAGCCAAAAAGATGTAATTTAAATACAAAGGAAACAAATAGAATTACACTAGATATATAAGCTTCAAGACTGAAGGACCAGAGGACCTGGAATATGATATTTCAGAGGGCAGAGAACCTTGCATTACATCAAAGAATTTGCTACCCTGCAAAGTTCAGGGTATTTTGTCAGGGAAAAAATGGTTGTACAATGTCAGAAAGAACTTCCAATATTTCCTGATAAAAACATCAGAACTGAATAGAGAATTCAATCTCCAAATACAAGACTCAAGAATTGCATATAAAGATAACTGGAAAGAGGGAAAAAATGTTAGTCAAGAATATTAAAATGTATATAATCCTACCGAAGAAGATAATTCTTGTAACTCTTGATAATTGTATTTTTTATAGGAGAACTAAAGGGTTGAAGAGATTGAGTTTAGAGGATATAGGTATGGTTGGTTCTTATCCTTATGTTAAAAAAGATCAAAATGACATCACTATGTTCGACACAAATAAAAAACAGGTGAAATGCTGGGGTCTTTACACTTATGTGTCTCATGTTTCCTTTAACCTACTTTAATTCTATTTTACTCATAGAACTCAGATCTTTCCCTGATGAGGGCATCCTATTTTGGGCAGTCCTGAGCCAGTATATCCCATACCTTACACTCAATTGTAAACTTCTTTTTTTTGTTTTCTTTTTTTATTTAATATTTATTCTCATTTTGTACAAATAATGTTTTTTTTTGTTTTGTTTTGTTTTTTTTAGTTTTTGCAAGGCAATGGGGTTAAGTGGCTTGCCCAACGCCACATAGCTAGGTAAGTGTCTGAGGTCGGATTTGAACTCAGGTACTCCTGACTCCAAGGCCGGTGCTCTATCCACTGCGCCACCTAGCCACCCCTAATATTTTTTTTACATTGATAAAATATTCTTGTTTAAGAGTAAATGAAATACCCCCTCCCCCCATAAATACAGACTTGCTTGAGCTATAAAGGGGAGATAAAAAAATAAAATTAAAAAAATAATAGCAATAATTGTAGGTATGGCCAGGTGGCACAATGGATGGAGCACCAGCCCTGGAGCCACGAGCACCCAAGCCCACATCCGGCCCCATACACCCAACAATCACCCAGCCAGGTGAAATGCAAGCCACCCGAAACCAACTGTCTTGTAAAAACCAAAAAAAAAAAAAGACCCAAAATAAAATAAAATAGTAATAATAGTAGGCGTGGCTGGGTGGCAGATAGAGCATTGGCGCTTGAGTCAGGAGCACCTGGGTCCAAATCCAGCCTCAGACACCCAAAGATCACCTTGCTATGCGGCCCCAGGCAGGCCACCCAGCCCCATTTGCCCTGCACCCCCCCCCAAATAATAATAATAATAAAAAATGTGCTTGAGTCTTTGTTCCAACACCAACAACTCTGTTGTGGGTGGATCACATTCTTTATGATAAGTCCATGGCAAAAATTACTTCCATATTTCTCCACCATTGCCATTGCCTATTGCAACTCCCTCCTTTTGTATTTCTCCACTACCATGTACTATATTTTCTCTCTCCTTTCACTCTGACTTTGCTGTAGGGTATCTGAGTGGCACAGCAGACAGATCCCTGGTCCTGGGGCCAAGAGGCCCTGAGCCCTCCTACCACCCCTTGGGCCCAGTATCCACCTGGTCCTATGATCCCAGACAGGCCATCCAATCCCAGGCCTTTGCAAGAAGTAAAAAAGAAAATGGGTTATATACCACTCTCCCCCCATGGTCCATCCTCTCCTCCATGACTCACATCCCCCACTTCCCCCTGTCCCCCCTCTCTCCTCTTTACTCCAGATGCCTATACCCCATTTAGTATATATGCTGTTTCCTCTCCTAACCACCTCTGATGAGACCAAAGATTCCCTCATTACCCCTTGCCTTCCCCCTTTCCATATCATTGCAATAGTTCATTGTAATAAAGGAAAAACGTATTATATGATACATCTTGGCCTATTCCCCCTCTCCTTTTTCTTTCTCCTATTACATTTTCATTTTTTTCTATTGGCTCCATTTTTACACCATATTTTATCTTCGAATTCAGCTTTCTCCTGTGCTTCAACTATAAAAGCTCCCTCTACCTGCTTTATTAACTGAGAAGGTTCATATGAGTTTTATCAGTGTCATTTTTTTCTATGCAGGAATACATGCAGTTCATCATCAAGTCCCTCATATTTTCCCCCTCTCTTCCACTCTCTATGCTTCACCTGAGTCCTGTATCTGAAGATCAAACCTTCTGTTCAGCTCCGGCCATTCCAACAGAAACATTTGAAATTCCCCTGGTTCATTGAAAGTCCATCTTTTTCCCTGGAAGAGGAAAATACCCTTTCTGGGTAGTTGATTCTTGGCTGCATTCTAAGCTCTTTTGCCTTCCTGTATATTATATTCCAAGCCCTATGAGCTTCCAGTGTAGCTGCTGCTAAGTCCTGTGTGATCCTGACTTCAGCTCCATGATATTTAAACTGTGTCCTTCTGGGTGCTTGTAATATTTTCTCTTTGACTTGGGAGTTCTGGAACTTGGCTATAATATTCCTAGGGGTTGGTTTTTTGGGATCTCTTTCTCTGGGAGATCGGTGGATTCTCTCCATTTCTATTTTGACCTCTGCTTCTAGAATATCAGGGCAATTTTCCTGTAGTAATTCTTTGAAAATGATGTCAAGGCTCTTTTCCTGATCATGACTTTCAGGTATTCCAATAATTTTTAAATTATCTTTTCTAAGTCTGTTTTCCATATCAGTTGTTTTTTCAATGAGATATTTCACATTTTCTTCTAATTTTTCATTTTTTTTTTGGTTTTGAAGTATTGATTCCTGATTTCTGGTAAATTCATCTATCTCCCTGAATTCTATTCTCCTCAGAGTTTTCTTATCTCTTTTTCCATCTGGCCAATTTTGCTTTTTAAAGCATTCTTCTCAATAACTTTTTGAACTGTTTTATCTATTCGACCTAAGCTGGTTTTTAGTATGCTATTTTCTTCAGCATTTTTTTGGATTTCCTTGACTAGGCTGCTGGCTTCATTTTCATGTTTGTTCTGCATCTCTCTCATTTCTTTTCCTGGTTTTTCTTCTTACTCCATCATTTTATTTTCTTTTTTTTTTTTTTTTTTTGGCAAGGCAAATGGGATTAAGTGGCTTGCCCAAGGCCACACAGCTAGGTAATTATTAAGTGTCTGAGACTGGATTTGAACCCAGGTACTCCTGACTCCAAGGCCGGTGCTTTATCCACTACGCCATCTAGCCGCCCCTCATTTTATTTTCAAAGTCTTTTTTGAGCTCTGTCATAGCCTGAGCCCAATTTCTGTTTTTCTTGAAGTCTTTAGATGCAGGAGCTTGTGTTTTCTCTTCTTCGGACTGAGTATTTTGACCTTTCTTGGGCTCATTTGCAAAATATTTCTCAATGGTGTTCCTCTTTTTTCTCGGCTTGCTCATTTTCCCAGCCTTAGTCTGTTTTGGGGGTGCTTCCTGAGCTTTTGGAACACTCCCACAAGGGTCTCAGTATGTGAGGCTCTGTCCTCCCTCCTGGTCTGTGAATGACGCCAAGCGCACCCCTCTGCCATGGGGCTGAGGTGGGGGGGCCCTGTTGTTCTTTGGGGGGCCTAGACTGAGATCAGTATCTGAATGTGGTCAGAGCTCCAGTGTCCTGTTCCAGGGGAAGAGGACAGAGCTCTGCAGTCTCTTTCCACTCCCCTCCCTAGGTTCAATGGGCTCATGCCCTGGGGGCTCCTGCTTACCAGCTCTGCCTCCTTCTGTTCCTGGATATGGGCTGTGCTGACCACCCTGCTTGCTGTGTGCCCTGATGTCTGGGCTCCACGTGCTTGCTCTGGCAGAGGTCCCCCTACTGTTCCCCCAATTTGTGCCCGGTGCTCCCTAGGGTGTAGCTCAGGAAATTCCCCAGCTGCTGTGAGCCACAGCTCCCAGCACCCTTTGGCTGCTTCTGGGAGGCTGAAGTTATTTCACTCTGGCAGGCCACCCCTCTGGTGGGCCACTCCTCCAACTCCGGGGAGCAGAACCTTTCTGCTCTTTTCCAGGTTACCTTGAGTAGGAGAACTGCCTCATTGGGTCCCTCTGTGGGTTCTGTATCTCAAAAATTTAGTTAGAGTCCTTAGCTTATGAGTTTTATGATAGAGTGCCTAAGACAATTGTTAACTTCTTAAGAGAGACTTTCAGAGTATCCCAGTACTTAGAATACCTAGAGATTCTTTAGTTAATTAAATCAGAAGTGACTTTATTTTATTAGATCCTTAGAGGTTTGCAGTACCATAGGGACAGAGGGTGGAAATCTACTTAGAAGGACTGGACATAAGAGATTAGATAGTGATTTTATCTTAATCCATGCTTTACTTAATGAGGGATTAAGTACCATGGTTTTGGGAAACTAAAAGGGGGAAATTAGGGAGAGAGTATGTTTGGTGGTGGGGGAATTACAAATGGTTCATATAATGATTTGGCTTTGCATAATACTTTAGCTCATAAGGATTGTGTGCCTATATAAGGTATTTGAAAAGGAGGTTAGGCATATTGTGATTATAATTTGAAGTTATTCATGTCCCTTGAGAAGTATATTTCTAAAGAGACAGAAGAAGACAAGGTACTTAGTGACTATGAGGCAATGTTACTTATAAATCAATCAAGTAATCAATCAAGCTTTGATTGATAATACTTTGATAGTGCTTTGAGCTAGTATTTCTATCAGGTCAGATATAAGGAGTATAATTTCATAGAAGGGATGTGAGTAGAAGACAGATTAAAATAATTAAAACATATAAAGGAGAAGGCTAAGTATTAGTGGATAAATAAAATCAGGTGAATAGATACAAAGGCCTATTATAATAGAAGGAAAGAAGGGAGGGTGAGAACACTGAGTAAAACCTATTCAATAGATTTGGCCCAGAGAAGGAATAAGATACATTCTCAGTTGTGTTTAAAAATGTATCCTGCTCCACAGGGAATGGAGGGGTGGGAAGAAGGGAAAGAAAAGGAAAGAAGGAACTGATAAAAGGGAAGGCAGAGTTATAAGTGAAAATAAACTGAAAGTTAAAATTTAAAAGACAAGTTAAAGAGGAAAAGAAGCAAAACATTGTTAAAGAAGAAGAAGTGGAAAGGAAAGAGAAAAGTATAAATGAGGAAAGATAGGATGGAAGGAAATACAGAATTAGTAATCTTAGCAGTAAATCTGAATGGGAAGACCTATCCCATAAAAGAGAAGCAGGTAGCAGAATGGATCAAAAACCAGAGTCCTGCAGTATGTTGTTTTCAGGAAACACATCTGAAGTAAAGAGCTACACATAGGATGAATTTAAAAGACTGGAGTAAGATATATTTTACTTAAAGAAATTTAAAAAAATCCAAAAATAATTATGTTATATAAGTGTTATGAAGTACTATTGTTCTATTAAAAACCTTGAATGGGACAGCTAGGTGACGCAGTGGATAAAGCACCGGCCCTGGAGTCAGGAGTACCTGGGTTCAAATCCGGTCTCAGACACTTAATAATTACCTAGCTGTGTGGCCTTGGGCAAGCCACTTAACCCCATTTGCCTTGTAAAAACCTAAAAAAAACCCCAAAACCTTGAATAGTCGTACTCTAGAGAAACATGGATTGAATTGTAGAACTGATGCTGAGTGAAAGGGACAGAGCCAAGAGAACATTACACACATTAACAACATTGTGAGTTAATTAATCTTGACAGCTCCTCTCAGCAACTCAGAGAGCTAAGACCCTAGAAGATCTGCTATGAACAATGCTATTCACATCCAGAGGAAGAAAAACAAAACAGAAGAAAGAACCCATAGAGAACCTTTACGAACATTGCATTCTTTTTTTTATTTATCTTATATTTTTCTTTCCTACCTCATTTTTTTGTCTTTTCCCTTAGTCCTAATTCCTCACACAGAAAATGACTAATCTGCAAACATGTGCAACAGAAATGTATACGAACCCTAATTACCAGACTGCTGGTGAGTGGTGGGAGATGGTAAGGGAGGCTGGAAGGAAATTATGTAACTTAAAATATGCATATGCTTGTGGATGAATGTTGGAAAACTGTCATAACATGCAATTAAAAAAATATATAAAATGGAAATAAAGCCAATAAACAAAACCAATGTATCAAAGATTAGAAGTAATGCAGAAAGATGAGAAATAATCTTTACAACTAGTCTTTCTGATAAAGGATTCTTTTCTAAAAGTTTTAGAGAACTGAGTCAAATTTATAAGAATATATCTTTCTCCCATTGATAAATGATCAAATATATGAGCAGGTAGTTTCTAGATGAAGAAATTAAAGCTTTTTATAATCATATGAATAAATGCTCCAAATCATTATTGATTGGAGAAATAAAAATTAAAACAACTCTGAGGTACCACCTCACACCTATTAGACTGACAAAAGTGATCGATGTTGATGCAAATGTGGGAAAACTGGGGCACTAAGGCATTGTTAGAGGAAATGTGAACTGATCCAACCATTCTGGTGATCAATTTGGAATTATACTCAAAGGGCAACGAAACTGATGTGTACCCTTTGATCTAACAACACCACTATTTAATCTTTATCCCAAAGAAATTATGAAAAAGGAGAAAAGAGCTACATGTACAAATATATTTACAGTAACTCTCTTTGTAGTGTCAAAGAACTGGAAATTGAGGGGATGCCCATCAACTGAGAATGTTTGAACAATCTATGAAATATTAATTTAATGGAGTACTATTGTTCAGTAAGAAATCATGAGCAGCGGGATTTCAGAAAAGTCTGGAAAGGTTTGCAGGAATTGATGCTGTGTGAAGTGAGCATAATCAGGAGAAAAATATATACATTAAAGCAACATTGTAAGATGATCAGTTATGAGCAACACAGCTCCTTCAGCAGTTCAGTGATCAAAGACAATCCTAAGAGATTGTCATGGAAAATGATATCCACATCCAGAAAAAAAAACAAAAAAACCCAACTATCAATTAGGGGGTTGCAGCTAGGTGGCACTGTGGATAATGCACTGGTCTTGAAATCAAGAGGACTGAGTTCAAATCTAGTCTCAGACACTTAATTATCTAGCTGTGTCAATTGCCCATTGCCTTGCAAAAAAGAAAAATGAACAAACAAAAACCTATGGATTCTGAATGCAGAACAAACCATTTTATATTCACTTTTTAAAATTTCTTTAATGCTTTTTCTTTCTTTCTTATGGGTTTTCCACCTTAGTTATAATACTTCTTTCACAACATGACTAATATGAAAATATGTTAAACATGATTGTACATGTATAACCTATATCAGATTGTTTGTTGCTGAGAGAAGGGAGGGAAAAGAAAGTAGTAAAAAGCTGTAGAACTCAAAAGGTTGCAACATTATGAATGTTGAAAACTATTTTTACATGGATTTAGAAAATATATAATAGGAAAAGATTTTTAGATAGTCAAGCATGGATGTTTTCATAAATATTGCATTCCTGCATTTAAGTGCATCTTTTGACATTCCTAGTAATATACGTGTGGAACAGGAAAAAAAACATGGATTAAATGATAGCACAATTAGGTATGTTCAGACCTGTTAAAATATTAATGGACTTATGATTTATAAGGATTTAGTGAAGTTTTACAGAAATCTGTTCCTGGCTCTGTTCTTTTTAACATTTTATCAATAATCAAGAGGAAAACACAAATTTCATGCTTGTGAAATAAAAAGTTGACATAGGTTGGGTTGCATAACTAATAGGAAAGATGGCAGAATTTGCTTCTAAAATTATCTGAACAGGCTGTAAAAGCACACAAAATGTAATAAGAAAAAATTTACATATATTTTTAGCATAAAGTTGTTTTACATGACATAGGAACTCCACTTTTTCGCAAAAATTAATTTAATCTTCCTTTGCTTTAGTACATATTTTTTCTAAAAACTAGTTTTTAATTTATATCTTTCTTTTTAAATCACCATAATTATCCCAAGTATCCCTCACCCAGTCCCTCCAAGTCATCCTTTATAATAAATAATATTTTTAAAGAGGAAAAAGTCATCATAAATTCAATGAAGAAGTCCAAGAACATTTGTAAAACCTATGGACCACCTATCTCCATGAAGAGGGTAGGTTGAGGGAAACATTTTATATTGGCAAAACCTTGTTAGAAGTACTTCCTATACCTCCAGTTATTTAAGTTATTCTTTATTTCTTTAGGGAGTACTTTGTAATTGAATCTATACAAGTCTTTTGTATGCTTTGAGGCATTGAACCCTAGATATTTTATGCACTTTGAAGGTATTTAGAAAGTCATTTAGTTTTGTTTTATTGCTTCTTCCTCGTTATTATTGTAAAGAAATGTTATTGATTTTTGAGGATTTCTTTTGTACCTTGCAGCTTTGCTGAACCTATTTGTTTTATCAATTAGTATTTTTGCTGATCCCCTATTCAAGCAAACTCTCATTTATCATTATATGGGAATAGTCTCATTTCCTCTTTACATACTTTTATTCTTCTACTTTCTCTTAAATCATTGCTATTGTTAACATTTCTGGAATCATGTCAAATATAATGGGGAGAATGGGCAACCTTGCTTCACTTGTTCACTCCTGTATATATATACATATATATATATGTATATATATATATATATATATATATACATATATATATGATATTTCTAGAGCATCTGCTATATGTGATCATTGATTTTGGATTTAGATAGATGCTTTTATGAATTATATAAAAAACCCTCTAATCCTATACTTTGTAGAAATTAACTTGTTTCTTTGTTTTTGAGAGTTTTCTCTGAGGTTCTCCTTCAAAACATTAGGCCATTGACTAATTTTTCTATATCTTTTGAAATCTATTCTTCTAGGATCTAGGGTACATTTTATGATTTTATGGTATTTTTCTGTTTGGTTATTACAGATTATATAAAAGGATGTTGACACTTCTTCCCCCCTGCCCACCACACATTTATTATTTTATTCTAGGTAGAACTTGAGATTTGTTTCTTCTGTAAATTTAATAAAATGTTCTGCATAAAATATGTATATTCAAGTTATTTTAGTCTATTTCACTTGATGTGACTCACTTTTTGGATTTATTTAGTATGGAGAGCAATCCATTTAAAAATCAACAAAATGGATTTTATCATTTCAAATTTAATTAATAGGTTAAACTAAAGATTTGAAAATATTTTAATTGGGAGCAGAGCCAAGATGGTGAAGTAAAGGCAGGAAATCCTTTAGGCTCTCCCTTAGACCACTCCAAATAACTTTAAAATAATGGCTCTATCTAAATTCTAGAGTGGCAGAACCCAGAAAAAGCCTGAGTGAAATAATTTTCCAGTCCAAGACAACTTGGAAGATCCATGGGACGGGTCTATTAAACCAGGGTTAGAAAGAGTCCACAGCACAGTCCAAGCCTGCACCATAGCAAATCAACTCCAGTTATCCAGGAACAGACTACTGGCTGCCTGGGTCCCTGGGGATTCCTTGGTTCATGAAAGTGGCACCAGCCCAGGGATTGCCAAGGAAAATTGGGAAGCTCAGCAGGAAAATTGCCACAATAGAGTGAGAATAGATCCCAGTCCAGCACAAACGCCATGCGTTCAAGAGCAGACCTGAGAGCCACCCAACAGGGAGCCTCCCTGCAATTGCTTCCAGAGTACTCAATCCACCAAAGGTAAGGAAGTCAGAGGAGATTGAAGAGGTCTCTTTGTTATCTATTCCAGAGGCAGGACTCTGTTGCTTTAACCATATTCAGATCCAGGTTACAGTCTGAGATCCCACTCTTAGGAAAAGGAGTTTTGCTACCATAGAGGAGCAGAGATCCTCCTCACAGTTCCAGGGCAGAGGGGGATACTTTTGGAGATCCACAGAGCAAGGAGAGCAGTCAAAACCTCTCATAATACCTTGAAGTAATTGAGATACATTGTGGTTGCCCCTGAAAACAGTTACAAAACTCCTCAAAAAGCTTAAAACAGTGCATCCTCCACCCTGGAAGCATAGTCCCACCTTTACAAAGAGTTAAAATCAAATCATAGGCTGGGGAAATGAGCAAACAACAGAAGGAAAAAAATCTGATCATAGACAATTCCTTTGTTCAAATGGAGGATCAAATTACATACTTAGAAGATAGCAAGGTCAAATGTTCAGTATCCAAAGCCTCTAAGAAAAATTTGAATTGGTTTCAGATTATGGAAGTATTCAAAAAAGATTTTGAAAATCAAGTAAGGGAGATAGATGAAAAATAGGAAAATGGGAAACTGCAAGATTTAGCATCTTCTACATTAAGGGTTCATAGGGCTTGGAATGTGATATTCCAGAAGGCAAAAAAGCTTGGATTACAACCAAGAATCAACTACCTAGCAAAACTAAACATACCCTTTCTGGAGAAAAAAATGGACATTCAGTAAAATAGACTTTCAAACTTTCCTAATGGAGCTACTAGAGCTGAACAGAAAGTTTGATCTTCAAGTACAAGATTCAGGTGAAGCATAGAAAGAGTGTACAGGAAGGGCAAATTATGAGGGACATAATGATTTTTTTGCTTTTTTTTAGAAAGATTTTATTTATTTTGAGTTTTGCAATTTTTTCCCAATCTTGCTTCACTCTCCCCACCACCCACAAAAGGCATTCTTTTTTAATCTTTACATTGTTTCCATGGTATACATTGATCTAAGTTGAAGGACATAATAATGTTGAACTCTTTGTATTCCTGCATGGTAAGATGATACTGATAATACTCATATGAACCTTCTCATTTATTAGGGCAATTAAAAGGAACATATATAGGCAAAGCACAGGAGGGAGTTGAATTTGAAGGTATAATATATTAAAAAAAAAGATGGAGTTGATGGGTGAGAAAGGAATGTCCTGGGAGATAGGGCTAAGATAGGTAGAATGGGGTAAGTTATTTCATGTAAAAGAGATAAGGGAAAAGTTTTTTCATTGGAGTAGAAGAGAGGGGGAATGAGTGAACCTTCCATAATTAAAATGGACTAATTTGGAGATGGCAAAGCATTTAGATTGAGAATAAATTATGTATATAATAGAAATTACATGTCATTTGGAGCTTAGTATAGGAAAATTTTTCATCAGCCCTAGACTTGCTATAATTTCCAGTTTACAGACAGATTTATTCTTAATTTGTGTCCCAAAATTCCCTCTTTCAAACCTGTGGACTAGAGCTTCAATCACTTTGTTATGCTCATTAGTGGCAATTTCTAGAAAACAGTAACAATATTTATTTCTTACTATTTCCATTTATTTCCCCAACCCTAAGGAATGTTCTTGTGCCACAGAGTCTTTCAAGTATTGCATTCTTCTGATCTTGATAAAAACATAATATTCACAGCAATTCAATGGTACCCTTGTTTACCCTTTGTATTTTTGACTATCAGAAATAAAAAATCCAAATAATTGCTGATAAGTTCTATTATATTAAGGTTTTCTATGTGTTTATTAGAGCTAAATAGAGATCAGGTTATGAAAAAATACACTAATCCAACCTACACAATCATATAGCTCCATTAAATATGTTTCTAGTTTTATGAAACACACAATCATACATGCACACCTCATCAGTTGATATCTACTATTTCCCTAAGGAAAAATAAGTGGCATAATCTATACCAAGGCATTTGTAAAATGAATATAGCCAGATCAAACTAGTAAAATTATCTAAATATGATTATTGTACATGAAGTTTTGGCCTTTTATTTCTTTTTTTTTAAGATTTTTTTTTTCACGGCAATGGGGTTAAGTGGCTTGCCCAAGGCCACACGGCTAGGTAATTATTAAGTGTCTGAGGTCGGATTTGAACCTAGGTACTCCTGACTCCAAGGCTGGTGCTCTATCCACTACGCCACCTAACTACCCCCTCTTTTATTTCAAAGAAGACCATGACATCGGGGATGTGCTGCCATGACATGCACATGAACTGGATTTGAGTGAGGAGGTGCTGTACAAAGTCACCAGTCTCATTTCCTCTTCAGAGTCAACTGGGTCCATTGGCCATATATGAATGAATCAGGGTGACAGGTGATAGACCTGAATGCAAGGCAATCAGATTTAAGTGATGTGTTAGATCATACACCAACTAAATATCTGAGACTGTATTTGACCCCAGTTTCTCCTGACTTCAGAGACAGAACTCCACCCACTGCACCATTTAGCTGCCTTTATAGTGTACAGAATTTTAACAGAGAGACAATATAGGTCAGAGGAAAGAGTTTTGGATTTAGACCAAGAGTAGCTGGATTGAAATTCCAATTTGGAGCTTTTCCATCATTATCATTGTGGAAAAGAAACTTAATCTATTTGATCCTGTTTCCTTAGCTTTAAAATTTGTTAGGGGTGATTTAAATTCCATTCCAACTCTGATTGCTAGTAGGTAGCTACTGAAATGAGCAAATAATCCTTTGAGATAATTTTAAAAAAGATTATAATTATGGGGAAAATTTTTTAGGATATCAAAGGAAGATTTCTTGTTATACTCATGGGGTAAATAGATTAAATGCTTTCTTGAAAAGTAAAAGAAGAGGCAAACAAATTCCATCTCCTTTTGTCTAGAACTATTTATTATAAACATTGTTGGAGTCCTGACAGTCTATTTTTTAATGCACAGCCTTGATTCATCCATTATCTTACTGAAAAACCCTTTAATCTATATGCATTACAGAAAATAATGCCTTTTTATATTATATAGACATTGCTTATTATATGAAGGAAAGATTTATTTTATTCCTATATTCCCATATTTTAAAAAAGGAATATAACTTTAAATAAATTCAAATTGGTTAATATGACAAAAAGGAAAATGATAAATGTCAGAAAAGATATGGGAAAGCTGGGAAACTAATGCATTGTTGTTGGAGTTGTGAACTAATCCAATCATTCTGGAAAGCAATTTGGAATTACGCCCAAACTGTCCATATCCTTTGATCCAGAAATACCACTGGTAGGTCTTTATTCCAAGAAGATCACTAAAAAAGAGAACAGGAAATACATATACAAAAATATTTATAGCAGTTCTTTCTGTGGTGGCAAAGAATTGGAAATTGAGGGGATGCTCATCAATTGGGGAATGGCTGAACAAGCATAAGAAATAATGGGGAGGGAACAGCTAGGTGGTACAGTGAATAGAGCACCAACCATGGAGTCAGGAATATCTGAGTTCAAATTCGGCCTCAGACACTTAATAATCACCTAGCTGTGTGGCCTTGGGCAAGCCACTTAACCCCATTGCCTTGCAAAAACCAAAATAATAATAATAATAATAATAATAATAATAATAATAATAATCAGAAAGATCTCAGAAAAATCTAGAAAGATTTACATGAACTGATGCTGAGTAAAGGGAAAATAATCAGGAGAACGGTATACACAATTAACAGCAACATTGTGCAAAGAACAATTTATGTCTATCTTAGGTCTTCTCTGTAATGATCCAAGACAATTCCAAAAATCTCATGGAAAATGATAAACTCATCCAGAAAAACAACTGTGTATTCTAAAGGCAGATTGATACATACTATTTTCACTTAACTTTTGATTTTGTTTTTCATGTCTTTTCCCTTTTATTGTTTTTCTTCTTTCAAAGCATGACTCATGTGGAAATGTTAACATTTTTGCATATGTATAAGCTATCTCAGACTGCCTACCACATTGGGGAGGGTAAATGGAAGGGAAAGATAAAAAATTTGAAACTCGAATTCTTATTAAAAATTAATGTTGACAGCTATTTTTACATGTAATTGGGAAAAAACAACATACTGTTTATCAAAAAGGAATAGATTCTATATAATCTTTTTTTTTCCTTTTCCTGCATAGTTTCATAATATCTTATGATTTACTTTTGTCATTAATGTGGGCTATTATGTTCACTGAACCAGTCCTGAATTTCTAGTATAAAAGTTACCATGATATGATGTGTAATCTTTGTGAGGTGTTGTTGTGATCTCCTAATTAAAGTTTTATTTAAAATTTTTGGGTTGTTATTCATTAAGGATATTGATTCAATGTTTCTCTCTCTTTCCCCTCTTTTTCTTTCTCTATACTTCCTCTTCTCTTTCTCTCCCTCATCTTTCCTTTGTATGGATATTAAGACCATATTTTAAAATTAAATGTTATATAAAATTTACTTATAAATCCATTTCATTCTATGGATTTTTTCTCCATTGAGAATTACCTCTTAATTCTTGTTCTGTTATCCTAGTATTTTATATTTTGAAAACATTTGTCTTTTCATTTAAATTAACAATTTTACAGCATATAATTAGTCAAAATAGTTCTTAATTTTAAAAAATTATCTTATTGATTTTGAATTAACCTTTTTCATTGGTGATATCAGTAATTTCATTTTTTTGTTTTAAAAAATAAAAAAGTATGCTTCATTCTGCACTCAAAGATCATCAGTTTTCTCTGGAGATGTATAATATTTTTCATCTTGTTTCCTTTGGAAGTGTCTTGGATTATTGTCTTGCTAAATCTTTCACAGTTGATCATAGTTACAGTATTACTGTTACTATATATAATGTTCTCCTTATTTTCTTTGCTTCACTTTGTATTAGTTGATATAAGACTTTCCACACTTTTCTGAAGCCATCATGCTCACATTTCTTATACCAAAATATTATTCCAACACAATTTTTCAGCTATTCTCTAATTGATGGGGAATTTCCTCAGTTTCCAAAAAAGACATGTTAAGTAGTTTTGTAAATAACTCCTTTCCCCTTTCATTGATCCCTTTGGGATATAGACCAAGTCATGCTATTGTTGGATATATTATACATATATATATATATATATACATATACATATACATATATACATATATACATACACACACATATATATAATATATAATATATAAATATAAATGTATATATATATGGCCCTTTAAGTATAATTCCAAATTATTCTCCAGAGGTTGGAACAGTTCCCACCAGAAGTTTATTCATGTCCCTATTTTTCCACAACCCCTCCAAAGATTGCAATTTTCCTTGACTGTCAAGTTATCCATTA
The DNA here is from genome assembly GCF_037893015.1 of Macrotis lagotis. NCBI lineage: Eukaryota > Metazoa > Chordata > Mammalia > Peramelemorphia > Peramelidae > Macrotis > Macrotis lagotis. The sequence goes on from NC_133658.1 coordinate 758,990,656, forward strand.
TTAAGTGTAAAGAAAGGTTTTTTTTAGGTTTTTGAAGTTTTAATTTTATTTTCAAGTAACTATCTTGCAGGTCACTAGTTGATGCAGTGGAAAGTGCCAGGTCTGGAGTCAGGTATAGTCATATTATATTGTGAGAGACAACAGGGAAATAATGACTCAGGTATACCATTAGTTTGTGTAAATGAAAACTATTTTCATTTTCTTGAATACAGGGACTGTTTATGACTTTCTTCACATCTTAGTGCTAAACAGAGTAATTGATACATACTACATATTTAAGAAATGCTTGCAGAGTGACTAAAAGGATGCACATTCTTGTAAAGAGCAGAGAAGACTGACAGGTAGTGATTTATTTGTGGGAGCTACACTTAGAATCCCGAATTTTTTTCTAGATAAGCTTACTTATACAAAGTCTCATGCCACAGTGAATCAAATATACTGTTCTTCTTTCATTGCCTAAATTTTTTAAAATAGCTTCTCTCATTTTTTCTCTTTATTCAAATATGAGTTCATAATTACTAGTATAGAATTTCTGAATTTGTTGAAAGATTTCATTCTTTTATACTTCACTTTTTTGTAAGTTCACATTTATAAAATCTGTTTCTTCAATAATTCAGAGATCAAGGTAAATTCTAAGAAGCCTGATATGGACAATGCCATCCACATCCAGAAGAAAAAAAAAACATGGAGTCTGATCCAGTAATATCATTACTAACTAAAATGCATACCTAGTAGTGATCCTGTAATATCACTACTAGGTATGCATCTTATCATATCACAAAAAGGGGGAAAGACCTCTATTTACAAGAACATTCATAACAGCTCTTTTTGTGGTGGCAAAGAAATGGAAATTGAGGAGATTTCCATTACTTGGAAAAATGGCTGAACAAGTTGTGATATATGAATATAATGGAATATTATTGTTCTATAAGAAGTGATGAGCAAGTAGATTTTAGAAAAACCTGGAAAGGCTTATATGAACTGATGCTTAGTGAAGTGTGCAGAGCCAGGAGAATATTATAACTTTAACAGAAATATTATGAAATGATCAGCTATGATAGACTTAGCTCTTCTCAGCAATACAATGATCAAAGATAATTCCCAAAAACCAGTGATGGAAAATGTTATCGACATCCAGAGAAAGACCTATGAAATATGAATGCAGATCAAAGCCTACTATTTTCACCTTTTTAAAATTTGTATTTGGCTTTTTCCTTCTCCAGGTTTTTTCCTTTTAGTTCTGATTCTTCTTTAACAGGTTGATTAATATGCAAACATGTGTAACATGATTGTACATTTATAAACTATATCTGATTACCTGAAAACTATCTTTACATATGACTGAAACTTTTAAAAATTGCTGAAGGAGTTATTTTTTTTGTTTTTGCATTCCTACTGGCCAGTACAGTGCTTACCACAGAGGATTTTTTAACAGATCATTCATTTATTGATTTTGTGAGTGCATGCATTTATGTGAATACATTTTTCATCTTGTTCCTTTTTAGTTAATACTTGGGACAAGTAACAGCAGTGAGTTGTTTTTGTTGTTGTTGTTTCCGATTTGCTAAGTTAGAAGTAGGACAAAATAGAAATAAGCCTGAAGTATAGCAAGAAAGACTGATCATACTTCCAACATATTCTTAGGCCTGGACCAGTGTACATGTGGCATGGCTTGGCTAGGAAATAGCTCAAATATAGGATTCATTTCAGTCTCAAAGGTCAAAATTAAATAAGCTCTTGATTTTTCTTCTAAAATTCTTTCTTTCCTTTTAGAATTTCAATATTTAGCATATAAACGAACTCACCACAGGAGAAGTCATTAAAATTTTCAATCTCTAGTCTGTAAGCCTATGTCCCTGTGCACAGGGACCAATAACTCATCTCTAAAACCAACACTGAAATTAATCCCACAAGGTAAATTTTTCCTGAACCTCTGGGGAAAAGGAGACCTCTGTGATTAATTTAAAAGTTATACTTTCTTTAAGATCCTTAGAGGGACTTGATTGGAACAATAGCTGGTAAAAGTTCCTCTGAGTTTATGTAAGAAATACCCTAAACTATTTAAGTAACTCTCTAAGGAAAGAATGTCTATTGCAGAAAATGAAAGTTATACAATGAATGCAAACTATACTCAGGTGTAACTGCCTCTAGTGTCTCCTTACCTCGATCTAGAAAATCCACTTATATTTGTAGAAGTGGCATTTTTCATTTATAACAAAGGCCACCAATTTAATTAAAGCCCAGGGAATTCCAATTTCTATCAGTACTGGGAAATGTTTGATTACTGACTGTAGATAGGAGAGGAGTTTTTTCCCTACCATTTCTCATATTCTCTATTTCACTCATGTGAGTGATTTTTTTAGCTAAATATGGAGGGAGAATCCTAAATTATATGGACAGGTTAGCTGGATCCATTAAAGTCTGTGACTTTGGAGAAAAGATACAAGAGAGTATATTTAAAGAAAATAAAATGTACATCATACTAAGACCTTTCCTTGTGCCACTCTTTCCTATTCCTAGGGGTCCTCATGGTTATTTAAACTGTGGATGCTCTATATAAAGATGGACATAAAAAAAGATAGAGCTATAGGTGAGTAAACTGAGGCTCAGAGCAGTAACTAACTGAACATCACAAAGTTGGTAAAGTTTGAAGTGGAAATAGAAATTAGATATGGCATGAACCCTCCCTCAACATACAACTTTGAGGAACTTTAAAACAAAACAGCTTTTCTCATTTCACTATTCTATTTCAGTTGCAAAGCCTTTAACCCTTAGTTGTACATGGTGATATATCAATGCAAATAAGACCTAGTCAGGGTCAAAGGCACAGAATAGACAGCTACATTGAAAGTCTATAGGTTTGGGGACATAGTGATGAGTAAATACTTCTTTAAATTCTGCTTTTAGATGAGACTTCGATAGTCCCAGTTTATATCTGGTTCCTGGTTTTTCCATGTTCCAGGAAAATCCAACTTTTCCATCTAGTAAGTATACTGGAATCTACTGCCTTAGATACAAATTTGGCCTTCAATATTGCTCAAATCCTATGATCTTATGAGTTTTCCCCCAATATTTCCTGGAGCACTAGTGATGACAAAATCATTAGTAATCCATAGCTGGTAATTTGACATTATTCACAGACTTCCTGATCAGATTACCTAAACCCAACAATGGCAGAGACCTAAAATTTTACCCTAACAATTAGAGTAATTCTTGTGATGACTGGTTGAATTTATTCTGTGTGGCAAGCAAACTCCTGGTCTAGCTAACAGCTAAAAGGATCAGAACTGAATCCTGGCAGAAGCTCAAATCTTCAATGCTTTTCATTTTTTTAAATTTTATTGATTTTTTTACCTCATCTTTATTTATTAAAAAAAAATCCCTCACATTCAGAAAGTCATCCACAATGATAAAGAAAAAAAAAGAAATAGCACTAAAGTAGCAATCAAATAAAGTCACATATGTAATATTTATAGATTCCTATTACTGCAAAAAAGAGAGAGAAGTACCTTTTCAATTTTCTTCTTCAGATATAAATTTGGTTATTATAATTATGTAGCATTTTATTTTGTCTTTTTAAAAATATTCTTGAAATTTATTGTGTTGTCATTTAAAATACTTTTCTGCTTCAAATTAATTCTCTTTGCATTAGCTCATCTATCTGTACTTCTCTACATTCTTCATGTTCATTATTATAATAAAATTATATTTCCTTCTATTTAATCCTATAGTTTGTTTAGCCTCTGACTTATATACATCTGCTGCTTTTAGATGTATGATACTAAAAACATTTTTACTGCAACTTTATTGGGGACATATGGAGTCTTTTCTTTATTTGATCTTTTTGCTTTAAATATATTGCAACTATCTTTGGATCTGAGAGTGTGGACATTTTGGTTATTTTGTCAAATAAAAATTGTTATACCAAAGAGTTTGAATAATTCACAGAAGTACATGAAATGTAGTCAGTAGGTACTGATAAGTGACCGACCATTCACTGGAACATATTCCACTTCATAGGTGACAAAAGAATTTTAAAAGTAGTCCAAACTGAACCAGTCAGTAACCTAAGAATGATCAGTGTCAAACAAAAAGCAGGTCAGAGGGAGGTGTGTAAAGGAATCAAGCAGCGATTTAATTAATTTCAGGATGAGGAAAGTAGGCTTGCAGGCTAAAGTCATCTCAGGAAGATGTGACTTCTCACAGGAGTGCGGTTTTTAAACAGAAAAGGTAAGACCATAACAGTCATTTTTAGATATTGAGTAAATAGTTTCCACAGTTGGCATTTCTTTGAACATTACAGATGTTCTTGGGTCCTGTGGGAACAATATCTAATTTATTAGAATCATTGACCCTGTGATCCTTCAGCAGTGTACAGAAACAGAGTTAGCATGATGGAGATAGAAGTGTAGCACTCTGGTTCACTCAGCAGTTACAAGCCCAGGAATTAAGGAACTATCAGCATCTCAGGAGAGTTTGGTTGACCAATTTCTGCTACAGCTTTTGTCTGCTTCTGGCTCTCAGGTCCCTGGGAAATAAGGAATCTCCAAGAATGTAAATAGTTATTGATTAATATGAATGCTATAAATGCATTTTACTAGAGGGCGGGATCATCTAGAGGATAAATGTAAAAGACTGTTGTTAAGCCAAGCTTAACTTGCTGGGCCTTAGATATGGGAAACATGTTATCTTGTAATATCTTGACAGAAGCTATGGGTAATCTAATTTCCTGTGACACCAGAAAAGTCATTGTACTTTCTTGCTTTTAGTAAATCTTCTGTAGAACATACCCTAGAGACACTGAAGCAACCAGAAAGGATGAGCAGGAACACTACAATGGGAATATAATAGCTAGTAAGTCCTGGATGCAGTATCAGTTAGGTATTCCATCCTTGATTGATCCATAGATATATGAGTTAAGGATTCTCTGCTAACCAAATGATTTGATGACATATTCTCTTTTTTTACTTTAATTGATATTTCATTTTATTTTTTCAATGTTATCAAAGTTTTTCAACATTCATTCACATGCATATTTATGTTGCATGATTTCCTTCCACCCTCTCTTCGACCTCCCTCTCTTCAGCAGCAAATAGTCTAGTGAACATTTTACTTGTACATTTGTGTTAATATTTTCCCATATTAGTTATTTTCTGAATGAGGATTTAGGACTAAGGGAAAAGGAAAGAAAACCATGAGATAGTAAGGAAAACCATAAGAGAATATCTTTAAAAGGAAAATATAGTGTTCATTAAGATTCTATAAGGTTTTCTTTGTTGAAACAGGTCTCCCAGAGTTGTCCTAACTCTCTGAGCTGGTGAAAGGAGTTGCATCCATCAAAGTTGATCAATTTACTATGTTGTTGTTAATATGTAAAATGTTCTCTTAGTTCTTCTCCCTTTGCTCAGCATAAGTTTCTGTAATTCTTTTCAATGTTTCTCCAGAGTCCAACCACTCATGGTTTCTTAGAGAATAATAAAAGTATTCCATACCTTTAACCTGTGTGCATCTCTCTGCTTCAAATGTGTTTCTTGTAAACAACATATTGTAGAATTATGATTTTTAATCCATTCTTCTCTCTGCTTACCTTTTATGGGAAAGTTCATCCCATTCACATTTATAGTTAAGATTACTAAATCTTTCTTTCCCTCCATTTTATCTTTCCCTATGTGTACTTTTCTCTTTCTTTATCTTTTATTCCTCCTCACCAATGTTTTGCTCCCTTTCTCTTTAACTTTTAAATTTTAACTTTAAATTTATCTTCACTTATACCTTTATTGTTCCTTTTACCATTCCCTTCTTCCCTTTTCTTTCCCTTCCTATACTTTCCTATAGGATTGAATAGATTTTAAACACAATTGGGAATGTATGTGATTCCTTTTCTGAACCATATCTGTTGAGTAGAATTTACTCAGTGTTCACACTCTTCCTTCTTTTCTTCTACTATATTAGATCATTGTGCTTCTTCATCTGGTAATAATAATGTGTAGCCTTCTCCTAGAATAGTTTTCTTTTCATGTTTTTATTGTTTTAACCCTTTCTTGAATTTACATCTTCTATGTCAAAATATATTCCTTTTATTTTACCTGAGAGAAGTACTATCAATCAAAGCACAATCAATCAAAGGATGATTGATTATTTAAGTGATTGATAAGCAGCATTGTCTCATAGTCACTAAGTACTCTTCCCTCTTCTGCCTCATTAGAAATACACTTCTAAAGAGTCATGAATACTATCAAATTATAATCACTTTACACACTTTTCAAGTATCCTACATGGACACACAATCCTCATGAGTCAAAGCATCATGAAAAGCCAAATCATTTCATGTAATATTTGTGCCCCGTACCCCTAACCATTCTTCTTCCAAATGTAGTACATATCTCTTCATATTTTCATGCCTAGTCTCTCTAGGGGTCCTCTCTTTCTCTATTTCTATAGTACTCCAATCATAGCCCTACAGCCATCCCCAACTAAAATATTGGGTACATTCTTTCCCACTGTCCCTATAGCTCCCCCAACCATGGTACTAAAATCCTAGTTATCTAGAATATAAGATAAGATCACTTCCAAGTCTGTTTATGTCCAACCCTTATAAGTACAATCCCACCCTTTGCCCTTATTGTACTTTAAAACTCTAAATAACAAGTGAAATAATGTCATTTTTGATTTAATTAAGTACAGAGACTCATCTGAGCTCTGCTCCTGGGGTATAAAAGAGTATAGAGCCAAGCTTTTTGTAATCTGGATGGGGTCTGATCCCTGACTTTTCACTGATCAAGATGTTGCCAATGCAGGTTTTACCTATGCAATGATTTGCTCCCAACTGAATTTTGACTTTTGCCCCAGTATTCCCAGGATTCAGAATTTGTCTGGGTTTGTGACCCTCCCTGCTGGTTTGCTCTCTAGCTGCTAAGACCTGTGTTGCTGTCTAGTCACTGGAACCTGGGCTGCACTGTAACTAAAAGCCGCCTGCTGGCTTTCCTGTTCTCCCACCTAGCTGGGCTTTACTTCTCCTTTTCCCTCAAAGAGACAGGCTTTAGATCCACCATGATGTCTACAGTTGAGAACTTAATTCTATTTTTTTCTTTTTTTGATGAGATCTGTAACTTCAATGTCTGTACAGCAGTTTAATTTAGCATTGCATAAGAGAATGGACATAATCTTTTCAGGAGGCAATGTGTTATAGTAGATTATAGCCAGGAGACCTGGAATTGAAACTCAACTGAGGCACTACTATCATTTTGATCAAATAATCAATAAACATTTCCTGAGGATCTACTATGTTCCAAGCACTATATTGAGCACAAGAGATAGAAAAGAGGTAAAAGACTACACCCTGCCCTCAAGGAGCATACAATCTAAAAGAAGAGATTACACAAATACATTGTTAAATTAAGTTATATAAATAATAAATTGGAATTTTTTAAAAATGGAAAGCATTAGAATTAAAAAGTTTGAAGGGGTGGCTAGGTGGCGTAGTGGATAAAGCACCTGGCCTTGGAGTCAGGAGTACCTGGGTTCAAATCCGGTTTCAGACACTTCATAATTACCTAGCTGTGTGGTCTTGGGCAAGCCACTTAACCCCATTTGCCTTGCAAAAACCTAAAAAAAAAAGTTGTAAAAAGTTTGAAAAAGGACATTGGCAGAGAAACAAGTAAGCAGTCATGAGGAAGGAAAGCATTCCAGACATGGGAGGCAGTCAGAGAAAATGCTTGGAGTCAAGAAATAGAGTGGAATAGCATTTAGTCTTCACCAGGATCCAAGAAGATCTTACTAGGGTAAGAGTATGTGAAATATAAGAAAACTGGAATAGTGGGTGTGGGGTGGGTGAGAGAGAAAGGGATTATGTTATGAAGAGCTTTGAACATCTAACAGAGGGTTTTATATTGAATTATATTGTGAAGAGCTTTGAACATCAAGCAGAGGGTTTTATATTTAATTTTGAAGGTGAAGGGGAGCTACTACAGTTTGAGTCAAAAGTATGCTTTATGAAATTCACTTCAGAGATTGAGTCGACATTGGACTGGAATGGGGGGAGACCAACCAGCAGACTCTTACAACAATATAAGCCTGAGCTGATGAGGGCTTGTACCAAGGTATTGGAAGTATCAGAGTAGTAAAAGGGGAGAATTTGAGAAATATTGCAAAGATAAAATTGACAGTTATTAGCAAGAAATAGTATGTGGAAGTATGAGCATTTTTAAGATGATGTCTAGATGGTGCAAAATGATACATTGTTATGTAGGGATGAAACTTATATTTATATTTGTCAAATAAAAGTTAGAAAGAAGTTAGACTTTACTAAGATTTAACTGGTAGATTGATGCTGACAATTTTACTTAATCACTTGTCAAGTTGATTTTTGTGGGAATAGGTATGTGGGAAGACAAGGAATTCTACATTGTGGAGGGATTGACAATTGAAGCTCATTTCACACATTTTCATCATATTTTACATGTGTCCATTTGGATTTATATGACAAAAAGTCTTTCAGCATTGAGCCACATGTATGTGATCAAGACTCAGATTAAATATTTGTGGTGTGTGTGTGTGTGTGTGTGTGTGTGTGTGTGTTTCAATGAAACTTTCACTGTGAATTAATTATATTAGTTTTAGCTAAAACTAACTCTCAACAAAATGGAGAAGAAACTTACATAAGATTACTCTAAAGAAACTGCTAGTGAAAGATAATTTTACTAATGGGAAAAGAAGTGAACATAAGAGTGGCATTACTATCATTTCTCCAACTCCTAAGGAAAATCTCTTTATGAGCCTCAACATGGGGTAAAAACAATGAGAATCTTATTATATATAATATATGTGCATATATCTATATCTGTATATATAATATATCAAAAGAGTCAAAGTATGTAAAATTACCAATATCATTTGCATTATGGCTATCTATCCACTATCCTTAATGTTGAACCTTGACCTGAGTATACATTACCAAAATTGTATATTGCCTAAATGACAAATTCAAAGACCTTTACTCAGTCCAGTTCTTCTTCCTGAAGTTTCTGGCATTGTTGATCACTCTCTCTTCCTTGATCTTCTCTTCTTTGTATGACTTCATGACATTACTCTCTCCTGTCTTACCTACTACCTATCAGGTAATTCCTCATTCTTGTTATTGCAACACCATTCAGGGAATATCTACTGACTGTTAAATGTTCATAGGGTTCTGTCTTAGGCATTCTCCTTTTCTCCTTTTATACTATTTATTTTGATGATTTCATTAACTGCCATGGATTTAGTGATGGATTTATGCTGATGATTCTCAAATCTATAGATAGTGGCCTAACCTTTCCATTGACTTTCAGTTTTACATATCCTGAGTTGAATGCCTAATACACATCTTAAACTTAACCTGTCCAAAAAAGCAAACTCAATATTTTACCTCCTAAAACTCTCCCTAAGTCATACTTATCTTATGACTACTGAAGGCATCATCATCCTCCTAATTTATCAGACTTTCAGTCTAGCTATCAGCCTTAACTTCACTGTCTCTCACCTTTCCTTTCTATCTATTTCACCTGTGCAACATGATTCAGCTATCCCAACTTCTCTCCTTGGATACTACCTCCACCTTGGTACACTTTATGCTTAGACTTTTGCAAAAACTTGATGCTGGATTTGTCTGCGGCAAATATTTCTACACTTCAATCCATCCTTTAAACACTAATGTGATTTTCCTGAAGCACAGGTCCAAACACATTAAATTTCTTCTCAATAACTCTAATAGCTCCTTATCACCTCCAAGAACAAACACAAAGTTCTTGGAATTCAAGGTCCTTCATCACCTAGTCCCCCTCCTGCTTCACCCTTTTAATCTTCTTCATCTGACTCTCCACTACATGTCCTTGGACCCAAGGACACTAGCCTGTTTGTTGTTCTGGAACAAGATTCTATATCTCTCAATTCCAGGCATGTTCACTAGCTGACCCCTTGCCTGGAATGTTCTCTCTGCTCATTTCTGTTTCCTAGTTTCCCTGTTTTCCTTCAAACCTGAATTTAAAAATCCCACCTTCTACAGTAAACCTTTCTCAGCCCCACTTATTCTTAAAGCCTTGCTTTTCTTTAACTATTTCCATTTATTCTGTATAAGGATTTTTGTACGTATTTATTTTCTCCACTCTGCTTCGATTATGAGCTCCTGGTGGATGAGGGACTGTTTTTTGAGTTTTTTGGTGTTCACAGCACTTACCTGAGGCACCTGACCTCAACAAAAGAGAAAATCTCAGAACTTATCTAAGAAAAGATTCCCCAATCTTTAGTATAAGTCTCAAATTGGATAGAGGAACATAAGGAGGTTGCCAGTTCCTCTAAATGTCAATTTCTTCCCAGACTTTTTCTCTCTTCGGGAATATGAAAAGACTGGAATGACATGACTTTTCTCTTGAAACAGGAAGCCAGAAGGGAAGGATCTCTCTTTTCTCCAGGTTCCACTAACTCTGCCCTTCATACAGTAGTGGAACAGTGAATAAGCAGTTTTCATCAATGAGGATAGCCCCATGCAAATGGCTCTTGAAGCCAAAGGGGCACACACACACACACACACACACACACACACACACACACACACAGACAAACACATGAATGTGCACATCATGCGTGCAATATACATAAAGCAACACCAACTGATGAAGATTTAGGAAAAAGAAAACTTACTAGCCACAATTCAATAAGAAAAACTTTTCTATGATTGGTGGTTAGGATTAAAATGAGTCTTATGATTAGATAAATGCAACCAAAAATGAACTTCTTCCATTTGAAATTCTGTTTTTCTTTGGCATACATTGAAAACCTAGTGTTGAAATAAGTTGAATTGAGAACAAGGCTTTGAAATCATTTAATCACAAAGTGCCTAAGATTTCCAAAGATAACATCCAATCATTTTGTTCTCACAAAATATTAGTTTATTTAAAATAATTTTAATATTTTATTTAAAGACAAAGATTTTGTACATCAAAGAAAATACTATTTATGTCTTTAATTCATTCTAATTAATTTCAATTTTATGTTTTATAACCTTCTGAACTCTTTTTTCTTCCCAATTATTTTATTTGGTGAGTTCATTAGCTTCCATGGATTCAGCTATAATCTCTATTGTTGATGAATCTCAAATGTGTTTATCAATATTAAGATCCCTCCTGACCCCTGGTCTTACATCTTCAACTTTCTATTAGGCATTTCATATTGAATGTCCTATAGACATATTAAATGCAACATGTCCACAACTGAACTCATTATATTTCCCTCATATACTTACTTCTTCCTAATTTTCTTATTATATTTGGAGTGTACCACCATTTCCCAAGTCACCTAGGCTTAACATGGATATCATCTTTGATTTCTTATTTTCAGTCCAAGCTTTTTATACAAGTTGTCTCTATGCTCTAATCATATTCATAACATCTTTCATATACACCACCTCCTATTTTCTGACTCTCTAACCATTCTGGTGTTGATTCACATTATCTCATGCCTAGACTATTGTTATAACCTTTTGATTGATCTCCCTACTTCAAATATCTCCCAATCCATTCAATATTCCTCTCAGTTTACATAATGATTTTTTTAAAGTTCAGGTCTGACCATGTCACTCTCTTTCATCCAAAGAGCAAGTAACTTCCTATTATGACAGTATGAAATAAATGTAATTGATTTGCATTGAAAGATCTTCAGAATCTTTGTTTCCATGTACTTTGTTGGTGTGTCTAATCTACCCCTCTACAAAATCTTATGAATTCTTTACCAATAAAAAAAAGTGTGGTTATGTCTGACTATTCCCATGGTTAATATAAAGCTCTTAGAATATGAGTTTAAAATGCTCAATATTATCTTTTGGATATTAGGTATATACTATGTTAGTGTGTATATATATATATATATATATATATATATATACATATATATTACTATTAGTAAATATTGCTATGTATTAGAAATTGAATCACAAGTTGAATCACAAGCCCTTCCTGAACCAATTTCCCATGGGGACTCTCTGCATTTCCAAACACCAGGATAATAACCACTTAGGTGAAGAACATAGTAAGTGCTCCTGGGTTACTTTCACTTGCATTATGACAACTCTGATCTCTTCCCTCTTTCTTACAATCCCACTTTGCACCCATATTATAACACTCACTCACCCAAACCTCAATTCTACTCTTTGTGTCAAGTAATCCCTCCATATTCCTCAGATGAAGGGTAGAGAGCAGACATCGTCTCAAAGCTGTTAATACTTTCCATGAAAGTTCAGTTGACATAACTATTCAAAGTCAGTCTCTAGGTTCAGCAGCTATTTCTTCTCTTTGTGGCAGTCAGGAAAAAATAAACTCCTTTCTTCTCAGAATTTCTATACTAAGTGATCCAGCTCTTGGAGTTTTGGAATTCATGGTGAGCTCTAGATAAATTAAATATAATGGAAGGGAAATATCTATTAGTCTCTCTACCCAGTTGGTATCTCTGCCAGAATAATAGATGTGTGCAGAGTCCCAGATTAAGGCTGACTTGAGAAGTACCCATATGAAAATTGTGTATTGAGTATTTCCTCATATACTTTTAGGCAATTTTTTTACAGATCAGTGCTAAATTTTTATGAACCTTGAGGATTTGGAAAGTCTAGTGAAAACTAACAATAGTCTGTATTATAATGTTTTCCCTTCATTTCAAAGAACACCATGACTTCAGGGAGGTGATGCCATGACAAGAATATGAATTGGTTTGAATGAGAGGGTGCTGCACTAAGTCACCAGCCTCACTTTCTTTCCTCCAGAGCCATCTGGATCCAGTGGCCAGGATCCAGTGAATCAGGATGACTAGAGATGGCCCTGGATGTGAGGCAATCAGGATTAAGTGATTTGCTTAAGGTCACAGAGCTAGTACGTGTCTGAGACCAAATTTGAACTCAGGTCCTCCTGACTTCAGGACCAGGCACAATGATATCCACAGAATTTGGAGTAGTTGAAAGTTCTTAAGGACAAGAAACTCACCAGAAGAATAAAATTATCACATTAACAGTATCAGAAAGAAGGGGTTGAATTACAAGCCCAGACAACTAATTGATTGGGCAAATTCAGAGTAAAAGAAATGAATCAAGTTTAAATGAAATAACAGAACAAAGTGTAGTCAATGCTAGAGCTAAAGCAATGCAATTAAGTTAAATAAGTAGTCTATTGCAATGATGAACATAAAATAACAGAGAGATTCTGGAGAAGTGAAATCTTTAAAGTAGGTGATAGGTATACTACTTTAGAGTTCTCAAATGAATAATTGTTCATCAAATCATAGATATGATACTCCAAAATTTTTATTAGTATGTCTGATCTTTATGATTGCTCCTATAGAAACACTGTAATATATTTGAAAAGACAGAGAATCAAGCAGAGATTTCAAAAAAGAGGTTATGAGCAGAGTGTGTACATCATATGTCAGAATCTGAGAAAAATAAATTTTTTTCCAAAAGGAAGAATGATATCAAACCACCGACTCATTACCCTGACATTGATTTTCTTTACCAAAACATTCTCCGCTCCATGAACTTCTTCATGGCAACCTTGACATCCTTGTTTCTTAGACTGTAGATCAGGGGATTCAGCATGGGGACAAGGATTGTGTAAAACACAGAGGACACTTTTCCCTGTTCCATGGAACTGACTGAAGAGGGCTGTAGATACATGAAGGCAACTGAGCCAAAGAAGATACAAACAGCTGCCATGTGGGAGCTGCAGGTGCTGAAAGCCTTGGACCTCCCTTCACTGGAACGGATGCGGAGAATGCTGGCAACAATAAAGATGTAAGAACTAATAATAGTCAGAGTTGGAGTGAAGATATTAAATGCACTGAAGCAAACAACCATCACTTCATTAACAAAAGTGCTGGAGCAGGAGAGCTCTAGAAGAGGATTGAGATCACAGAAGTAATGGTTGATGACATTGTCTTTACAGAAAAACACTCTAAGCATGCAACCTGTGTGAGCTGTGGCACCAACTAAGCCCATCATGTACACCCCTCCTACCAACCAAATGCAAACCCAATGAGACATGATAGCATTATAGAGTAGTGGGTTACAAATTGCAACATAACGGTCATATGCCATAGCTGCTAACATGTGACACTCAGCAATTACAAAAATGAGGAAGAAATAGAGCTGAGTCATGCACTCATTGTAGGAGATGATGTTCTTCTCTGACACAAAATTCACTAACATTTTGGGGGTGATTACAGTGGAATGACAGAGATCAATGAAAGATAAGCTGCTAAGTAAATAGTACATGGGAGTGTGCAGGTGAGATGTGATACCAATTAGTGCTATCATACCCAGGTTCCCCACGATGGTGACCACATAGATGCTCAAGAATAGTAGTAAGAGGGGAATCTGGAGCTCTGGCCTATGGGTTAGCCCTTCAAGGATGAAATTTGTCACTGCAGAGTTATTTCCTCTGTCCATTTGAAAAGGATACTCTATAAGAATGGGAGAAAAGCAGCACATCAGAGGATATAACTTATTGATTTTTCAGAGGTTCATAAAGAATAGAAGACTACAGTGGATAGAGCACATGCCCTGGAATCAAGGGAACTGAGTTCAAATCTGGATTTTAGACATTTACTACCTATGTGACTCTGGGCAAGTCATGGAACCCCATGACTTGGGGAAAAAAAGAATAATAGGCTGGACCCCAGGCTCTTCTTAGTTCACTATTCAGTATTTCCTTGTTGCCTCTGGACACCAGTCATCTCTAGGTGTCTAACAGGGTTTGAAAGGAGTTCTATTTGAAAGGAGTGCATATTATGTAGGGACAACATTAGCAATATGAGAAATAATGAAGAAAGTTTTTCATTGTGGTCATTGATCTATCCTTGTTCTTTTCTATGTCCTGATTATGCATCTGAAATTCTAATAAAAACTCAGATGACCAGAAATAATGATTTCTGTACCCATTTAAGAGTTAAATAAATATTTTTAGATGACCAGTTGTTACCTGTTACCACCATGGCAAGCAGCATCTCTACACTTTCCCTCATAGTACAGTACTCTGTTTCTTCACCAACTTTATATTGAGATCTCTTGCTGACCAAGCAGTCTTTCAAACAACTAGTTCCTCTGACTCTAAGCTTAGAAGAACAATATACTCACCTTTCAGTCTTAGAACTTAGGGCTTCTCACCCAGTGTTCTAGAAGGTAAATGTCATTGATGAGGGTAGTAGTGCTGAAACTATGCCTCATGTGCCATTTTTTATTCTTAGTGTAATTCAAAGTGTGGATCTCACACACTGAACTTCTCTCAGAATTCTGAACTAGATATCCCAATTACTGAAGTTTCACTTCAGAAGTAAGGGAGAAATCAATGCACATCAATATAACCAGAACTACTGCCTTATTTATATGAGTGTTTTCTCTTAGGACTGGAGAGTCCTGGGATTTGATTAGAAGGTACAGATGGAGGCTACCAAAGTCTCTCATCTATCTCACTGGGTATACAGTACTTCTGATGTCAGTGTTTGCTTTTTTTCTCTTGTTTATAAGTTGTTTTAGAGATTAAATCTCTTCCTTATGGTCTGGAGGGAAATGGTCATAGAAAGTAGCAATGCTCTAGTTAAAATATTTTACACTGCTTCTTAGATATGTACTATTTAGTGAAAATTTGAAGTTACCATGATATTGAGAGAGGAGGCAAACTATTTTTCCCATTTATTATAGAAAAAGGAAACTGGAAAAAATGGGAATGCCTATGATATTATTTTTAGATTAAATTATTTTTTAAAAGGTATCATGCAATAGTGAAAGAACTCCGAATCTTAAAGGAATGAAGGATCTGAATATGATTTCTTCATATAACATGTACTTATATGAGGAACAGCTAACTGATACAGAATAGCAAGGACTGGACCAAGAGTTAGGCAGACTCTTTGTTGTGAGTTCAAATCTGACCTCAGACAATAGCTGTATGACTCTGGGAAAATCACTTAACCCTGTTTACTTCTGTTTCCTCATCTGTAAAATTAGTTGAAGAAGGAATTAGCAAATCATTCCAATATCTTTGCCAAGAAAACTTCAAATGGGATCATAAAGACTAAAGTGAATAAACAACATAATAGACAATAATAAGCTCTTTGAGTCCAATTCTCTTCAGCAAAATGGGGATAATAATACCTCATAATTTTTAATAATATAATTATCAACTACTATTATTGTTAAAATCATCATTACATATATATAATGCATAAATATTACATACATATTTGCTTATGTAATTATGTGACTTTGTATCATTTATACAATACACATATATAACTTGATTTGCCTATAAAATTTTTGTTGAAAATATTTCATTTATAAGAATCAATTAGTACTGCAAAACTTCAAGAATCTATGATTCTATCAGTATGGATGCTCCTTCCAACTATACAAACTACTATCCATCTGTGGCTCAGTATTTATTATCTTTGAAAGATATTATGGACAAAATATGTGTCACTTTGTAGCCAACCTTCCATAAATAGATATAGAATTGTAGAATAACTTAAAAGTCAATTAGCCAGGGTGGCTAGGTGGTATAGTGGATAATGCACCAGCCTTGGAGTCAGGAGTACCTGGGTTCAAATCTGGTCTCAGACACTTAATAATTACCTAGCTGTGTGGCCTTGGGCAAGCCACTTAACCTCATTTGCCTTGCAAAAAAAACCTAAAAAAAAAAGTCAATTAGCCAAATTTTCTCATTTTACAGAAGAGGACCATGAGAGTTAAAGATTTTAGGTGACTTTCCCAAGGTCAAAAAAGACAAATGAACTTCTAAACTTAGTGAATCTTCTCTTCAGAGAAAAAGTATACAGCTAATTACTTTGCATTTATTCCGGACCTTTTAGATTTGGCAAGCCAAAAATAGTTTGGGTTTCTTGGCACCTTCCAGAGTCACCTTCCAAACTATCATTCAGGCATTTTGGTACAGCAGAAAGAATGCTAAACTTGAGGTATTGGACTTAATGTCCCTAGATATGAGTTTAAATTTGAACTCTGCCAATTACTACCTATGTGATCTAGGGCAGGTAAATTGATCCATAGTTCTCAATGTGAAATGAAATGACTTTCATGTCACTGCACCTGTTCTTTCTTCCCAGATAGGTAGTGCAGAAGCAGGTACTTGGCCAAATGAATAGATTGTTGTGCCTAGAATCAAGGATTCCTGAGCCTCAGACATTTACTTGCAGTATGACCCTGAGCAAGTCAAATCACCTCAATCAACATTTTTCTCATGAGTTTTCTCTGTAAAATGGGGATAACAATAACCCATTTTCCACAGTTGTATAGATCAAATAAAAATATTTGTAAAGTGCTTAGTATAGTGACTGGCACAGAGAAGTACTTTAAAGTGCTTGATGTCTTCTTCTGACCTTCCACACTCAGTCTATCATAATTAAAAATTCACCAATCAACAATTAAGTAATTGTACACTCCTCTGGATACAATGTCGGCTTTTTTTACATTAGAGAGAGAGCAGTTTGCTGTGAATTGAACACAATGGTTATCAATTATATCAACCCACTTTACAGAATTGTCCCTTCAGTTGTGAGTGATCACTATGGAAGAATCTTCCAGAGTTGCACATCCCACTGTACAAACTAAAATGTGGGAATTCTAATGTCTTGGAAACCTAGAACCACCAATCATCTCTGCTTCTTGTCCTCATATAAACCCTTCCTCAAGTATACTGAGAGAATCAATTTTACTACTACATTTCCTCCTTGGTATGATATACCAGTACTCCCCTGACTGAGTTCCCAAACTGAAGCCAGATCTTGCCATCAAGATGTGAGACCTTTTGGGAGATTATCTTTTGATGGGCTCTTCCAAATCAGGTTTAGGACTCTCTTCTCTTCTTAATAGTCTCCTTCTATAGTCCTTGACACAGTGGAAAAAGCTGAATAGATGGTCAAGAGCACGGCCTAAAAACAAAATCTATGGAATGAAAATGTTCACCCCAATTGGGTTATATTCTCTGCTTGACTACTACATACTTGAGCTTCTGACTTTTTGACCCCTCTAATAAATTTATATATTATTGAATTTTAGGTGGCACTATGGCACTTGAAATTGAACTTAGACTTCTATGGTCTAAGTTTTACCAATTGTTTAAAAAAATCAGCTTTTTGTGATGAAAGTGTTTTGCAAATCTTGAATACATCTATGTGAAAAAATATATGAAGCATTTTTGACTCCCAGGTTGACATTTTTTCCTATTCTTTAAGCAATCAGAAACATACATGATTATAGGACTAGAGGTCAAGTTGCTATGGATAGGATACCTTGCAACATCATCTTTTAGGTTATCACATGGACTTTCATAAAACACCTTTAATATTAATGCCTCTCCCAAACCCATATGAATCTCAAGTGGCAACTCTTATTTATATAAACTAACAACTTTTATAACTATATACTGTTGTGAATGGAGATCTCCATTTATCTGAAACTTCTGACCTCTCCGGACTAAGTCACCTCCTCTCTCCCACCAATTATTGAGCAATACAGAATACCCTCTCTTAATCATCTTTGAAAATGCTATTCATACCTAATTGTGCAGATACTGCATGTTATTACATGACACTAAAATACTTACTCATACTAGTGAATAGAGGCTACTATCTGTTTTTAATGGATGTGTGATATAATTGGCTAATATCAAAACTATTATTAGAAGTCTCTAAAAATACAGATTCAATCTCAAACATCACTGAACAAATAAGGAGAACAGTTGAATCTCCCTCCAGGTTTTCCTTTCAGGAGAATGAATGAGAATAATTGGGGTGAAGTGAAGGTTCGGAGGATGAAGAAAACTAACAATGGGATGTGAAAATCATTCTATACTCTTCCCTGTGCAGATCACATCAGCAGTGTTCTAATCAAAACAATTACAGAGGGTTGCTGACAAGCTGTAGCAATTTCAGATCAAAGGAAACAGGATAGTGAACTTATTAAAGACAAGGCAGAAAGACAATTAGTTGAATGAAATGACTGTTTTCCTTTACTTCTAAGAATTAAGTAGGATGAAGCAGCTACTATACTAAAAAAATAGAGTACTGTTACTGAGACACTCTTTTGGTCATAGGATTTTTCTTTTGTGCTTGTTCCCTAAATCTCCACTAGGTGTTCAAGGATTATAATTTAAAAAATCATGATTTGCCTAATATTCCATTAGAACAATTACATCTGGACTGTAAAATATGTCCTTCAGTCTATGGGACTGAATAAAGTTTCAGAGCAAGCATTGTTTCAGAAATGCAGTCAGAGGCTTGTTTTGCAGCACACTGAGACCTCAGCAGAAAACTAATACTTTGCCTTAGTGAATAGTACTATTCAATGCCATGAATTTTCTGGATCTGTTTCCATATCTCTCTGTGTCTCTGTTTCTATATGTCTCTCCTTATCATACACATTCCCACAGTCATTTACATATACACATGTCACTATGCTGCTAACCCCGTACCAGGGAGCAGCTAGGTGGCACAATGAATAGAGCACTGACCTTAGAGTCCAGAAGAGGGGAGTTCAAATCTAGTCTCAGACATTTGACAATTAATTGCTGTGTGACCCTGGGCAAGTCACTTAAACCTGATTGCTTCCCATCCAGGACTGTTTCTAATTGTCCTGATTCATATCTGGTCATTAGACCCAGATGACTCTGAAGGAGAAAGTGAGGCTTGTGATTTAGCACAATACCTTGTTATTCAAATTCAATTCATGTGCTTTTCAAGGCATTACTCCCTGATGTCAGGGTCTTCCACTAGAATGAAAGACAAACATCATCAATCCCCTACCAATAATAAGGATTTCTAGCAGACTAATTTTTCTTTGGTACAATCAGATAATGGAGTTCCTTCAGAAGGCATAATTTGACTTAATGCTCAATATGATGAAAATCTAAATATCACATGGGCAAAAATAATTGGGAAACATAGTTTCCTGCTGGCAAGCTATAATATCCCTTTCTCCTTTTTAAGAAGTTTTCTCTGAAGACACACACTTTCCCACTGTTGTTAAGGAGAAACAAAAATACCTAACCTCCCAGGAAACAACCATGGGTTGATCATTTCTGTAACAACAAATACCTTTAATAAATTAAATCTTTAGACAGCTAGGTTGCCACTTCATAAGCCTAAAAATCCCTTTTTTGCATTTTTCTATTTATGCCCTATCAGAGAAAATAATGATAATTTTCTATTGGAAAGATAATCCATAATTCTCATCTTATTAGTGCAACGTTGACTTCTGTTTCTAATTTCTAATAATTTCTTTAATTTCTAATAAACGTCAAAAGATAGAAGTATGAGATAAGAATTCTGAAGTAATATAGTTCCATTGTTAGCTAAGTCAGGAATTCCTTCTCAATAGTTGTGATAGTTTATTACTCCCCCTCCTCTTTTTTATTTTTGCAAGGCAATGGGGTTGAGTGACTTGCCCGAGGTCACACAGCTAGGCAATTATTAAGTGTCTGAGGCTGGATTTAAACTCAAGTCCTGCTAACTGCACATCCTGTAGTCTATCCACTGTGCCACCTAGCTGTCCCTACTTCCCCTCTTGAAGATGTCAAAGTGATGGAAAATTTACTACTACCTTTGTAGCTATCCAATTACATTTTGTGATAGTTCCAATTGTTAAGAATTTTTTCCCTTCGTGTTCTATTTAGTTCTTTGGAGTGAAGGAAAATAATCCCCATTTCCTTCAACTGATTTTCATTTTGCCTTCATTCTGCCTTTCATTCTTCAGTAGCCTCACCATCCTATTTCCTCTGCCCTAAAATTGCTGCAGCTTTTGAATATCTTTCTTTAAATGTTCTTTTCAGAGCACCACTGGTGTGGTCCACTTAGGGTAGAGTATAGAATGATTTTCACATCCCATTGCTAGTTTTCTTCATCCTCTAAAACTTATCCTCACCCTAATTATCCTCATTCATTCTTCTGAAAAGAAAATTTGGAGGCAAATTCAACTGTTCCCCTTTATATGTTTAATGATGTTTGAGATTGAATTGGTATTTTAGTGCTTATCATTGCTGGTCTATTCTAATAGATTCTGTGACCTGACTATGAATCCCACCTCCAATATCAGAATGATCACCTTGGGAAAGATCCAACTAAACAATTATGCCTCCTATGCTCTTTGTTTTCTTGTACTTACTATTTGTCCTTGTGTTAAAAACAAAATCACTGTGTCTTCTATTTATTTCTGGAAGAGGACACTTCTGTAATCTTTGGTGTCAAAGTGAATAAAAGTCACACTTTGAAAGTTTCTAGCATTTTCTGAGTAATCTGAGATAACACTTTAATAACTTAAAGATTTTTAGCAGCTATAGTTATCGCTGTATTACATGGGCTTGGGACCAAATCTCTGACAATTTATTATTTCTACACATCTTGAGAAGGAAAGAGGCAGCTTATGCAGAGAATCCAGGCCTAAAGCTGTCTTGGAAAAAAAAAATATATTTATAAGAACTAGGAACTGAAAGCTTCCTCACATGCTATAGGTGATATAGAACCTGAAATTGCAAGGGTGATTTAATCCTCTTCAATATCCCTGCTATCCTTTAGGAAGTACATGATTTGACAAATTATGAATTCTCATCTAATTTTCTTAAATTCTTAAATTCAATACCCTTTATGGGATCTTGGGAAAAAGAATTACAGTGAAACTGAAGAATTTGCTTCAGCTCTCAAAGGAAAGGGCAGCTAGATGATACAGTGGATAGAATGCTGGGACTGAAGTTAGGAAGAATTATCTTCCTAAATTCAAATCTGGACTCAGATATTTAATAGCTATGTGACCCTGGTCAAGCTACTTAACTCTGTTTCCTTTCCATCTGTAAAAAAGAACTGTAGAAGAAAATGGCAAACCTATCTAGTATCTTTGCCAAGAAAACCCCAAATGAGGCCACAAAAAGTCAGATAAGATTGAAAAGTGACCAAACAGCAACAAAAATCAAAAGGCAACTATGGCAGACATGAAGGCAAAGAAGAACATCCATTAGAGTGAAGGGACCCAATATTAAGTAAATATGAGAAATTTGCCTAGGAGACTAAAGTGTGTTGTCAGGATGATAGGGAAAAGGTGTTTGCAACATAAACTAATTTTAAATGCT
Organism: Macrotis lagotis; assembly: GCF_037893015.1. Lineage (NCBI taxonomy): Eukaryota > Metazoa > Chordata > Mammalia > Peramelemorphia > Peramelidae > Macrotis > Macrotis lagotis. The sequence goes on from NC_133658.1 coordinate 759,012,795, forward strand.
TTCAGCATATATTAAAAATAATTTGGGATTAATTGAGATAATATAATTGAAGAGGAAGCAGAAATGGTACAAATATATAAGGATATCATTCCAATCGTTAAGGTAAATTACATGCAGATGAAGCTCTTCAGGAGTGTAAATCTTATATGTGGCCTGGGCAGTTATATCATTCTCAGTTATAAAATATATAATAGCCCATAATAGTGTACAATATTATTTGATTTGTTCATTATGATTCTTCCAAGAGCCATTAAAATAAAAAATGAAAGAAAAAGGACCCTATTTAGTAGGAAAAAGATAATAGAAAAATGTTTCAAGAGAAATGTGACTACCAATGAATTCCAACTTCTGACCATGAAAAATACTTGATCTCATAAAACATGACACAATATCCAGAACATTGTCCAATTTCATCACTAATATTTCTTTTCTTCACTAGAACATTCTTCTCTCCATGAATTTCTTCATAGCAACCTTGACGTCCTTATTACTTGAACTGTAGATGAGGGGGGTCAACATAGGTACAAAAATTGAGTAAAAATACTGAAGACATTTTCCCTTGTTCCATGGAGCTGACTGAAGAAGGCTGTAGATAAATGAATGCATCAGAACCAAAGAAGAAACCAACTGCTGCCATATGAGAGCTGCAGGTGCTGAACCTCCCTTCACTGGAGCAGATGCAGAGAATGCTGGCAATGATAAAGTTTTGAGCTAATAATGGTCACAGTTGGGGGAAGGATATTAAATGCACTGAGGCAAACAACAATCACTTCATTGACAAAAGTGCTGGAGCTTGTGAGTTCTAGATGGGAATAGAGATCACAGAAATAATGGTTGATGACATCAACTTTACAGAAGATATCTCTAAGCATGCAGCCTGTTTTAGCTGTGGTACCAATTAAGCCCATCATGTACACCTCACCTACCAACCAAAAGCAGACCTGATGAGACATGATAGCATTTATAGAGTAGTGGGCTACAAATTGCAACCTAATGGTCATATGCCATAGCAGCTAACATGTGACACTCAGCAATTACAAAAATGAAGAAGAAATATATCTGAGTCATGCACTCATTACAGGAGATGATATTCTTTGCTGATGCAAAATTGACTAGCATTTTGGGGATAATCACAGTAGAATGACAGAGATCAGTGAAAGACAAGCTGCTGGTGAATAGTACATAAAAGTGTGTAGGTGAGAAGTGATGCCAATTAGTGTTATCAAGGTGAGATTTCCCACCATGTTAGAAATAAGGGAAGAATCTGGAGCACTGGCCAATATCAGTCCTACAAGGATAAACTCAGGCTCTGTGGAATTATTTCCTGTATCCATTCTTTGGACTCTGGAGGAATGGAACAAAGAGTACATTAGAGAAAGTTCTTGTAAGTTGTCTCATCCAGAAGAGTTGCATACAGAATAGGAGACTGATTCCATGGCTCCTTAGGTTATTTTGCATGTGCTTCAGGTGCCACTGAATATAGAGGGATTTTGGCAGACTCTGAGAGATACGGAGCATTAAAACTCATGGATTAAATGTTGTTCTGTTTTTTATTTAATTAACCTAATGATAACTGCACTTGGGGCAGAGAGCCCAGTATCTAGCAACATTAAAGGATAGGGATTCAGGGAAAGGAATAAATGTTTGTTTTTCCTGATAACCTCTGACCTGTCCTTGTTCTTTTCTAAGGACTTCTCATGTTTCTAAAATCAATTGAGATTTTACTGGCTTTCAAATGGGGCTAGACTCACTAGGGTTCCAAGATTCCTTTACTGTTTTGAGAAATTATAGTAACATTTTACAAACAAATATTCAATGATGACTTGAAGTCACAAAATAAAAATGTCAATAGAACTGTGATCCTCTCTTCAATGAGAATTTCTTGAAATAACAAAAGAATGATTCCACCTGGACAACCATTGTCTTTTCACTTTCTCCCTTTGCACTGTGACTCTTCACCAGGACCTACTGATGACAGTATAGGATGGGGAGCTCATGTTTCCCCGGGTCCTAGGAACCCATGACTATGAATTTGCAAAGACGAAAGATTTGTCATACACCCACCATTCAATTTTCTAACACATAGGTTCTTCACTAACAATGTCCTAGAGGGAAAATAACTGTGACATTTAATGGTAGCAAAACTTAGCAGATCCCTGATGCTCCATTTAATGCTAAGCATGATCTAATCTATGTATCTCTTATACTAAGCAGTCTATTTATAATTTCTGACTGTAGTTTTTTTCCAGAGGGTCCCGCTATAAATGTAAGGGAGAAAAGGCCACCCATTAATGACATCAGAGATGCAGATTTATATGAAATGAATGTTATCTCCTGGGAACAAGGAGTCTTGAGACCTACTTAGAAATACTGACAACACAGAAAATTTCTTCCCTCACCTGAGATTTTAGATCTTCTGGGAAGAAGTCATAGTTTCTCCCCTACCAGAAGCTAATAAGACTTTGATTTAATTTGGCTGATGGTTTAGAGATAAAAGAAAAAAATGGATTTTAGATCTAGGATGAATTCCTAACAAGCTAATATATTAGCTTTGATTATTTTGATTTATTTTTAGTTTGATTATAGAATCAAACCCTTTCTTTAGGAAAAGTTAAACCTAAGAGTTAAACCAGGCTAACAGAATTTCTTGTTTAGCTTACCTATATATTTAGTGAATCCATAGGTTGTTATCATTTAGAAGAAGACAATAATGTTCTGTTTTTAAAAGGTTAACTTTTCATTTCTAGCATAAGGGGAGTTTGACCATAGGCTAAGTTTCCTTTAGTAGCAGAAAGAGGGATTGACCAGAGGCTAAATCCCCTTTCCTATCAGGTGGAAAAAGGTTTAGAGATTATGTTCCTCTTTTCTTTCTTGGTGAATAAGCTCCCTTTTTTTGTTGAGCTAAAGTCTAAGTTGAATAATGGAATCTTTAAGGAAGATGGGGGGGGGGCGGTGGAAGTGATTACTTACTACTGACTATAAATTCCTTTTTCTCAGTAGTTTCCTGGTTATAAATGGCATGACATGTAAGGAAAGGATTTGGGGGTAGGCTTAAGAAAGCTTGGGAGATGCTACCAAGTTAGGTGATCTTCTTTGTTCAAATGAATTAACATTTCTCAAATTTAAAAAAAATATCTCTTTTTTTGGTTTTAAATAGCAGTCCTTCAAATCACTCAGAGTTTCTGATCTCTGAGGCATCAGGCAACCTGATTTGAGACACAAATGCTAGATTTGCAATTTCAATCTTAGATGAATTTTCCTCAGTTTCCTTATTATTTCAGATAATGAATTTTAACAGTTCCTTCTTAAAAATATCAATTTTGTTAAATTTTCAAGCCATTGTAGAGTTGAGAGAGTTGAGAGAGGTTCAAACACTTTTGTTCGAACTTTTTTGTTACTTGGGGGGAGGAGGGCAAAGAGACACATTAAAAGAAATGCAATTATTTGAAATTCTCATTTTAGTGCTCTCTGTGGCTTTAATTTGTTTATAAGACATCATGATATAGAATGAAAAGAGCCCTAGCTTTGAAATAAGTTTTGATATAAGTTTCAATAAATTTCATTCATCATATATACAACCATGGCCAACTATAATCTCTCTGAACTTCAGTTTACTTCCTAATAAAATGAAAGGCTTAATATTTATAGTATAAATTAATCAACAAGTAGTTATCAAGCACTTACTTTATGCCTAGGTGCTGCAATCAGGACGAGGGGTACAAAGAAATGAATCTCCTCAAGGAGATTAAATTCTAAAAGGTACATATGTATATATTCACATACACATCCATATGCATGTGTATATACGAATGTTCTCCCATTCATAACTGATGGTAGAGGTGGTATTTGATCTGAGTCTCAAAATTTTCTAGGAACTCCAAGCAGTACAGATAATGAAGGGTGTGTATCCTAGATTTCAGTAATAGCCAGTGCAGAGGTTGAGAGATGTATCTGTTCTTAGCTACATATGACTAGATCACTGAGTTAATAGAGGAGAGCAATCTACACAAAGACTGGAAAGGAAGATAGGCCAAGAGTTATTGTAAAGAGTTTTAACTGTCAAAGAAAGGCATTTATATTTGGTCCCAGAGTTAATAAAAAAGCAGTGGAATAGGGGTGACTAGGTGGCATAATGGATAGAACACCAGTCCTGGAGTCAGGAGTACCTGGTTTCAAATCCAGTCTCAGACACTTAATAATTACTTAGCTGTGTGGCCTTGGGCAAACCACTTAACCCTGTTTGCCTTGCAAAAAACAAAAAGCAGTGGAATTTATTGAGCAGGGTCAATCATATTCATAACTGAACTTTAGGAAAATTATAATAGGTACTTGGAAAGATCATTAGGATTATCAAATGAAATTATATAATTATACAGCCTACTAAATAAATTCCAGTTGTTAGTGTTTAATTTAATTATAAACACATGGGCACACATGTGTATTTTAATACATATATACATGTTCACATTATATATGTGTGTGTATTTGCATCTGAATTAAATAGCCACATAGATGAATGGATAAATAATTAGACAGATAGAGAGATGATAAATGATAGGTAGATAGATAGATAGATAGATGGATAGATAGATAGAAAGATACACAGACAAATATGAAGAATTGTGTGATAGTGGATAGAAAGTAAGCCTCAGAGTTAGGAAGATCTGACTTCAACTCTAGTTGCCTGACTCATATGTATAAAAACTTATAGGCTGCTCTAAAGATAAGAATACAGTTTATCATTAGGTATTTATGTCAAGTAGAATTTATCAAAGTTTGTGCTTGTCTTGTATAACTTCCAGGAATTATGAATTACCTTCCATATTATGATGAAAAATTAATGGAGATTTATTTATCATAAAAATTATACAAATAATTTTAGATACAATTCCAATGACTCAAAGTTGTTTACTAATGCAATTTGGGTTTGAAGTATTTTAAATCAATTTAATCATTCAATATTAATCAAGAAACAATTTTTAAAAACTGACTGTGTACCAGACACTATACTAAAGGTTGAGGATAGAAAAAAGAAGTAAAAGCAGCCTCTAGCTTCAGGGAATTTACAACCTAATGAGGCAGATGATAGGCAAACAAAAATAAACAAAGCAACCTATAAACACTATAAATGGGAAATAATCAACCAAAGGAAGGCAGTGGGGTTAAGAAAGGTTGGAAAGGTCTGTAGAAGGTGGAACTTAATTGGCCCTTAAAGGAAGTCAGAGAGGTCAGTAGGTAATATTTAAGAGGGAGAACATTCTAGAGATGGGGAATAGTCAGAAAAAAATTCTCAGATTTAAGATCACTGGGATAGAGTATATGTTGGAGAAGAAGTTGTAAGTTTTGTATGAGGGCAAGAGTTGAAAATGAGAGAAAAATTGTAAATCAAAATTTGAAGTTATTGTGGAAGAAAGGGAAGTGATCTTGAAGACTATAGTCAACAGATACTTTTTGTCCTTTGTTATCAAAAAAGGTTAAAACAAAACCACTACATTAGAGACAAGTAACAGTTGTCTGACTGTGGTTTATCAGACCAAAAAGACTCAAATAATCTATATGATGCCTGGGGAGGGTACAGTAAGTTTGCCCATCTCACATTTCCTTTGAGTTGCTGCAATTCTATCTTTATCAGGACAGCACCTCTCTGATAGGGCTTACCATTCTGGGCAGTCCTGTGTCAGTGTCTCCTATACTCCACAATCAATTGCAAAGTTCTTAAGAAAAACCTTAAAAATGTCCTTGTATCACTTATTCTGTCCCTGCTATGAGCATTTGCCCTGTGTGAGTTCTCCACAAAATAATCTTTTGGGCAAGTATATGTTGAATATTTGAACAACATGGCTAACCCATAAGAGATGTGCGCTCTGTAGCAATTGAATGGGATAAAGTCTGAAATTTCTTCAGTAGAATATTATAGATCAGAAATAGTTAAACTGTGTGTTATGTCCCTTCTGCCCCTCCTTCCCTGACAAGCAATTTAATGTTACCTTGACCAGAATGTAAAGAGTAAACTGACCCTATCTTATCTGCACTGAAGTGCAGATAGTTCTACATTCCTTGTCTTGGAGGGGGAGAACCTGTCTCTGTTTGAATTATATGCTTTTTCTTTAGAGTAATTTACCCGTATAGATTGTGAAGACCACATTCCTCACTAACAAGGATGGGTCAGTGGAGGGCGGGTGGAATTGCTTTAGGATAAATAGATCTTGGATTTCTTGCTCTTGTACCCCCTTTTTCTCTATGTTTAAGGTGGAGCAAGGGGTCCAATTCTTAAGGATTGAATGAAACTTTTCTCTTCATACCTTGAGAAATCTCTGAGTTTTATTTAAGTAGGTATTCTCATCCCACACAGTTGGGGGCTTTTCTCAGGATTATATGCCCATTGGGGACCATTGCCTTCTCAAAATTTGGCAAAAAGGTGCCCCTGCCCAAAATTTGGTAGTTTGTCATTTTCTGGGAGTCTTGGTTTCCCTTCTGTACAAGTGATCTGAAGCATTGGTAGGAAGAGAAAAGCAAATCTGTGGCAAAAAAAAACAAAAAAAAACCCCCACCAAACAAACGAAAAAGAACCTGATCAATCAGTGGGGACAGCAGTCAGTAACTCTGTGCACAGGGCCCAAGTTAATACCTTGGAATCTGCTAATTCCTGGAGGGTCAGGACTATTTGGGTGACTGAAGGTTGGGGGTAACCCCACTGTATTGGATGTAAGAGACTTGGATCTAAGGGCAATTGATCCTGAGAGGTCTCTGTCCATATTTAAAATGGGAAGAGCTCAGTCCTAGGCTTCCCCTGTGGTAAATAAGGTAGTAAGACAAATATAAAGGGAAAAGTAAGAAGAAAATGATTAAATTGTTGTCTTGTATAGGGAAATAAAGGTATAGGAGAAGGAACACATTTAGTTTGCATTTGAGAGGGAGAGATTGTTGGGCACAACACTAAAACCTCCCCTCATGGCATTCCTGAGATGGCAGGAATTTGCCATTGGCCTGTATTTGTTGACATGTGTTGGAAGTCTCAGTTTGGAAAATTCTGTTGTGTTAGTGTGCCTTGTCTGTCTTTATATGCTTAGATTGTCTATTTACTTGTGTGTTTGGTTCTTTCATTGATTTGTTAAAAAGGGGAAAAGGGGGAGTCAGTGAGTTACCCTAAAAATTTCCTTGGTTTGCCTCATTTAAATTGCTGCTTTATTTTTAGGCAGTATCCATCTAATTCCCTCACTGTCTCTCCCCTTGAGCCTGCTTTCTACCTGTGTTACAATAGGTAATATGAACCCTCCCTCCTCACCCCTGCATTGTCTCTTGAGCACTTCCAAGAGGGAATTTTTTTTAATTTTTATTTAAAAAGGAATGGATTTTGGTGTTAAATCGATGAATTCAAACTACTCACCCTGTTATTTTACTATTATGAGAAGACCCCCCCCCTCCTGTTCCTTGTTTATGTTCCCTTCTTTTCTCCATTCTCCTTGATTCTGTGCTGCCAGAGTGTTTCCCCCTCCCTCCCCCTTTCAGGAGAGAGAGTTACTTCAGGAAGAATTATTAAAGTAAGTGCTAAAAGGGATCTTATTTTGAAGTTAAAGAAACAGGAGACAATGAGAGCATTAACAAATATGTAAACAAAGAAATCATAGAAAGAAATGCTATTTTAATTTGGAAAAATTATGGAAAATTAAAATTCAGAATGACAAGAGAGTCAAGTTAATCCTAAAGCATATAATGTGGTTACCAAGATATGTCAGCATGGGGGAAACTAAATAGTTAATCTTTTTCCAGAATGATATGGCATCATTAGAGCTTCAGGAGTTTATCAATATAGATTCAGATATTGTTAGTTATTACAGAAAATTATGGGACATATAAGGATTGAAGAATAGAAGACCAACCCCCCCAGAAAGAATCTAGGATTGTACTCTGTACAAAAGTTCTTCAGTTTACTCTATTTGAAGAAAGGGGACAGGGAATATTCTAATTAGGCTAAGGGATTTTTGAATGACTGTTTGCCATCTCCAGGATTTTAGCAGTTATAATCAAGAAATGTTAAATATTAAAACATTGGAGTGGAAAATGTATTGTGAAAAGTGGAATCATATCTGTGTTTTATATAGCTGTATAAGCTATGTGACTCTAATTCAGAATTAAAGTCAAGAAGAGCTAATGAAAAGGAATGGTGGAACAATATATCAAGGAAAGTGTGAGTTGTATAGTCTGAGTAAGAGGTTCTGGAAGTACCTAAAAGAAAATCCAGACATAGAGACAATTGAGTTTTTTTTTTTAACAATTTGTTAAGTATGGAAAGTGGTAAAAGCATGTAGACAGAAGGTTTTTGAGCAGGGTTGACTTTGTACACCAAAGATGGATTTTGGGAACTTTGGAAAATGGTTCACAAATCATTGTAAGAAAAGAAGAAAGTATAGAACTATAAGTCTATAGGGAGATATGTGTTTATATGAAGTTGGGGGTGATTTAAAAATGCCTTAAATTGCTACTTTTTGCATTGTTTGGCAGCGAATTGATTGGAAAATAATAAAACCCATACAGTGAAAAGTTTGATATGAAAGCAATTACTAGGTAAATGTTAATCTTATGCTATTATTGATTCTGTAATGCGCTAATCTAAAGATGCATGTAAATTGAATTAAGGGGTTTGTAAAAAAAATGTTTGAGTTTGTATTCTGATGTTTTATAGCCTCCCCAGAGTCATGGGAGTCAGGATAGACTTGTGAGTTATGTGTTCTTAAGCTTTAGAATAACTAAACAAGGGGAAGGTGATATTTTACACTGATTGGGATGCAGTTCATGTCTTTGGGAAAAATCTGGAGTGAGTGAGTAATGATAAACAGTAAAGGTAAAGAATTAATACATATTACTTTGATATCTCAAATTGTGGGGAATCTCTTCTAATATTAAGAAATGATGGTCAGTGAGGATAGAAAGCTCTTATAAGTGAGAGCATTGTGAAGTTAGAATTGCACTGATAAGAAGAATTTGCAAACTTTTTAGGCTTTGAAAAGAAAATGATTTAAAGCTAATTTGAATATGACTTTTGGAATTTAAGATATTATAAAGAAAATCTTGTAGTTATAAGAAGGGGTTTTTTTAGCCACAATTGTTCTTAAGAATCCTTTGTATTTTAAAGTTTTAGGGAGTAAAGAAAACATACATGTAATTGAAATATACTGTGTACAATTAGTAAACTTTGTATACGAACAATTTAAGCTATACTTTTTTTTTAGGGTTTTTTTTTGGTAAGGCAGACAGGGTTAAGTGGCTTGCCCAAGGCCAAACAGCTAGGTAATTATTAAGTGTCTGAGACCGGATTTGAACCCAGGTACTCCTGACTCCAGGGCCGGTGCTTTATCCACTACGCCACCCAGCTGCCCCTATGCTATACTTTTTGAAACTTTATAATTGTTTTGTAATAACAAATTATGGATGAATTGAAGTTTCATCTATCACATTTGTAAAGATTTGTTGTGAGAAAAAAAAACAAACTAGAGAATACCTGACCAAAGGGTTATCATTCTCAAGGTCTTTTTGGCCCAGAAAATTTGTAAAAGGCTTTGTTTTTCACATTATGTTTATGAAAGGGAATATTGATATGTGAGATTAATGTAGCTTATTTATTATATGTTAAAAAGAGGAAATTATACATATAATTGTAACATTGTCATGGGTAATAAGTGTACATTGGACTTTTGAAATTATTGTGTAAAACTAACATTGATAGAGGATGTTTTAGACATTTTTGTAATAAGAAGCAAAGGCTACGATTGTTTTATTCTTAAAACATATGCTGGGTACTCTGAACTAAGATGATTGTTGAATGTATGTTACAAGTTTAATACAGTATGACAATTCTCATTGGGAATTTGCTCATATAGCAAAACATTACTGAAGGTTTATTGGGTTAAAGTGAAGTATGTGCCTCAATATGGCAATAAGGCAAAATATAAATTGCAATAAGCTCCAAAATCTCGTTGTCTTGTGAAGAAAACGTGTTTTGATCTGAGTAAAATGTTAAGCAGTTACTTTACCAGAAAACAAAGTCTCAACTAGTTATCTGAACTGGAGAGGACCTTTTGGAGCAGATTCAGAAGATGCAGAAGGACATCGAATGTCTTCAGGAGAGAAGAGAAGAGAGGAGAGACACTGGACCAGTTCATAGATATCTCACCTATGTGTACATTGTTTATCTGTAACTTCCCCTTGACTCTAGAAAATGTGGCCAGCTAAAGGTTTTAAGGGGTTGAGCAAACATGAAGAATTCACTTAGAAAACCAACCAGAGGAGAGAAACACCAGTGGCATATGGCTAAGTCAGTTCAGGGTGACTATTGTTGACAACTGACTGACCAGGATATTTGCCTAGGAAGTAGCAAATATCTAGACACGTTCAGAAGCAGGGTACAAATATTCTGGACTATACAATTTAGAGATAGGTGACCTCAGACTCATGTGAGATTAATGATGGTACCTGGATCCCTTGTAAAGATGTACAAAAAGGGGACTTGTTAAGGGAAAGGATGACTAAGAGTTAATGTGGACTTGCAAGGAAAATGAGGATGATAATCAGATGGATCAGCAATGTGAGTCTATATTACAGAAATCTGAAGAAATTTCATCAAAATAAAGAGGAAAGATTGAATGGAATAAAGTCTACATTTCTTCAGTAGAATATTATAGATTAGAAATCGTTAAGCTGTGTGGTATGTCCCTTCTGTCCCCCACCTCCCCCAAGAAGCAATTTAATTGACCTTGACCAGAATGTAAAGAGTAAACTGACCCTGTCTTATCTGGACTAAAGTACATATGGTTCTACACTCCTTGTCCTGGAGGGGAAGAACCTATCTCTGTTTGAATTATATTCTTTTTCTTTAGAGTAATTTACCTGTATAGATTGTGAAGACTACATTCCTCTCCAAGGAGGATGGGTCAGAGGGGGCAAGGGTGGAATTGCTTTAGGATAAATAGATCTTGGATTTCCTGCTCTTGCATCCCTTTTTCTCTCTCCATGTTTAAGGAAGAGCAAGGGGTCCAATTCTAGAGAATTAAATAAAACTTTTCCCTTCATACCTTGAGAAATCTTTGAGTTTTACTTAAGTCAGTAAACTCATCCCACACACAATGTTGGAGCAGTTTAGCAGAAGAAAGGACGTCAGTGTCAGCTATCTTATCCTGCCAGATGATCTTCAGAATTTTTCTAAGAAAATTTAAGTAGAAGTAATATGAAGATGGCAGCATGGAAGCAGGAATTCTCAGAAATTCTCCAACAGAACACTCCAGATGGCTTAAAATTAGGGGTCTTAACTAAATTTTAGAGTAGCAGAACCTAGAGAAAGACTAGGTAAAACAATTTTTCAGTACAAAACAACTTGGAAGATCTGTGGGAAGGGTTTGTTCCATTGGGACTGAAAGGGGCTACAGTGTAGCTCAGGGCACTCTCCATCAGAGCTAATGAGCTCCAGACTTCCAAGAATAACTCATGGAGCACCTGGGTCCCTGGAAGAGCCTGGGACTCTGGGGCAACTAGGGTCATAGCAGTAGTAGCAGTTTCCAGAACTCAGCCCAGGGATTGCCAAGACCAACTTGGAAGGTCAGCAGGAAAAATTTGCTCTATCAAGTGAGCGCAGAGCACAGGTCAGTGCAGCTCTCATCCCAGGCCCAGCCAGAACTAGAAGCAGGTCTGTGGAGCCACCCAGCAGATTGCTGCATGGCAACTGCTTCCAGAGAGCTCAATTCATAGACTGTAAGGGGGATAGGGGGAGACTTTCGAGGTCTCTCTGCTATCTCTGGGTCAGGACTCTGTTGCTTTGTCCATACTCAGATCCAGGTTGCAGTCCAGGCCTCCTTACTGTCAGAGCAGAGAAGGGACCCTTCCAGGGCAGAGGAAAGTGCTTGTAATCAAGCACAGTCCAGAGCACAGGCTAGGAGAGCAGTCAAAACTCAAATAAGACCTTGAAGGAATTAAGGTCCCTAGGACAATGTCCCCAAAACACCCCAAAACTTGGGAAGTGCATTAAAACGAGGCCACAGACTGAAGAAATGAGTAAACAACAGAAGAAAAAGAATCTGATCATAGATAAATACCTTGGTCCCACAGAGGATCAAAATATCTACTCAGAAGATGACAATGTCAAAGCTTCTGTATCCAAAACCTGAAAGGAAAATAGGAATTAGTGTCACTCTATGGAAGAGCTCAAAAAAGATTTTGAAAATCAGGTAAGGGAGGGAGAGGAAGAAATGAGAAGAGAAATGAGAGTGATACAGGAAAATCATAAAACCAAGTCAGTAGCTTTGTCAAAGAGTTAAAAAATACTGAATCAAATGGCATGTGAAAAACAAATTTAGGTCAAATGTAAAAAGCAGTCCAAGGTCAGTGAAAAGAAGAATGCCTTGAAAAAGCAGAATTGGCCAGATGGAAATGGAGATAAGAAAATTCTCTGAAAAAATAACTCCTTCAAATAAAGAATGGAACTAAGGGAAGCTGATGACTTTGTGAGAAATCAAGAAACAAGAAAGCAAAACCAAAAGACAAAATCTAGAAGAAAATTTGAAATATCTCATTGGAAAAAACAACAGATCCAGAAGAGATATTTTCAAACTTATTGGGCTACCTGCAAGTCATGACCAGGAAAAGAACCTAGACTTCATTTTTAGAGAAAGTCTCCAGGAAAATTGCCCCGATACCCTAGAAGCAGAGGGTAAAATAGAAACTGAGGGAATCCACCAATCACCTACTGAAAGAAGAATTTTATAGTCAAATTCCCAAACTCCCAAGTTTGACTCCCAAGTCAAAGAGAAAATATTACAAGTAGTAAGAAATAAACATCATGGAGCTACAGTCAGGATTACACAAGATTTAGCAGTACAATAAGGACTACAATAAGGACTTGGAATATAATGCTCCAGAAGGCAAAAGAGCTTGAATTACAAACAGAAATCAATGACCCAGCAAAACTGAACATTCTCTTTCAGGGAAAAAGATGGATACTCAATGAAATATGGTATTTTCAAACTTTCCTGTTGAAACAATAAGATTTGAACAGAAAGTTTGATCTTCAAGTACAGGATTCAGGTGAAGCATAGAGAAGGAGTAGGGGAAAGGCAAATCTTGAGGGACTTAATGATGTTGAACTGCTTGCATTCCTGTATGAGAAGATGATAATGATAACTCAAATGAAACTTGTCATTTATTAGAGCAGTTAGTAGGAGCATATATAGACAAGGCACAGGAGAGAGATGAATATAAAGATATATTATAAAGATGGAGTTAATGGGAAAAAATGAATACTAGGAGAAATGAAAAGGAGAGGTAGAATGGGATAAGATATTTCATGCAAGAGTGAAGAAAAAAGCTTTTGTAATGGAGTGGAAGGGGTGAAGGTGAGGAGGAATTAGTGAGCCTGCATTCTCGTAAAAAATGGCTCAGATAGGTAACAACTTACACACTCAATAGGGTTTAGAAATATATCTCACCCTAAAGGAAAGGGATGAGAGAAGGAGGTCAAGGGGAGAAGAGAGGGTATAGGTAATAGAAAAGAGGGAATATCTTGGGAGAGGGTTGTCAGATACAACAGACATTTAAGGAGGGACAAAGTGAAAAGAGAAAGAGAAGAGAATAAGTGTGAGTGGGAAGGAATAGAGTGAAAGGAAATATAGTTAGCAATAGTAATTGTTGGGAAAAAATAATGAAGCAACTTCTCTGATGGACTTATGATAAAGAATACAATTCATCTGAGAGATAAAGAGAGAGAGGGGGAGAGAGAGAGAGAGAGAGAGAGAGAGAGAGAGAGAGAGAGAGAGAGAGAGAGAGAGATGATGGTACATGAACAGAAAATGAAGTTCATTCTTTCTTTTAGTTTTACTTTATTTTTCTTTTTCTTGAAGTTTCTCTATCTTAGTTCTGGTAGGAAGGATTATGCTTGTTTTTACAACAATACAAGGTTATTGTATTAATGTGAAAATAAATAAATTAATGAATGAATGAATAAATAAATAACAAATGAAGGGAAATAATAAAAGAAGTGATTCTGTTTTCTAGCAGGAAAATTTTCCAAATTTCCAAGACATACACTGATGAGGTCAGCACAATTGTTTCTGTAGACCTTCTTGGAAATCATCTAACACCTCTTCTCTCTACCTCTTTTTTTTTGGAGCCTCCCAAACACCAGAGTTAACTCTGGCTATGTATGTGTCAATTTCATTATCAATGTTTACATTCTTGCAAAGTATACTGCCAAAGAAAGTGAATTTATTCATGGTACTCAAAACTTCTCTATTTGCTGTAATTGATGGTTCCACATATAGATGATACTGACTAATGGAACACCTGTGTTTTCTTGGTAATAATTGTTAGGCCAAAATTAGAACAAGCAACAGAAAAAGCATAAAGGATGCACTGAAATTAGAAAATCATGCACCAACATTTCCTACATTTAGGTCATGGTTTGTAGCCTTTTCAATTTAAAGAATTTACCATCACTGGGATGCCTAGGTGGCACAGTGGATAGAGCACTGGCCCTGGATTCAGGAGGACCTGAGTTCAAAATCAGCCTCAGATACTTAATAATTACCTAGCTGTATGGCCTTGGGCAAGTTACCTAACCCCATTTGCCTTGCAAAAAAACAAAACAAAAAAAAACAACAACAAAAAAGAATTTACATCATTGCAGTAACTGACCTTGAAGATGTTTGGTAACACAGCTGAAAACATCAAGCTAAAAAGCATGGGAACAAGTACAAAAATCCTTGCTTCACTCCATTGATGACAAAGAAATTGTGAGAGCTTCATCCACAATCCAGAATCTTTGATGCGCCAAATTTTGACATAATTTTCCATAAACCCTCATGACTGATGGTATCAAAGACCCTGGACAGTTCTACAAATGTTGTATACAGACCTCAGTTTTGCTCTTGATGTTTTTCCTGGAATTGTTAAGCAGCAAACATCATTTCAACTGTTCCTGAACCCTTTATGAAAGCACATTGGATGTCAGGTAGGTAGCCATCTTCCAGATGAAGAATTAGCCTATTGAAGAGGACTCTGATAAGAATCTTGCCAGCAATGACTAAATGAGAAATATTTCTGTGATTGTCACAGGACAAGCTATTCCTTTTACCTTTATGGAGCTGGACAATGGTGGCATCCTTGAACAACTGTAGGATAATTTGCTCATGCCATATAATCTAGAAAATTTCAGTCAGCTTTTGTATGGGCAATGGACCCCTCCTCCCACCAGTGTAATTCTCAGCTAGCATAAACTCAGGACCAGTAACTTTGCTATATGAAACAAGTCAAATGGCATTCCAAACTCCTTTAGATGGAACTTCAGTTAGGACAAGATTGACTTCAACTGGAGGTAAATGGTTAATGCTTTTTTTATTGATTGACAGCAATCTGTTTAACAGTGTGGAAGTATTCAGCCTATATCTCTTGAATTATGTCCCTATCACAACTCAATGTGGCTCCATCAGCCCTGTGTAGTTGAGATGCACCATATGTCTTTAGCCCATAAATAGCCTTCAAGGCATCATAAAAGCACTTTGGATTGTTACTATCTGCATAAAACTGAAATTAAACTGTTTTCTTATTTAACCAAGAATTCTGAATCTCTCTAGGCTTTACTTGTACTTTACTTTTGATAGAATTAAATCCTGGTAAACCTTGTGGAGTTTTTACTTTTCATTTGGCAATTTCTCTATTTCTCCATAATTTTCATCATACTAGTCTTGATATATATGTGTCCTGACCCAGAGGAAAACCTGCAGTGCTATACACCAAATCTCTGAAAGTTATCCACTCCACTTTTGTGCTCCACTATTACTTATTGTGTGTTGACTCAATTTTTCCTTCCAAGTTAACAATAAACTGTTCCTGCTCAGAGACACACTCTAATCATTTGACATTAATTCTTCTGGTAGTCATTTTGCTTTAGGACTACTTCTTTTGGTTGAATGTGAAGATTTAGCTTGGGGAAGATGAGTCTGTCATCAGTCCAGAACTCTGCACCAAACATGGTCTTTGTCATTCTTTCATCCTGTCTGTCTCTTCTTATAATCACATAGTCTAATAGATAGCAATGTTTGCTGTGAGGGTACATCCAGAAAGTTTTATTATATTTAGGAAATGGAAAACAATGTTTGTGATGAAAAGGTCATGATATACATAAGTCTTCAGTAGTAAATGACCATTGCTGTTTCTGTCTCCAACTTAAATAGTTCTAAGAACTCCCTGCCATTTCTGACAGTCTGAGTTTTCTCTAGCATTAAAGTCACCCAGAATTATGTTTACCTTCTTTAGATATAGGATGAAAAAAGTCTCCAGGTCTTCAACACTTTTTCTTTGACCTCATCAGGGTTCAGCATGGAGGGATTGGTAGTGTGACATTTTCCTGAAGTTGAGGATCAAATTGTCATGAGTCTGTCATTCACTCCTTTTGATAGACATATAAACTTGTTGACTGAATTAGTTTTGATTGCAAAACCCATCCCAGTTTCATGGTGTTCCCCTTCCCTACAGACACTCTAGGAAAAACCTGTATCCAGCTCCAACTTCAGTGAGCTGGCCTTCATGTGCCAAACTTGTTTCACTCAGAGCTGCTATTTGGATATGATACCTGCTGAGGTCTCTCATAAGAGCTGTTTGGCTTTGAGATCTATTGTAACTTATGGTCTGAAGTGTGCACACATTCCATTTACATATAGTGAGTGGAATCCTCTTGGAAGAAGTTGTACATTTTTTTGTTTTTTTGCATTTCAACCACAGAGTGGGATCCCCACTTTCTTCAGTAATCACCAGGAGGTAAGCAATGTAATACTTAAAAGACTGCTCAGACACTCAAGGAGCTGCCAAATTCTACTTTTACATTCAGTGAAGAGATGACCATATGGCCTGGGCCACCTGTGTACAGGGTTGTGACTACTGCTTCCAGTTCATCTTTACCTGTTTCTTCATCACTTACCTATTGCCACAGGATTTTGCGATTGGAATGGTAAAATAGTATGGGTGATGTCTTTTGATTTATCTATAAATTGGATTAAAGTGAGCCAGAGATGCATGGAGTTGTTGATGTCACTCTCTTTTCAAGTCATCTCAGTCTAGTGACAAAACTGAATCGAGACAACTGGTGATGATTTGAGATGCAGTGGAGGACCCTGGTATCTTTGATGTCTAACCACGTTCTAATCCTCCACAGCACCTGTTTCAGTTGCCTTCTTGGCCATTAGAATAAATTGTTTTCATTCACTCATTCTATCTGGGGAAGTCTTCACATTCTCTAACTCACCAACAGGTTTGAGACCCCTTGTTACCTTCAATTTGGCTTAACCCATAGGTCAAAATGGTTTATCTATGTGTGACTACTGTGCATACTACAACTTCTTGTCACCACAATGAGAACTAGGTTACTCAAATGGAAATCAAAGGTGGAAATTAACCCTGAAAACAGTTCAGCAACTCTACCAGGATTTTGAGTTAGTGGTAATTTTGAAGACCATGAACCTCAAAGGAAGAGATATTACTAAGTGAGAGAGAAAGGTGGAAGAGTTTGGAAGTGGCAAGGTGTGGGAGGGGGATGGAGACTAATTCAAATGTTTCAACTATTGAACAGAGAAGAATAAGTGAAGGTATAGCCAGTATGAAAAAGAGTAGCGAAGGAGGTTGTGCAATCAGGAGAAAGCCAAATTTCAAAAGAACTAGCAGATAGAAAGCACGTGTGAGAAATAAATTTAAGATGAAAGGAAGCTTGTTGACTATGGAAAGTCTATTCCAGAGGGCACAGTAAAAGTATACATTTTGGATGAAACTTTGGGGGTGAGATGGTTGAGGGCAATGGGTTGGTTGGTTCTTGTCCTTTGTTATCAAAGAAAACCAAATGACATCATTATGTTTGAGAGAAATTACAATGTGTCCAACTGTGGTTGCTCAACCTAATATGAACTTAGAATGCTCTACCACAGGTCAAATAGTCCATGTGAACACCTGGGTGGGTATTGTAAATTTATGTGAGTTACCTTACCTTTGAATTGCAAAATCAGTTCCAAAGTTGTTAAGAAAATCCTTCAAGGTGTCCCAGTATTGCTTCTTCTGACCCCCTTGTGAGCACTTGCCCCCTTGTGAGTTCTCCATAGAATAGTCTTTTTTGGCAAACATACTTCTGACATTCTAGCAACATGACCAACCAATTGAAAAAGATTATGATATAAATCTTACCTATATTGGCTAAAAGAGAAATACCCCTATGATTGTCACAAGACAATGTATTCCCTTTATTATCTTATAGATGTATGGTGAAGGTATCCTTGAATTCTTGGGGGATAACCTCTTCATGCCATATAACCTGGAAAATTTCAGTCAGTTTTTGGATGACCAATGGAAGCTCCTCCCCCAACTTGCAGATCTCAGTTGGAATAGAATCAGTACCAGTGCTTTGCCACTTGAAAAGAACCTAATGGCATTCAAAATCTCTTTTTCAATTGGAACTTCAGCTAAGGACTGACTGATTTCAACTTGAGGTAAACAGTCAATGGCTTCTGCTTTGATTGATGATGGTTTGTTAAGAACACTATAAAAAAAAAGAAAAAAGAACACTATGGAAGTATTCAGCCCATCTCTCTAAGTTCAAGTCCCTATCATCAATCAGTGTGGATTGTTGAGATGCACCATAGGTCTTTGGCCCACTTCAGGACATGATAAAAGCATTTTGATTTGTTACTGTCTGCATAAAACTGAATTTCATCTGCCTTCTTATTGAGCCAAGAGTCACCTCTCTAAGCTTTGCTTGGACTTTGCTTTTGATGAAATTAAAGTCTGCTTTCTTAGAAATGGAAGGACTATCTTACTGTAGAGTTCTCATTTTTCATTTAGCAACTTCTGAATTTCCCCATCATTTTCATCAATATTGTCTTAATGTTTGTGAATGTTCTAGTCCAGATGAGCAAATGCAATTCTATATATCATATCTCTGAAAGCTGCTCACTCTTTTTCTGCTCCACTATTGCAAACTGTGTATTGGCTTAGATTTCCTTCCAAATTAATAACAAATTGTTCCCTCTCAGAGGGAATCTAATCTAATTAATCTAATCTAATCTCTTGACATGAATTCTTCTAGTATTCATTTGCATGGAGCTGCTGCTTAGGTTAAATGTGAATATGTAGCTTAGAGAGGATGAATCTGTGATTAGTCCAGCACTCTGTATCAAACATTGCCTTTATCACTCTCTTATCTTGTCTGTTTCTTCCCCTTTATGATCACATAATCTAATAAATTCCAATGTTTGCTATAAGAGTGCATCCAGGGAGTTCTATTGCATTTAGGTAAATGGAAGACAGTGTTTGTGATGAAAAGGTCATAAGTTCAAATCTTCAATAGTATGTGCTGTTGCTATATCAAACTCCATTCCTCCCAAGGACTCCGTACCATGTCTGGTAATCTGAGACTACTCTTATAATTAAAGTCACTCAGAATTATGAGCTTTTTCTCCTTTGGTACATTGATGATAAGGGTCTCCAGGTCTTGAAAAAATTTTTCTTTAACTTCATCACTGTTTATCATTGTGGGAGCATAAACACTGATGATGGTAGCATGGTGTCTTCCTGTAGGTGGAAATCTCATTGTCATGAACATGTCATTCACTACTTTTGGTAGGCATTCAAAAATGCTGACTAGCTTAGTTGTGATTACAAAACCTACCCCAGTTTCATAGTGCTCCCCTTCACTGTAGCCACTCCAGAAAAATGTGTATCCAACCCTAACATCAGCCAGTTGGTCTTCATTTGCCAGCCTTATTTCACTCAGGGTTGTCTTTGGATATGATACCTTTTGGATATGATTCATGTTGAGTTCTCTCACAGGTCTATTAAATCTTATGTTGTCTATGAATACGTGCATGTTCCATGCATTGATGGTAGGTGGAATCTTTGAAGAAATTTTTGTGGATTTTTTTGCATCTTGACTGCTACATGGGATCTTGCTGTTTTACTCAGGCCAGCTTTGGGTAAGCAGATTGTTTTAGGGCACCTTATCTTGTGCCTTCCTCACATCAGGAGGTGAGTAGTATAATCCTTGAAATTCTCAGTCACCCAGGGAGGGCTGCAAAATCCCACTGCTGCTTTCTTTGATGAAATGACCTTATGGTCTAGGCTGCCTGTGTGCAAGGCTGGAACTATACCAGTGAATCTGCACCTCTTGCTTTGTCACTTGAATGTCACCACAGGACTTTGAAGAATGATAAAGTGTGGGTTATGTCTTTTGAAGCATGCACAAATTGTATTTAAGCGAGATAGAGCTGCATGAAGCCATCCACCTCACTCTCTCTTCAAAAGTCATCATGATCCAGCATAGTAAGACCGAGTCAAGACAGCTGGTCATGGTTCTGGATGCAGTGGATGACTTTGGCATCTTTGATGTCTAACCAAGCTCTACATGCTCCATAGCACCTGCTTCAACAGGCTTCATGGCTATTGGAGCAAAATGTTCTTATCTACCCGTTCCACCAGTGGAAGGCTTCACATACATGAGGCAGATACCCCCCACAACTCACTGATAAGTTTGAGACTCAATTACCCTCAACCTGGTTTAGCCTGCCTGCCAAAACAATTTACAGTGGTGTGGCTGCTGTTCATGCTACAGTTTCTTGGAGCAACAGGTGAGAGTTAGGTGGCTCAGGTGGCCATCAAAGGTGGAAAGCAGCCCTGTAAAGGACTTGACACCAAAAGTACTAGTATTCCTTGAATGCACACTTGAATGATAGAGATAGGAATGATATTTGGATGATGATTTACTGAGTTCAGAGTCACTAGAGTGTACCATATAACCAGAGGTGAGAATGCACATTGAGTGGAAGACATCACTATATTTTTTTTAATTTTCCTTTTTATTTCTTTAAGGCAATGGGGTTTAAGTGACTTACCCAAGTTACACAGCTAGGCAATTATTAAGTGTCTGGGGTCATATGTGAACTCAGGTCCTCCTGACTCCAGGGCTGGTGCTTTATCCACTGTACCACCTTAATAGAAGATGGGAAGTCAGAAGTTGAATAGACACATAGAACTACAAAAGAATTATACTTTAAACAATCTTGTTTTATTGCTATTACCCTTTTGGGAGGGTAATAGCTTCTCCACATTAAGTAATTACAGAAAAGGTCTGAATTTTAAAGACATTGAAATTAAAAATAACGAAATAATGTTACAAACTATTTCTTTCTACCTTTTCCTTGAGTTCAAATCCAATATTCATTACATATTTCCTGTGTGAAAAACATTGTGAAGGCACTAACAAAATACAAAATTTAAGATAGACATTATGCCTGTTTGTCTGAAAATGTTTCAAAATGCAAACAAAATGGTACAAGGGAAACAATTATTTTGAATGATGAAATTATCTTTTTCAGAGTTTAGACATGAACCCATGTTAAGAACACTAAAATAATCAAATTGATTCTATGTATTTTTATTGACCATTTTCATAATTAATTGATTTTGTCTTGTAACTGCCTGTCATAATATTTGTCTCTGAATTTAGTTCAGAAATTCAGTCATCCTGTAATATTTTAGTTTTAGAAATACAATTCTCCTGTTAATCATTGTTCTATTCTTTTATTAAGGAAATTTTTTACTGTTAAAAGATGTAAGTGGGGGCAGCTAGGTGGCGTAGTGGATAAAGCACCAGCCCTGGAGTCAGGAGTACCTGGGTTCAAATCCGGTCTCAGAAACTTAATAATTACCTAGTTGTGTGGCCTTGGGCAAGCCACTTAACCCCATTTGCCTTGCAAAAACCTAAAAAAAAAAAAAGATGTAAGTGGACACCAGGAAGTTTGATCTATTATCATTACAACATCAAGATAGTCTTCAAGGTCTAGTTTGTTGCCCAGAAAAGTCTGGTTTACTATCTCTATCCTTGCAGCTGGAATTGAGCAATGAACATTTCTTAGTTATACGAAGGAAGGAAAAAGGTGTTGCCAGACAGCATTCCAAATTTCTAGTTAATCATATTTTCTTATATATATATATATATATATATATATATATATATATATATATATATATTAACTTTTTCCTATTTTCTGTTCTCCCTCTTATTTATGAGTAAATTCACACTTTACTAATAAATTTACAGGGCTTGGAACTTTATACCTCACTCTACTTCAATTTTAAATAATACAACACTTAAAGACTAATCTCTTCATTTTATTAATTAGGAAACTGAGATCCATGAAATTTAACTGACAAACCCTGAAATGATAGATATACTTTCTTATTAAAGAAGTATTTAATTGAACCCAGATTTCCATTGACTGCTTGATACTATCTTTAGCTACACTATATTCTTTCTCTGAATTGCTTTTCCTACTAAATGTCATAATACCTTGAATTATTTACTAAAGAACTATGCCTATAGACTGAAAAAGATGTTATGAGATCATCTATCCAAAGGATATTATCATTTAATCAACACTAAGTGTTAAGATAAAGACTATAAAGACAATTTGTCAATGTATCAATGAACAGGTTTGGAAGCTAAAAGGGAAAGGAATGAATCCAATCCCAATCCCAGAAATATCACATTTATCCAAAAGGCCAGGAGCGTTTTCAGACATTGATCACACATGAGATGTACCAAGTTATTTTTCAGAAAAAAAAAGAATTATTTTCAAGTAAATTTTCTCTTTGATATTCATACCCAATGATGGAGTTCTTGCCTTTGTTTGTCTTGTCATCTTATTTTGCCTCTTAATTAGCTAGGATCAAACCAGCATTATTCTCCCCTGGCAGCAAAATCTAAATTTTTTTTTTAAAATATCTTAATTTTAACTGTGGAAGAACACCATATAGTTCAACTCTCCATTTTGTCTTCCTTTCCTCTTACTTCTAATCTTGCATTATATACAAGAATTAGAATCAGAGAAAATTATTAATGTAAAGAAGTTTAAAAATAATTTAAACTAAACCACTAATTTCATGGATAACAAAAATGTTTCCCAAGGAATACAAATGGCCTACCCACACCTACAGTTTGTCAGTGATAGACCCAGAACAGAAAAACAAGTCTCCTAACTTTTAATCTATGGATTCCAAACTAGACCTTATGATCTTTGACATCAAGTGCCTCTCTTATGTTAAATGAAAGTCTAATTGAGCAAAACAGGCTATGTCGATATTAGTCTATGAATTGTTTCCAAGGTCTAACCCCAGATAACTTAATACCTTAATCCATGCAAAGTGTACAAGATCACCAAGGAGGAATTTTAATGTCTAGAAATTCAGGGTTTATAGCAAGAGATATTTGGGGGGGAGATATTTTGGGATAGATGATCTTTTGGTTCTTTTCAGCTCACAGACTTCCCATGGTAACTAAGATAATGGTTTTCACAGAGTAGATGTTCAATCCATGTTTTGAATTGACTTTCTATCAATACAATGACTTATCATGTCACAAGGCCAATGACCTTATGACCTTTTAACAATGTCTCATCTAGCCTAAATTCTAAGTCTGGTATTTCTTCTCCTGCTATTTTAGAAAGTTCTCTTACTTTTATTTTTTTTCCTTGAAGTGAATATGGAAAGACCTGTTGAAATAATTCATCTATTTTCTACTTAGCTACTTCATCAAGTCATATTTCTTTATTGTCTTCCAAGATAACTGCAAGAGAGAGATTCAAAATATATGAATACTGTTGCAATAATAATTCTGAGAGGCAAAGTTCCAAACATTATCCATTTATTAGCAAGGCAAACAACTGTTATTAAAAGGACTCTCGGTGACCAAGATCCCATGAGTTAAGAATAATAAAATCTTTTATATTGATTAACAAATTGACAGAACAAAATCTTGAGAAACATAGGTTTGTTGCATTCTGATTGGCTAGATGTTTCATTGAGGAAGTGGATTAAAGGTCATTTCAGCTCCTCTTCATTAGGCTACCTTAGTGAATTTTCAAGAGTGAGGTATCTAGGGGCAGCTAATTGGTACAATAGCCAGAGTACCTGCGTTGTAGTGAGGAAGACCTGAGTTCAAATGTGACCTCAGACATTTATTGCTTACTTAGCTATGTGACCTTGGGCAATTGTCACTTAACCCACTGCCTTGCAAAAAAAATTTTTTTTAAAAGAATGAGGAATTTAGGCAGATAGAGCAAAGGAAATAATTAAATCTATACTAGCTTAAGTTTTAAAAAAATAGAATTAAAAATCAATTTTTACTTTTACAATATGATGCACAAACTTTCCCTGAACTGACTGATGAAGGTAAAAGATTTTTATGGTCTTACAGAAGTAAACTGTCTAATTGGGGGGCTAGCTAGGTGACACAGTAGATAGAGCACCAGACCTGAAGTCAGGAGGACCTGAGTTCAAATCTGACCTCAGAAGTTTGGTACTTACTAGTCATGTGACCTTGGACAATTCCTTAACACCAATGCCTTGCAAAGATAAAAACAAAAAAAAAGTCAGTGGAGGGAGATAGTACAAGATAAATATAAATAAAACTATTAAAAAATGAAATTTATATTAATGTAGAAAATTTCAATGGAAATATTTTACCTGAACTATAGGAGCTTAGAAGACCTGTAAGATTCATTGGACTATTGAGAGCAAAAGTCAATTATTAAAGGATAAATTATCACAGCAAATTGCATGAGCATGTTGCAGAATCTTTTGTTTTTTCTGCCTTGAGGTTTCAAACTATTCCATAGCTCTTTAGCACTTCGATATCAAATTTACTCATAGTCCTTTTTAATGATGTCAAATTCTCTAGTCACATAACAAAAAAAGACAGATCTAGAAACTGAAGTCACATGTCCCTACTTTATGTTCCATCATACCATTTATCTTTTTCAGGTTCTTTTTTCATCATCAATAATGCTAAAATCTTCTGTCCAATTTAATTCAACAAGTTTCTCACAAATGACTGCTCTATGCAGGACAATAGCAGGCACTGGGAATAATACAATGGAAAAAAATAATAACAGCACCTTTCTCAAAGACTCAATAATCTTCATGGGGGGGCAGCATGTACTTAATAAATCAGAACAAGCAAAATTAATATACGAAGATACTATAACAAAGGAAATAAAAACTGAAGGAATAAAGATGTCTTATAGAAGAGATAACATTTTAGTGAAACCTTAAGGAAAGAAAGTAAGGAGAGGGGGAAAGGATAGAAACAGAGATGGAGACACAGACTGATAAAGAGATCAACAAAGACAAAGATAGAAAATAAAAAGGAAAACTTCTAGATAAAGGAGAGGATGGGAACAAGGATGCTATTAGAAAAAAGACTGACCTTGCTAGGGGTAAGAGTCACCTCTCTTTCACAATGATGAAAGATTGACAAATGCTGTTGAGAGAATTTGAAGTACAAAATTAGAGAGATAAGGAATCACACAGAAAATGGTCACTATTTTCTCAATAAGTTACCCAGAGAATAGAGGACATAACCTAAGTAACTTAAGGAGAAAAGAGAAACAAGCATTATGAAAAATATAATAGAAACTCAATCAAAGAAAATTGAGAGGATTAGTATGAAGCAGGGAGGCTCCCCCATTACATCACATAAATTTAGAATGGACTTAGTTATCATGTGACATACTCCAATGAAACAGATGAGTTTAGGGGTAACTCAGGTTCCATATTTCCAAAGATGAGAGGTTATTTAAAAAATGACAATGGGGGCAGCTAGATGGCACATTGGATAGAGCACTGGCCCTGAAGTCAGAAGGACCTGAGTTCAAATCTGGATTGGACACTTAATAATTACCCAACCATGTGACCTTGGGCAAGTCACTTAACTCCATTGCCTTGTTAAAAAAACAGAAACAAAAAAAAATGACATTGGATCTGAGAATAGAGAATACCATAAAGTTGAATTAGTAACTATAGAGGCAATAATGTGAAAAGAGAAAAATAAAATCAGAGCAGGGACAATGAATTGGAAAAGCAGAAAATTATGAAGTGACTATGGGTAACAGTGAAAACAATATGTATTGAGACAAGAGAGAGATAAAAAAATAAAAGATTATGATTGGAGATAAGAATTTCATTGCTTTGGATCATGGAAGTTGAATGGTTATACATAAAAATAAAATCAACTGTATCATCATCTTTGGGGATGGCTAAAGAAAAATGAAGGTACAATCATAGGAGTTGAGAAAGCTGATAAAATAGAAGGTCATAGTGTTCGAAGAAACATCAACATATGGTGAAGCTCCAAAGTTTGAATGTCAAGAGATGGAAATGAAAATTGTAAATCTGGTGATAAATTGCTTGGAAAAGGAAAATTATCTTGAGATCAGCAGATAATGGTAACCAGGATTGTGATCTATATGATATGAATGAGAATAGTATTAAAGAAGGAGAGATACCTAAGTTTCAGTGACAGAAAAAAAGAATTTGGAAGTAGCAAAGAGTTTTCCCGCTTCATCTTCTGTCCAGGTATGTTTGAAAAGTAAAAAAATTGTATTCAATACTAGGAAAAAAAGTCAATATGAAAACTGTGAATAGTCATTGGGACAAAATAGATTTCTTTTTGTTCAGGTTCATCTTTTGAAGTGGCTATGCTGCATAATGATTTACAATAATCACTGGAAAAGGAAGTTCTACCAGCAGATATTAAAATTACTTGAGACTTTTCTGTAAATACTCCCTCACTGCACTTCCTAAATCCCAACCTTATCATAAATAAAAAACAAGGAAGTGAGAATGCCCCCTTCTTTGTTTCTCCATATCTGATACTTCCTTTAGAGACATATTCCAAACCTTGGTATTCATCTTCTTCCATTGTCTCCTCTTGCTTCCATCTTTTGTATATATTTCAAAATATAGATTGGCTGCTGATATCCCTATATAATCACATCCATCTCTCTAGACATTCAGTTTTTCCCCCTTCCTTCATCATAACTCTTTCTTAATAGCTTAAAATTTCATTCTAGAGAAATTACCATTATCCCTGAATCACTTGAACCTTTTAGAAATTTAGATCATTATATGTGTCCTTTATATGAAACCTTTAAAAATATACTCTCTCCAAATCTAGGACACCTGACTAACCATATCTAATTTTTCTCTCTTCTATTATATCATTATGATGATTTTAACTCTTCTAAAGGGAATTCTTATAATTTCCATCCCACCAACTGGTTC
The DNA here is from genome assembly GCF_037893015.1 of Macrotis lagotis. NCBI lineage: Eukaryota > Metazoa > Chordata > Mammalia > Peramelemorphia > Peramelidae > Macrotis > Macrotis lagotis. Next base: position 759,039,930 of record NC_133658.1, read on the forward strand.
CTGACTGTTGAAGTAATTATTTCTCAGAACAAAATTTCCTTTTGCAAATTCTATCTCTGAGATTCTATGATTCTGTGAACTCTGAATTTGAGAAATATTTTATTTTTCATTAGAATAAAAATAAAATAAGGGGTCATGTGATTCATATACATATACATATAAAAAATTAAGAAATCTGTCAGTTGCATGGATAAGATATTTATTTCATCCTTTATCTCAGGTCTTCTATAGAATCTTAGAGGTACAGGGGTGACTAGGTGGCACAGTGGATAGAGCACTGGTCCTGGAGTCAGGAGTACCTGAGTTCAAATCCGATCTGATACTTAATAATTACCTAGCTGTGTGGCCTTGGGCAAGCCACTTAACCCCATTTGCCTTGCAAAAAAAACTATTAAAAAAAGAAAAGAATCTCAGAGGTACAGAGATATTTCTTGAACAGAGCAAACTTACAATATCAAGAGAATCCTGAATGCTAGCTTGCCTGTGTACTTTTCCCATGGGTAACTGTGCTTCCTATGTTGAATCCCTTGATCTATAGTCAGAGGAATAAGGATGTGAAGAAAGCATTGAGGAAAGTTCTTAAAGGAAAGGAGTTTTGAGAAATGGTATTTTCTAACCATAAAAAGCTACTAGGGTGACAGGGAAGCTCTAGACATAAACTCAGAAGACAATGGTATGAAAAATCTCTACAAGCAAAACCTCAAAGAAATTACAGATTTGATACAAGTCCAATAAATATTCCTTAAAAAGTTTTTTAAAAGAGCTAAAAAGTTTCAAAAAAACAAAAATAAAAGAATGGTAGAAGAAAACTAAGGAGAAAGTGAGAGCAAGATAAGAAATTATGAAATGAGTTAACATCGTTGGATAAAGGTAAAAGAGGTATAAATATTATGATATTGGAGGTTTTGTTCTGAGGCCTCATCAATTAATGAGAAAGAATTATCCCTTGGATAGAGGTATTTAAATGGAATATAACCCCACAGTTTTCAGTTTACATCATCTGTTATTCTATTTATATTCAAGGACTTTCCAAATTTATGGAACTCTTCAGAACTTATGATCGACTATAATATTTCTCCAAGACCCAAGTTTAGCTTTAAAGAATACTGAAGGAGTGGCTAGGTGGTGTAGTGGATAAAGCACTGGCCTTGGAGTCAGGAGTACCTGGGTTCAAATCCAGTCTCAGACACTTAATAATTACCTAGCTGTGTGGCCTTAGGCAAGCTACTTAACCCTATTTGCCTTGCAAAAACCTAAAGAATACTGAAGCATCCTCCTAAAAGTAGGGATTTACTGTAGGGCTTGGAAAAAATGAGATTCTGACTACAAACAGGAGGGACATTTGGCAGGAATGAAGAACTATACTACCTTTACTTAATCATAATACCATTCTATAAGTCCCAGAAAGACTCCTGAGATTGTGATGGCTGCCTGTCTTGGATAGTATAGGATAACTTTTGAAGAGCTACAAAACCCTAAATAGTTGTTTTGTTTGTTTGTCTGTTTGTTTAAATGAATGAATTAATAGATTGAGCTATCATTAAGAAAAAATGTAGTGTTCATCAGCTGGAGACATACTGTGAATTAATATGATTCCATAACTATCAGATAAAAATTCTAAAGCAGAATCCTTAAATGATCTGGCAATGGCATATGATACAAGAGGTCTTTAATTTCCTGGGCAAAACTAAAATAACTCAGGAAGAAATCTTCTGCCCAGATAGAAAACTTCACGAGGTATGTGATGTACTTGAATTACCTCCTGCTGAATTAGTGACAGTTCTTAGAAAAGGTCAAGGATAAGATGACATAGAATACAGAATTTAATTCCACAGAAAGTGAAAGACTATGGAAGAGGGTAGTAGATGATGAAACATAATCTGAGTAATGATCACATGATCCTAAATGAACACAAGTACCGAAGGCTATTATAATCAGAAATATTACACATTGACTCTGTATAAATGGAGGTATAGTTGCCCAGAGGGAAAAATATTTACTGGTAGATATTGTTATTTTTATGGACTCTTATATAGACTTTATTTTCATTGATATGCAAGTTAGTTATTTTCTTTTTTGGTATTTATGAGCCATTAGAGATAGAGGATCTAGAATGAGAGATGTGAAATTTCTGCTGACTTAATTATGTATCAAGACACATTCAGAAGAGATTAATCAGGATAACAGAGATACCAAAAACCTGACTGTGTGAAGACTGATGAAAAGAAGTGAATACATTCAGAAAAAGGAGACTGGGGTAGGGGGGGTGGGAGTGGAGAATACAATCGACATCACATCTATCTTCAATACATGAAACAGCTGACATATGAGAGAAGAATTGTCTTCAGAGAACAGAAATAGAAACAGTTGGTGAAATTGCACAAATTAAAGAAATAAAAAACTGATTTAGACTCAAGATAATGGAAAAATTTTCTCATAATTCAAACAATCTTAAAATGTAATGAACTGACTCAAAAAAGTTAGGCTTCCTAATCAATCGAAGTCTTTAAATGAAATCTGAATATCAATGTTTCGGTAGATGTAGAAATTACATGACCTCTAATGTCTATTCCATTTCTGACAGTCTGTGATTCTGTGAAGTAGTAAATATTCCATTACTTTTTTATTCACAAGTTTGTCCAACTTTCACTATTATATTTCTATTCTTTTGTATTTTTTTTCTTCTGGAATCTTTGCTTCTAGTGGTTTACATCTTTCCTGCTTATATCCTTTTTTTATCCTCAAATAAAACATATATTTGAATGCTAAAGAACAGATTATATACTTAATGGTATGTGTACTTTCTCAAGCCAAAATTTCAGAGAGCAGAAACTATGTTTCTTGTGGTAGTCTGACTGGCAACCACTGGGAAAATTGAATTTTATAGTTTTAATTTTGTGCAAAAGAAGGAAGAAAGAAAGAAAATAAGAAGAGAAAAGGGACAAAAGAAGGAAGAAAGAAAGGAAGGATAAGGCATCAAAAAGGCAAAAATGTGATATCAGTTTTACATATGAAATCATACAAAACATTTTCATATTAGAAATTTTGAAAAAAAAACAAGAAAAATTATACTTCAATCTGCATAAAGACTTCATCAATTCTCACTATGGAAATGGATAGTATTTTTCCCTCGTGAGATCTATGGAATAAATTTGTTGATCAGAATAGTTGTCTTTCACAGTTGATAATTGTACAATATTACTGTTGCTGTGTACAATATTCTCCTGTTTCCTACCTCTTCATTTTGCATCATTCCAAATAAGTCTTCACAGGCTTTTTTGAAACAATCGTGATCAGCATTTCTTACAGCACAATAATATTCCAACACAACATATACCACAATTTTCTCAGTCATTACTTTTCATGGGTATACCCTAGTTCCAATTTTGTCCCCCACAAAAAAAGCTGTTATAAAAAAAAAAATATATATATATATATATATATATATATATATATATATATATATATATATATATATATATCTCCTCTTTGGGATGCAGACTAAATAGTGTTATTTGTTGGTTAAAAGGGAACATACAATTTAAAGTTTTTAGGCATAGTTCCAAATTGTTCTCCACCAATGGTGCATTAGTGTTCCAGTTTTTTTTACATTACCTTCAGCATTTATCATTTTCCTTTTCTGTTTTGTTAGCCAATCTGAAAGGGGTGAAGTGATAACTCAGTATTCTTTTAATTTGCAGTTCTCTAATCAAGAGTGATTTGGAACACTTTTTTTCCCTTCATGACTATAGATAGTTTTGATTTCTTCTGTAAAATAAATGTTAATATCTATTGACCACTTATGAAATCAAGAATAAGTAGCTTTATTTTTATGAATTTGGTTCAGGTCCCTAATTTTTAAAGAACTTAGAAACTTGCTGCAATCCTCCCCCCCCCCATTTATTGCTTCCCTTCTAATTTTGCTGGTATCAGTTTAGTTTGTGCAAAATCTTTTAAATGTCAAGTACTCAAAATTACCAATTTTTACTACCTGTGATTTTCCCTCTTTCCTGTTTGATCATAAATTCTTCCAGTATCCATTAAATAAAACAGGCAAAATTTACAATGCTCTCTTAATGTGCTTAGGATATCATCCTTTATGTCTAAAACAGGTACTTAGTTTGACTTGATATTTGCATATGGCATACATTTCTGCCAAACTATAACTTTTGTCAAATAGTGAGTTTTTACCCCCAGAGCTTGAATCTTTGTGTTTATAAAAATATTACTATGGTAATTTACGTCTTGTGTATCTAATCTACTTATCCATCACTCTTTTCTCAGCCAAGACCAGATTTTATTGGATTTCTACCATTTTATTTATTTTTAATCTAATACTGCTAGTCTATTGCCTTCCCTCACATAATTTTTTCATTAACATCCTTGGTATTCTTGACATTTTGTTCTCTCTGGAATAATTTTATTATTTTTTTCTAGCTTTACAAAATAATTTTTGACAATTTCATCAGTATAGCATTTAACAAGGAAATTGACTTATATAGAATTAACATTTTTATTATATTGGCTTCACCTGGCTGTTGTTGTTCAGTACTCAGTCCTGTTAGTATGTGACCTCAAGTGAGGGATTCTTGCAAAGGTACCAAAGTGTTTTGACATTTCAGTCTCCAGTGACTCAAGGGAAACAGAGTTTAAATGATTTGTCCAGGGTCACATAGTTAATGTAGTCTGAAACCAGATTTAAATTTGTATGTCTCAGGTCCATCTCTCTTTATCTATTGCATCACCTAGCTGCCTTAATTCTTGGCCTACTGAGGAGCAATTAAATGGTTCTTTTTCTTACACATAGATTCCCAAGTGTTTTATTTTGTCTTCAGTGATTTTAAATGAAATGTATCTTTCTAACTCATCCTGCTGAATTTTGTTAGCAATATATAGAAATACTGATGATTAATATGGGTTTATTTTATATCCTGCAACTTTTCTAAAGTTAATTGCTTCAAATAGGTTTTCAGTGATTCCTAAGTATATCTTCATATCATCTGCAAAGACTGATAGTTTTGTTTACTCATTGCTTATTCTAATTTTTTTCAATTTCTTATTCTTGTCTATTATTATAACTAGTTTTGTTAGTGCATATTGAATAGTAGTGGAAATAAAGAACATTCTTGTTTTACTACTGACTATTGGGAAGGCTTCTAGTTTATACCCATTACAGATAATATGTTAATTGTTTTAGACAGATACTAATTACCTTTCACTTCCTGAATCAATGTCTTGTCATGGTAGAGGGACTTTAATAGCTCAATAAAACTATGAGTTATTCTATGGAGGATTACTCAGGACATACAGGTCATATTAGAGACTTCTGAGAAGAAAATGGCAAATCACTCTAATTTCTGTGCCAAGAAAACCATGAAAAATATTAAAATGATAGAAGAGGGGCAGCTAGGTGGCACAGCAGATAGAGCACCAGCCCTAGAATCAGGAGGACCTGAGTTCAAATCCAGCTTACTTATTTACTTAACTGTGTGACCTTGGGCAGGTAACTTTACCCCATTGCCTTGCAAAAATCAAAAACAAACAAAACAATAAAATAATAAAAGATATGGCAAAGAAAGAAGAGCCCAAACATTGCTCTTAGAAAAATCAAAAAGGATTTTAAAATCAAGTGAAGAAGAAAAATGAGAAAAGAAATGAGAGTTATGTGCGAGAATTATGAAAAAAGAGTCAAAAGCATGGAAAAGGAAACACAAAAAATTGTGTAAAAAAACTACTCCTGAAAAATAGAATTAGTCAAATGAAAAGTTGATACAAAAGCTAAGTGAAAAAATAAATCCCTGAAAATTAGAATTCAGCAAGTGGAAGTTAATACCTCTATAAGACATCAAGTATCAATCTGAAAAAATAGAAGAAAATATAGAATACTTCAATGTCAAAACAACTGACCTGGAAAATAGATCCAAGAAGAATAATTTAAGAATTATAGTCTACTTAAAAGACATTAGTAAAATAAGAGCTTGGACAATATCTTTCAGGATATTATCAAGGGTAAAAGTCATTGAAAGAATTCACGCATCATCTCCTGAAAGAGATTCCAAGATAAAAGCTTCTAAAAAATGATATAGACAAATTCCAGAATTATCTGAAATCAACTCCAAGCAGAAAATACTGCAAGCAGCCAGAAAGAAACAATTCAAATACCAAGAAGCCACAAACAAGATTATATAGGATTTAGCAACTTCTACCTTAAAGGATCAGAGGGCCTGGACTATGATATCCCACAAGGCAAAGGAGTTTATATCTTATAAGCAAGATCAACTATCCTGCAAAATTAACCATACATTCAATGAAATAGGGACTTTCAAACTTTCCTTATGAATAGATTAGAGCAGAACAGAAAATTCAAACTCCAAATATGTTAGAAACAAATAATAAAAGAAAAAACAAAAGACTCCATGGTGAATGAAGTAATTTAAAAACAATATATTCCAATTGGAAGGGTGTGATCATCAAAGACAGAAACACACACAGATGCAGAAAATAAGCAAATTTTATCCCTGCACCTGAAACTCCAATTCCCTCCTTCAAGCCATCATTGGCTAGGGATTATATAATTCCCAGTTTCTCAGTCCTCCTTTTGTATGTTGCTCCTTAATATGTCCATGCACCCTGATCATGTCTTCACATCCATTGCAAGCTATTATAATGAAAATTAAGCTCCTCTTGGAATGGAGAAGTTAACATGTATAAATTAATTAAGCATGCATAGAGTTATAAACCCAAGTAACCCCTGTCTTTTCTACATTGATTTGGTTGACATATAATCCATCTACTTGTCTACTTGGAATTGTTTAATCAGAATGCAGTTATATTGATTAGCTACCTCCTTTGTATTTTACTAACTAACCAAATCCTTCTTCCTTTTATGGAAACACAAAATATTTTATTTCTTTCAAATACAGAATTCAAGGGGAGCATAAAAAAGTAAACAGAAAAGAAAAAATGCTATTCAATAAGAATTGTTTATATCCCTTCATGGGAAGTTGGTACTTATAACTCTTGAGAACTGCATCTCTATTAGGGAAGTTAGAAGGAATATACATAGACAGATGGTGTGGGTTAAAGTTGATTTTGAAGCAATGAAATAAAAAAATTAAGGCATCAAAAATAGGATCATATTAGGAGAAAAAAGGGAAGGCAGTATAGGGTAAACAACGTTACATGAAGAGGCACAAAGGACCTAGTTGAGGGTAAGAAGGGAAGGGGTGAGCATTGTTTGAAAGTTACTCTCATTGAATTTGACTCAGAGCAAATAATACACACACAGAGACATGCACACACACACATTCATTTCAGCTTAGAAATTTCTCTTAACTTATAAAGAAGTTGCAGGGAAAGGGGGAAGAAAAGGGAAGGAGTTGATGGGAGGGAGGACAGAAGTAGGAGAGGAAAGGGGGAAAAGGAAAAAGGGGGGGGCCTCTAGAAGGAAGGGTAAATTGAGGGAGTTGTTAGTAGACAGAAACCAAACTTTGGAGGGATAAATATGGTGAAAGGAGAGATAAAAGCATAAATAGGGAGGAAATAGGATGGAGGGAAAAATACATAATCATAACTGCAAATGTAAATGGGATGAACTATCCCATAAAATGGAAGAGCATAGCAGAATGGTTTAAAAACCAGAATCCCACAATATGTTGTTTATAAAAAATACTTTTTGAAACAGAGAGATACACACAAGGTAGGGGTAGTAATACTGATTCAGACAAAGCAAAAGAAAAACCAATTTAATTAAAAAGAAATAAGAAGGAAACTACATCTTGTTAATTGACAATAAAGAAATATCAATACCAAACATATCTGCACCAAGGGCTAAAGGATCCAAATTCTTAGAAGAGAAGTTAGTTGAATTACAAGAAATATGTAGAAAAACTTTACTAGAAGGGAACCACAATGTCCCCTTTTCAGAATTAGATAAAAACAAGGCACAAAATAAACAAGAAAGGAGTTGGGGAGGTAAATAGAATTTTGGAAAAGTTAGACATGACAGACCTCTGGAAAAAATTGGAATGGGAATGAAAGGAATATACCTTTTTTCAGTGATACTTGGCACCTACATAAAATTGAGTGTGTATTAGGGTAAAAAAAATCCTCACAATCAAATGCCAAGAATGACAATAATGAGTCAACATAACAATACTTATGGGATGCATCCAAAATAGGACTTAGGGGAAATTTTATATCACTAGATGTTTAAATGAATAAATTAGAGAAAGCATAGATCAATGAATAGGGCATGCAACTAAAAAAACTAAAAATTGAATAAATTAAAATCACCAATTAAATGTCAAATTAGAAATAATGAAAATCAAAGGATAGATTAATTAAATTGAAAGTAAGAAAACTATTGAACTAATAAATAAAACTATAAGTAGACTTTATTAAAAACAATAAATTAGATAAACCTTTAATAAATTTGATTTTAAAACAGATAGAAGAAAATCAAAGTACCAGTATCAAAAATGAAAATGGTAAATTTACCACCAATGAAGAGGAAATTAAGTCAATAATTTTGAGCTGTTTTGCCCAAATATATGCCAATAAATCTAACAATCTAAGTAAAATAGATGAATATTTATGAAAATGTAAATTGCTCAGATTAACAGAAAATAAAATAAAATATTTAATCACATTTTAGAGAAAGAAATTGATGGGTTGGCTAGATGGCATAGTGCACCAGTCCAGGTGTTAGGAGGACTTGAGTTTAAATCCAGTGTCAGACACTTAATAATTACCTGTATGACCTTGGGCAAGTCACTTAACCCCATTGCCTTGCAAAATAACAAATAGAAAAAGAAATTGAATCAACTAGCAGTGATCTCCCTAAAAAAATCTCCAAGGTTAGATGGATTTATAAAAGAATTCTACCAAACATTTAAAGAACAATTAATTCCAATTCTACATAAATTATTTGGAAAAATAGGCAAAGAAGGAGTTGCACTAAATTCATTTTTATGAAACAAATATGGAATTGGTACTTAAATCAGGAAGAACTAAAACAGAGAAAGAAAAATTAAAGACCAATTTCCCTAATGAATGTTGATACAAATATTTTAAATGAAATATTAGCAAAGGGATAAGAGTAATTTATCACCAGGATAATGCACTATAACCTAGGTGGGGTGTATGCCAGGAATAAAGGGCTGGTTCAATATTAGGAAAACTATCAGCCCAATTGATCATATAATTAACAATACTAACAGAAATCATATGATTTTTCTCAAGAGAGGCTGAAAAAACTTTTGAGAAAATATAGCACTCATTCCTATTAAATGCACTAGAGAACATGGGAATAAATGGGGTTCTCTTTAAAATGATAAGCAGTATCTATCTAAAACTAGCAGCAAGCATTATATATAATGAGGATAATCTAGAAGCATTTCCAATAAGATCAGGGGTGAAACAAAAATGCCCATTATCATCATTTCTATACAATATTATATTGAAAGTATGAGCTTTAGTAATAACAAAAGCAAATGCAATTGAAAGAATTATAATAGACTATAAGGAAACAAAACTCCCACTCTTTGCAGATGATATGATGACATACTTAGAAAATCATCATGAATCAACTAAAAATACTATCTGAAATAATTAACAGTTCTATAAAAGTTGCAGGATATAAAATAAACACACATAAAACATCAGTATTTCCCAGTAGCAAGAAAAAGAAAGAGAAATTCCAATCAAAATTAACTGTATACATTATAAAATATTTGGGATTCTACCTGCCAAGATGAACCCAGGAACTATATGAACACAATTACAAAACCTTTTTCACATAAATGAAGCCCAATCTAAATGACTGGGAAAATATCCATTGGTTATGGGTAAACCAAGCTAATATAATAAAAATGACAATTCTACCTAAATTAATCTACTTATTTAGAGCCATATGAATCAAAGTACCAAAAATTATTTTTTAGAACTAGAACAAATAATAGCCAAATTCATCTGGAAGAACAAAAGGTCAAAAATATCAAGGCAATAAATAAAAAGTGCAAAGCAAAGAGATCTTGCCATAACAGATCTAAAATTATAATATAAAGTCATCAAAGCAATTTGGTACTAAGAAATAGAGTGTAGATTAGTGGAATACGTTGGGTAAATAATACCCAGTATTTAATAACTATAGTAATCTACTGTTTGATAAACCCAAAGATGATAGATAGATAGATAGATAGATAGATAGATAGATAGATAGATAGATAGATAGTAATACCTTAATAAGAGCTTTGTTGATTAATTGTTTGATTTTTCATCCATTCTTTTTATCTTGTTTAGATGGGTTGGTCAAACTATTTCTATGGATATGGTTTTCTTACATGAGGCATTACTATGATTTGGTGCTTGATGCAATTTGTCATCTCAGCATTTTTAATTTCCTTTCTATTTAGCTCCACTATAGCATTTTATTTGTAGGGAAAATCAGAAACTGAATGAGACTTTATTTATAGACTTTCCAAAATAATCATTTGCTAGTTGTCAATTCTTGTAGAACTTCTCTCAGTATTGCTGAGCGAGATGAACAGAATCAGAAGAAAATTGTACACCATAACAGGAACATGGGGGTGATGATCAACCTTAATGGACTTGCTCATTTCATCAGTGCAACAATTGGGGACAATTTTAGGGTATCTGTGGTGGAGAATACCATCTGTATGCAAAGAAAGAATTGTGGAGTTTAAACAAAAACCAAAGACCTTTAATTTTAAAAAGTCATCTTATTATATAATTTTGCTATCTCTTAAGTTTTATTTTTTCTTAAGGATATGATTTCTCTCTGAACACATTCAATTTTGATCAATGTATACCATGGAAACAATGTAAAAACTATCAGACTGCCTTCTGTGGGGGATGGGAGGAGGAAAGCAAGATTAAGGGAAAATTGTAAAATTAAGAAATTTTTTTTAAAAAAGAGCTTGAAAGAAGCTGAATACTGAAATACTGAATACTGAAATACTGAAAGAGTATTTGTTTATAAGTTTATAACTTGATCTGTTGTGACTTTTCTTCTGTTATCATTTCGCATGTAAATCAGTTACAAACTTTACAACTTACTCTTTAATATATATGTATATTATATATATATATAAAACTATAATTTCGAATTATTTTTTCTTCTCTGATGCAACTGGAAACTATATAAGTTTTGTAAAAACTTTATCTAGGGCTTCATGGTAATTTTGAGGCCTGAGTATATGGTCAGATGATATATAATAAAGACCAATTCTTGAAAATCTATCTTGATAAATATGATTGGCAATAGTATTGGATATTTCTTGGTTAGTTCTCTATCAAACCAACACGATGTCATCCACATGGAATCTTATCTAGAATTCTTAGAGTTAAATGGAATTCTAGAGCCAGCTCCAACTAGCCCCTAAAGCCAATCTTTAACTATTCAATGTTAGCATTTATGCCTCAGATATCAGCAGACTAGAAGTCAAGCCTCAAGTTACTGTTTCACTGGTTGTCTAGCTTAACCAAGTAATGGAAAAATGTTAGGTAGATTAAACTTAAAATTGCATCCTGTATAATGTTCTTTTTTTCTTGAAAGACAGTAATTAAACATTGATAGACACTCTTCTGAAGTTGTAGATAGATTGAAGGAGAGTTTATTAACTTAAATGGGTAACCATATATTTCATTTCTCTTAATCTATTAACTGAAATTTACTCTTTTATTTGACTGTCTTAGTTATCCTGTCCAAAAACAGAATGAATAAATAAACAACCAGATAGTAATTGGGCTCAGATTAGCACCCACATAGTCTAACTCAAAAAATAAAATGATCTTTCTGCTAATCTCATAACTACCTAAATATTATTCCTTATATATTTATAAAAACAATAACAAAAGAAACTTCCTTTATATTCTGAAATCCCCAGAATTTTCCTAGAGGATGCATGAAACACTTTACATATCTAAAACTAAATTGCCCCCTTACTCATCTGAAACAGCAATCAGGTCTTCCCCAGAGAGGTCACTAGTATTCCTGATAGCAGGGCTCCAGAAATGAATCTTTTCTTGGGGCTTTGATTATGCATTAAGTAAAAGATTAAACTAGATAATCTCTGAGGTCCCTTCTATTATAACCTTCTATGCTTTCCTGACTATAAGATACTAGTTTGACTCTCTTGTTTAATGGTCTTGTGAATGATTATTTCATTAGTATTAGAATTAATGAAAAGCATTTGACCTATCAATCAATTTTAAACTACTAAATGAATAAAAATATCCTGCTTGAAGGGATTGTTTGAAGGGTCTCATAACGACAAAAAACTATACTGTCTGCATCTAAGTATGAAATATAGGGTGAAAAGAATGAGAATAAGAGATTTTTTGGTATTTTAAGGGTATAAAGATCACTAGACTAAAGGTGAAGGAAATGGAGAGGGTTACAAGGAAATCAGAAAGCACTAGAAGTGCTTCATATGTTTCTTTACTGCCCCAATTCAGTCATGACCATACTCAGACCAAGAAGATTTAATCCTCCTTCCTCCTTTTCAGCATAATTTCTGTGCCCTATTTCCAGTAAAAAATGAGTTTCAAAAATGAACAAAATTACCTGAGATATTAATGGAAGAATCACCATCCTGGGTGCTTTTTCCTTTGGGATTCCAGTCTGAAGTGATATGACCCTGGAGAAATTCTTTCTATAATAATGTTTTGGGGACCAGAAAATCTCACAACAAATAAAAACTCCCTCTCACCTAGGTAGCTCAGAATTTGTATAGTTGAAATTCTTGTCCCTGTCTAATTCTTTGGGAAGAATGAAAGATTCCTTTTGGGGGATTTTCTCTTCAAAATGATTTACATTTTCATTTAAAAGCACCACTAATTCCACTCTCTAAGCATGATATATTGGGGTCCTGAACAATGAAAATTTGCTCTAGAAAGTCATGCAAATTATTCTTCTATTATAAGAAACCAAATAGTAACTAATATTTACATGACATTTAAGGTTTGCAAAGAGCTTTCCAAATATATCATTTTTGTCTTCACAAAAATCTTGGCACATAGGCATTATAATTATTTTCATTTTATAGATGAAAAAAACTAAAGCAGTCAGTTTAAGTGACTTATTGACTGCCAGAGACTATACATTAACCTAGGTCTTCCTAAATCTAGATTCAGAGTTCTATTCATTCTGCCACCTAGTTGCCTTATAATCATGTCAGAATCCTGAAAAGACTCAGGTGAGTAATAAAATTTCCCTTTATCTTCTGAAAATGTTTGGAATAAATTAGAATCTGAAGTCTAAAGAGTAAAGTCAACTTTCAACAGAGCTGCTCTTAATTAGTATGGTCACAGGCAATTTATCAAGATGAAACTAGAGGTATTCCTGTCTATTCTGTTCCTAAAGGAGATAGAATGGAATCCTTTCTGTCTTCTCTTCATTGGTTCTATTACTTATGAATTCTCTTCTTATTTTTCAATTCCTAATCTTCATCTGTTAGAGATGGGAAAAATATTCTTTCCTTTCAACCATTTCTAATTATTAAACAATCCTTAAGCTATTAGAGATATGAGACATGCTAACTATATTTAATTCTGAACATCAAATTAATGTCTTCCCCCAACTTAATTCTACTTATCTATGAAAAGTATTTGCAAGGGACAATCTGTAAATGATTTTCCATTTATAAACTGCAAAATCTTACATTCTATGGGAACCAGACAGGAAGTGAACATGGCTAGTATTAGCATAACCATGAAAGTTCAGTAGATGTTTAGCTGCTTTTCAGTCATTTTGTGTATAATCAAAGTTCTAGTAATGATAAAAATAATAATAACTAACAAAATATATCTTTAAAGTTTATAGAGTATTTTCTATGAATATTCTCCTTTGAGCCTCAAAACCATTCCAGGAGATAGGCTCTTTAAGAATGATAATCCTGATTTCACAGTTGTGGAACTAGATGGAGAGAGGGCAATTAGTTAAGGATGAATGAATAATGCTGTGTTACATCCAGAATTCAAATGTAGCCTTTATTTCACATTCAGAGATCTATATGCCATCTTATACTACTGAAGACAATGTATAGTTGAAATTTGGAGGGAGGCAGATGATGAATTGTCAGAGGCTTTTTGTAATACTGCCCCAGGTGAAATAGTATCTCTGGAAGAATGAAAATAAGTGGAAATAAGTTGGGAAACGAATGTTGCAGCAAGTACATGATCTTAATTTTTTTTTAAAAAAAAGTTTTAGCAGTAGCAATATAAAGGATAAAGAAAAGAGAACAAACAGCACCTTAAGTGGTACTTTTTTTATTTGTAATACATGGACTAATATAATTCTATAAAAAGAAAATTTTAATTATTTTACAAACTTTTACTACTAAAATTCCTCATTCCCTAAAACATGAATTTTTAAAATGATAATTCCTCTTCTTTCCACTTTCATCTTAGCTCCATTGATTATAAGATGGAGCAATCTCTCTTGCTCCTATCTACTAGAATTCCTGGCTCTGTCAGTGAGAATCACTATATCAGAGTTCTGGATAGTGGAATTGATTTTGAAAAATAGATATGTATTTTATTGATCCATAGCATAATTTAGTAATAATGGATTAATCTACTAGGTGAGGAAAGAAAATAATCAACCACTCTAGAAAAGAATGAAGAGACAGCAATATAATAGAAGGGAAGGGACTAGAAAGATAGCACAGGTCAATGAGATATGCTGAAATATGTGTTTCTTAACAGTTGTCCTCTTTCCAATAAATTCTATTGTACTTTTCAATGTAGTTTCAAAGTCCCACAAACTTGGGTTATTTTCTGAGTTGAGACTTTAGTTAATTGATTTATTTAATACGTTTTTAGGGAGAAGTATGTTCAAGGCACTGCAAAAATATACTAAGATTTATAAAATATATAACATTTATAAGATATACCTGTACTCAAAAAGTTTAAAATCTAAGATTGAAGTTATATATATATATATATATATATATATATATATATATAATCAATTATAATATAAAGCATAATGTCAAAGTGTGATTTAATGACCAAATTTGGTCTTAGAGAAGAGATGGGAAAATATATATTCCTTTTTTCTTTGCAAAAGTTTGAAACAATGGCTGTGGAAAATTTCACTTTTGGGTGAGTGCTGAAATGGTTAGTTTTTCTTTCTTTTAAAATTCTTTGCTTTTATGGCTAGCTTAAAATATAAAGGAGGGAGTACAGACTATACTTGGAGATGAAGATGTTATAGAGGCAATATGAAGCAATAAAATATTTAAGCATAATTTTTCAAAAGAATAACTAATAACTGATCTCAGTGGATTGCTGATTGAACTGGGCAGGCCAGCTGACAAGGGTTCAACCAGAGTCTGCAAGGTAAAAGAGAGGAGGATCTCTTTAAATTCTTCCTCAGAGTCCATAGGAGGGGTGGTAACTTGGGAGTGACCCAAGTCCTGCTTTGGAGATTTTGCCTTTTGGGAAAAGGTCTCTTTGGGGTGGTCATGGACATACTTCCCTGGCTGCCCCACCAGGAAGTAATGCAATCCAAAAGTTCAGGTCCTCGGGTATGGCTTAAATTAGATGATAAAGGATAACAATGAAAAGTTTGTCTCCAACTGAACCCAACACTCCCTATGCCCATGTTTTGCTGCATCATATTCTCTCCTAAAATTACTAGGGACCCAGATTCTTCTGGGAAATTGGGATGAAGGTCCGTCTTCTGGAATATCTTTAAAGCTGAGAAGGGGTATAGCAGTCTCCCTGTCTAACCTAACCTATTAGGGACCCATTTGGAGAGGGAATATTCTGCAAAGGAAACTTGACTGAAGTGGAATCCAAGGGCTGTGGGCAATCAGGATCAGATAAAGACTAACGTTACTCCAAGGTCATCAGCTGTAGACCTGTTGCTTGAAGCCTAGAAGAGACAAATTTGACAAGGAGTTTAAATAGGGTTAAGGAGGGTTTAGGAGGGTTTTACATGCTAAATTATTCCGTAGGCTCTGGAGAGTCACTGAAAGTTAGCACAGAATCATTGATGACATCTAGAAGGTATTACTTAGGTTAATTACTTCACTTTGAAATAAGAAAACTGGAAATTTCATAAAAAATAAATCATCCTGCTCACAATAACCAATTAATAAAAGTCCCAACATTTTACTGGAAAGACAAAATACACATGTATAAATTTAAGAAAAAATACAAATTAATTAAAGATAATGCTGCTGAAGAGGAACTAGAAACTGAAGATTTTGCAAAGCTTGATTTGAAGATGCTGCTTGAGATGATATTTGAAGGAAACTAGAACTTGAATAGGCAGGAGTAAGGAGGGTAGCTGTTCCCCTTGCTAAGACCAATCCAGAAGTACATTGACACTTCATACCATCCTCTCTTATTCTCTCTATTTAATTGTAACTCAACACAATCCCTTTCTCTCAAATATTCAATCTTTCCTTCCAAATTTTTCCTTTCATATTGCTTTCAAAAATGCCTTTCTTCTCCATTCTTACATATCTTCATTAGACTATTGTCTCTTTATGATAGTGTCCTAGTCTCCTTTTCTCAAACTCCTTAGATAATATTGTTTATATTCAGTGATTCCAATTTCCTCCCATTCATTCCCTTCTTAATCTTTTATAGTTTAGCTTCTAACCTCATCATTTAGGTAAAACTTCTCTTTGAAGTTACCAATGATCTCTTTGCTAAATTTGATCGCCTTTTAAAAAAATATATACTACATTTGACAAATATACTACATTTGACAGCTAACTGCCTTTCTTCCTGGACTCTATCTTCTCTCTAAGTTTTCATTATATCTGTCACTCCTGATTTAGTTCCTCCTTTTGTGACTATTCTTTCTCAAACTTATTTGATTGCTTATCATTTATATTGTATATACTACTATGGGATTTCCCCCAGGATATGTTTGAGTCTTCTTTTCTCCCTCTATACTCATGAGGTTACTCCAGTAACCTCATAATTTTCCATGGGTTTAATATTATCTCTAGACATATGACCTCTAGCTTTCTAACTCCAGTCTCTCTCCTATGTTTCAGTCTCATATCATGAATTACCTATGTTTCAACCTGGACATCTTAAACTCAACATATCTAAAATGGAACTCATTGCCTTTCCCTTTAAATTATTACTTTCCAAACTTTTCATTTTCTACTGAAGAGACCGATATCTTGGTCGTGTCGCAAGCTCATAATCTTGGCATTCTAGATTATTCATTCTCCCTCACTCAATATATCTAATAACCTGGAAAATCTAGTCATCTCCTCCCTCAAAGCATCCCTCAAATTTAATCACTACTCTACATTCACACACCTAAAATTTTCATTCAGGCTCCCATCATCCATCACATAAATCATTTAGATGGCTTTCCAGTTAATTCTTCCATCAAGTCTTTTAGCCTTCTAGTCTGTCCTACACAGTGAACCTAAAGTTTCCTTAGTCATAAATATATCCATGTGACTCTTCTTTGTGATCAATTCCAGTGACTTTCTATTTCCTTTAAGACAAAAAAAAACAAAACTCCTATATTAGCCTTTTAAAGACTTGTCCCACATGGTCCTTTTTCATTCAATCATTCAATCAATAAATAAATATCTATTAAGCAACTATTATGAGCCAGGCACTGTCCTTAACACTTGGGTTGTAAAAAAGAGGCAAAAGAGAGTTCTTGCCCTCAAGGAGCTTTTGGGGGAGTCAACATTCAAATGAATACATATATTATATATATATATATATATATATATATATATGTATGTATATATATACATATATATTTGTTTCTTTTTGCATCTATATCAAATAGACAGTTACATATAGGATAAAGGCTGATGTTTTTTGTTCGTTGTTCTCAAAGAAGACCATGACATCAGGAAAGTGAAGCTATGGCAAACAAGTGACTTGGATTTTAGTGAGTGCTAAGTCAACAGTCTCATTTTCTCCTCCAAAGTCTTCTGGATATGAGACAATCAGGGTTAAGTGACTAGCCCAAAGTCACACAGCTAGTAAGGGTCAAATGCCTGTGCTCATATTTGAACTCAGATCCTTCTGACTCCAGGGCTGGTGTTCTATCCACTATACCAACTAGTTGTCCATTATGGATAAATAGGAAATAAGTAAGAGAGGGAAGGTACTGCAATTGAGAAGAATTGAGAAAAATTTTCAGTAAAAGATAAAATTTTTGTTGGAACTTTTAAAAAGCCAAGGAGATTAGCCATCAGAGCAGAGAAAGGAGAACATTCCAGGCATAGAGGACAGCCAGAAAGAAATTCATAACACTGTTCTCAGTCTTGCTTGTGGCAGCCAAGGAGTCATAATGAAGAGTTCATATCAGGGAATAAGACATAAGAAGATTGGAGCAGCTAGGTGGCACTGTGGATAGAGTACTGGCCCTGGAGTCAGGAGTACCATAATTCAAATCTGGCCTCAGACACTTAATAAAATAATTACCTAGCTGTGTGGCCTTGGGCAAGCCACTTAACCCCATTGCCTTGAAAAAACAAAAACAAAAGGAGAAGAGTTAAAGAAGAAAATAACAGATATAAAGAAACCATTCATTGTTGTAGAAGGAAAATTTAAAAGAGATTCACTTTCTATGTAAATCCTCTGGCTAAGGATACAAAGAAAATCATAGTCAGTTTTCTCAATAATGATACCAAGGATACTGGACTCAAAGATTTTAAAGGAAATGCAGATAAGTTTATATATTTAAAGTGCATTATAATTCTTAACAGCATTTACCATTTTCTAATAACCCATTTCCTTCTTCTATAACCACAAACACATACATGTTAAAAATGATAAATAATACTTTTTCTTCTATGTGTCTTCTTTTCTTCATAGTGTAGCTCTCAGCAATGGTTTCATTAAATCACTCTACAATAATTATATTTATCTTTGAAAGATTAACAGACCAACCAGAGCTTCAACTGTTCTTTTTCTTGTTGCTGGTCATCTATGTTGTCACTGTGGTGGGAAACTTGGGCATGATCCTACTAATTGCTATTGACCCTCAACTACAATCTCCAATGTACTATTTCCTCAGCGACTTGTCCTTTGTGGATCTCTGCTACTCCTCTGCCATTACTCCCAAACTCCTGGTGAATTTCATAGGTGGTAAAAATGTCATATCCTATAATGGATGTATGACACAACTCTTTTTCTTCTGTTTTTTTATTGTTTCTGAATGCTACATGCTAACAGCAATGGCCTATGATCATTATGTTGCCATCTGTAGTCCTCTGCTTTATAATGTCATCATGTCTCCATGAGTCTGCCACTTTTTGGTGACAGGGGTATATACTATGGGTACTTTTGCCACTCTAGTTAACATAATTTGCATGGTCAGATTGTCTTTTTGTGGTCCTAATGTCATTAAACATTATTTCTGTGACATCATCCCCCTTCTGAAGCTCTCCTGTTCTAGCACCTACCTCAATGAACTTTTTTGATGATTATTCAGAAACAATAAAAAAACAGAAGAAAAAGAGTTGTCATACATCCATTATAGGATATGACATTTTTACCACCTATGAAATTCACCAGGAGTTTGGGAGTAATGGCAGAGGAGTAGCAGAGATCCACAAATTACATTCAATGTAATTTTAACCACTTCTGCCATCTTAATTTCTTATGCTTTCATCCTCACTGGTATCCTACATATCCAGTCTGCTGAAGGGAGATCTAAAGCCTTTAGTACCTGCAGTTCCCATTTGGCAGCTGTTGCTGTCTTCTATGGCACCATTATTTTCATGTGTCTTAAACCACCATCAAGCAATAGCATGACTCATGAGATGGTGGCCTCAATATTTTATACCACAGCTATCCCTATGTTGAATCCCCTAATCTACAGCTTGAGGAATAAAGATGTCAAAGATGTACTAAAGAAAATCATTAGGGACACAATATTTTCCAGGTCTGTGTAGCACAAAGTAAAATGAAGACAGTAAATAATCTTGATTTTTCTTTTTGCTTTGTTTAAAAAATTATTCAGTTTCTGAGGAAATAAGGATTATCTTTGAAAAACATTGTAAAGCAGGTAAAGACATAACTTTGAAGACTGTAGTTTTCATGCAATCATTTATTAATTCATTAAACAAATTTAATTAAACATAAACTTCTAAAAATAGGCCTTATTAAACTACTAGAGATATAAAAAAATTCGTGAATTTAGCTTACTTTCTCCTATGGAGTTATAAAACAAATACCCTCTAAGTATCCATTCTTTTTCATTCCTTATTCTCACCCAAGCACACCAAAACAGTTCAGTCCTCAAATTAGACTTGTTTCCTAAAATCTTTTCTCTCTCTCTCTCTCTCTCTCTCTCTCTCTCTCTCTCTCTCTCTCTCTCTCTCTCTCTTTGATTTTGATTTTTGTTTTTTGCAAGGCAATGGGATTAAGTGACTTGCCCAAGGTCCCACAGCTAGGTAATTACTAAGTGTCTATGACAGGATTTGAACTCAGGACCAGTGCTCCATCCACTGCACCACCTAGCTGCCCATCCTAAAGCCTTCTTACTAGAGCTCCCTCAACTCCTTTTCTTCAGTTATACATGTATAACTATGCTAAATATATTTCCATATTTGTCATGTTGTGAAAAATGAATCAGAATAAAGGGGAACATAAAAAGCCACGAGAGGGTAAAAATGAACCATAGAGCATAAAACAAATTATATAAATGGACAATATTATACTTTGGTTTGCATTCAGACTCCAAAGTTCTTTCACTGATTGGGGATGCTATTTTCCATCAAAAGTCCTTTAGAATTGTTTTTTATTATTGTACTGCTAAGGAGATTTAAGTTCATTATATTTGATCATCACACAATTTTGCTGTTAATATATACAATACTCTCCTCGTTCTACTCACTTCACTCAGCATCAGTCCAGTATTTCCAGACTTTTCTGTTGTCCACCCATTTATGATCTCTTACAGTAAAATAGTATTCCATCATATTCACATACCACAATTTGTTCGATCATTCCTCAATTGATGGACATCAAAGTGTACTATTTCTAGGAAATCACAATATACTTAGCATTCTTTTTCAAGTTACCCATCACTGCTATCAGTAATTTTTAGATATTCAAATCTAAAAGTTGGGCATGGTATTGGGGAAAAAGACAGACAAACTACTCCCTAAAATTCAAGTACCATATCCATAGAAACATCTCTTTCCCATCATAATAAATCTCTTTCCTTTTTAAAATCAAAACTGAAAGCTAACATACCATACCATCAAATTTGGCCATTCATATTCATATTTTCATTGAATCCACTTCTCAACATTTGCTGTTCTTGCAATTCCATGGATAACATGTATCACTGATGACTAATAACCAAAAACAAGTAGACAGTGAGAGACAATCGTAAAAATTGTTCCAATTAAGACAATGGGAGGACTTTGATTGTTTGATCCTGTTTCCTCCAGGGTCTAAGGCCACTGAAGCAGCCATATATTTACCCATGGGCTCAAATACACAATTAGAAATTGCTGTGAAATTAAATTTATTGTTTTTATAGTGTTTATTATATATATGATAATAAATAGAGAACTGGTCTTGGATTATACTAAAAGAATTGAGAGAATTTTTTCTTTTGGATGAGATGTGGAACTCTCTTTTGATTAAGCTGCATTACTTCACTCCCAAGGGAGGAGCTCCATCAATTTGTATTATCTTGTATATATTTTTATATGTATATTTTTCTGATTTTGTTTTGGTAATGACTTAAATAAATGGATTTATTTGCAATTTCATGTGTGTTCATTATGAAACTGTTATGTGGAGGGAAGGGTATCAAATATTGTATATAAATCTTGGGGTCTTTTCCTCATTAAGAAGTAGTAAGTAATTAGGAGTTTAATTTATATTTGAAAACAAAATCTCCTAGTCTAACAATATTTAAGGGAGTAGATAGATATTTAGCCTGATAACTTCTTCTGAGGAAAATAAAGTGATAATACACTCCAGGCCTAACTTCCTAAATTCTTTTTTTGTAAGAAACCAGAAGTCTTCCTTCAACAACTCCATCTACACTGCATCACTTGATGATCTCATCAGTTTCTATATATTTTATTACAATCTCTATACTAATGATTGTCAAATTAATCTTTCCTGCACCATCCTCTCTGTTGATTTCCAATCCCACATTTCCAACTGCATTTCAGCCATCTTGAACTCGAAATCTGGTAGGTATCTTAAATTCTAGGACTAAAACAAGATCTCATTTTCTTTTCTTCTAATTCTCCCCCTCATTCACCCATCCATACATTCCTTGTTACTGTAGACAACACTATCCTTCTAGTTCTTTAGGCTTACAATCTAGGAGTCATCTTGGATTTCTCAATCTCTGTCTTTTCTGTCTCTTCTCTCTCTCTCTCTCTCTCTCTCACACACACACACACACACACACACACACACACACACACACACACACAGACCCGTTATCCAAGCTGTTGTCAAGGTATGCTGCTTTCATCTTTGAAATATCTCTTGAACACATCTACTCATCACCTCACATCCTGATTTTTGTAAATACCATCCTGGTGGATCTATGGGCCACAATTTATTCTCACTCCAGTCCATCCTCCATTCAAAAGCTAAAGTGATTTTCTTTTTCTTTTTTCTTTTGGTTTTTGGAAGACAATGTGGTTGAGAGACTTGTCCCAGTTTCTTTCCACTGTACTACCTAGCTGCCCCAAGTGATTTTCTAAAGTACAAATCTGATTATATCTCATTTCACCACATAGCCTCCCCAAAGTTCTATCACAGCTAACAAAAGGAAAAACTTGAAATTTTTGACCAAATGGTAAGAAGATAGGATTTAATGTTGGGAAAGATTGAAGGGAAAAAAGAAATGGATAGCAAAAGAAGAGTTGGAAAAATAGTGTTGTTGAATCAATGAAAATAGATTTAGATAGATTTTGAAGATAGTGGAGGATAGAAGGGCCTGTTCTATGGTCTATAGGGTCATGAAGAATCAGGTATGACTAAATGAATAACAATCAGAATTGCTATATTTTTGCCTTTACTACCCTTAGGCAACCATGACCATGTTTGATTCAAGAAGAAATAGCTCTCCTCCCTCCTTTCCAGTATAATTTCTGTTTTCAATTTGAGCAAGATTACCTGAGATGTCAATGGAAGTATCATAATTCTGGGTGCCTTTCCTCTTGGGATTCCAATCTGAAGTGATGAGATGGCAGAGGGATTCATTCTGTAATAATGTTCTTGGGATCAAAAGATATTATAACAATAAATAATTGAAAACTCCATCCCACCTTGATTAGAAATCTCAGGTTTTCTAGAGTTGCAATTCTTGCCTTTATCAAGTATTTTTGGAAAGAGCAAGAGATTCTAGTTTTGAATTTTATTCCCCCATAATGAGTCATATTTTTATTTTTGAAAGCACCTGCAATTTCTTTCTCTAAGTATGAATTTTTTTGGATACTAATCAGTGACAATTTGCTTTGGAAACATTCATACATATTATTCTTATATTACAACATAACAAATTATCAGAACCAATATTTAAATATCTTTTAATGTTTGCAAAGAACTTTCCAAATATTATTTCATTTTTGTCTTCACAAAAAGGTTGGAACATAGATTTTATTATTAACTTTATTTTATAGATGAAGAAATTTGAGGCAGACAGAGTTTTAAACGATTTTCCCAAGAGGAAAGGGCTATTAAATACCTGTGACTGAATATTAACTCAGGTCTTCTTAGTTAACAACTCTACATTTATTGTCCTATTCATTGTACCACCTGGTTGTTACCTCATAGTCACATCAGAAGAGTGACTTCTCTAATCTTGAAAGGACTCAGGCGAGTAATTAAAATTCCCTTATATCATCAGAAAATGTTTGGAATAAATCAGAATGTAAAGTTTGAGATATAAAGTCAGCTTCCAATAGAGCTATTTCTAATGTACTCAGACTGTGATCACAGGTAGTTTTTATCTAGTTGACATTATAGATATCCTGTCTATTCTTTTCCCAAAGAAATGTTCTTAAAGAATGAGGATATGGAATGGGCTCTTTTCTCCTTTTCATTCATTAGTTTTATTGCATATGAATTCTCTTCTTATTTTTCTATTCACAATCTTTATC
This sequence comes from Macrotis lagotis, assembly GCF_037893015.1. NCBI lineage: Eukaryota > Metazoa > Chordata > Mammalia > Peramelemorphia > Peramelidae > Macrotis > Macrotis lagotis. The sequence goes on from NC_133658.1 coordinate 759,064,046, forward strand.
TATTAGAGACAGGAAAAAATTTTTCCTTTCACCCATTTCTCATGATTAAGCAATTCCTAAGCTGTTAGGGATATGAGGCATTCTAACTATATTTAGTTTTGAAAGTCCAATAATATCTACACACACACACAACTTAATTTTACTCATCTATAAATGAAGTGCTTGAATGAGATAATCTTTAAATCATCATCAAATTATAAATTCCAAAATCTTACATTCTATAATAAATAAATAGACAGCAGGTAAATATGACTAACACTAGCTTAAGATTAAAGTTGAAGGATTTTTTTTTAGGTTTTTGCAAGGCAATGGGTTTGAGTGGCTTGCCCAAGACCACACAGCTAGGTAATTATTAAGTGTCTGAGACCGAATTTGAACTCAGGTCCTCCTGACTCTAGGGCCAGTGCTCTATCCACTGTGCAAACTAGCTGCCCCAGGAATTTTTAATGTATTTCAGTCATTTAGTATATCAACAAAGTTCATCAAAGATGAGATTAATAACTGATAATTAAATATCTTTAAAGTTTGTAAAGCACTTCCTTGTTTCTTCTCAATCAAACCTCAAAATCATTCCACGAGTTGTATACTTTAGTTATAATTCTTCTGATTTCACAGATGAGGAAACATATGAAGAGAAGACAAATTAGTTAGAGTTGGACTACAAATAAATAAGTCAATGTTGCTGGGAGAATTCAAGCATAGCTTTTTTTTAAGTCTAGTGATCTATTTGCCATCTTACACAAGTAAAGATACATATGTGAAATATGAAGGAAGATAGGTATAGAATTGCTAGAGGCTGTATGTGATGTACTCTAGGTGAATGAAGATCTGTGGAAGATTGCTAGTAAGTGGAAATGGATTAGAAAAAGAAGGCTATCTCATGAAGATGATCTTATTTTTTTTTAAAGTTATAGGAGTAGGAAGAGATTGTATAAAGGAAATAGCATAAGAAGCACCTTGATGAAGGACTACTTTTTTTGAATGGCAGGTCATGGACTAACACAATAAATTTAAATTGTTTTACAAATATTTTAGTACTAGTATGCCTTGTTCTTTAAAAACATATGAATTAGTATAAAATGATTCCATTTCTTCTTTCCAATTGCAACTTAACTCCTCTGATTACAAGATGGAGCAATTCCTCTTCCTCCTAACAGCAATAGGCTCTAAGTCAGTGAGAATCACCATTTTGAAGTTTTGTATAATGAGATTTATTTTGAGGAAAAATGTATATATATTTTAATATGAAAAGACTAACCTTCTAGGTGAGGAAAGAGAATGATCAACTACTCCAGAAAAGAATGAAGAGAGTGATATCACAGAAGGAAAGAAAAGAAAAGATAATAGAGATTCAAATATGTGGTTTCTGCAGAGCTGTCCTCTTTTCAATAAGTTCTGCTGTTATTTTAATTTAGTTTCAGGCATACACATAAGATAATTTGTGATTCAGACAATTTAATTCAATTCAATTAATATTGAGTAAGATAGAACTATGTGCACTGTGAAAACATACTAAAATTCACAAAATACACTCCCTGTCCTCATGAACTTTAAACTCTAGAAAGTAGATAAGACATATAATCAATTATAAAGGAAAATAAAATGTTAACACGTGATTTAATTACCAAGTTTGGTCCTAAAACAGAGGTGAAATATATATATATATATATATATATATATATATATATATATATATATATATATGTCCCTTTTTCTTTTGCAAAGGTAAGGTATTATGGATGTGGAACATTTCACATTTTGTTGAAGTTTTGGTTAGTTTTACTGACCAGTTTTTTTTCTTTCTTTCTTTTAAATTATTTGCTATAAGAAATAGCTTAATTATATAAAAAGGATAAAGGCTATATTTGGAAAATAAGATCTTATTAAGACAAAATATATCAATAAATATTTTAAGTATGATTTTAAAAAGAGTAACAACCATGCCTTAGAGAAGTAAAATTGACATCCTGATGGAGGAAAATTGAAGCCTTTGTAAAGGAGGTAGCATTTAAGCTGGATCATAGACTGGTAGGAACTAGTTATATGCAGTTGAGAATGCATGTCAGGCACACCATAGAATGGGCTAAAACAGACTTTTTAAAAAAATTGAAGGATGTTTGGGGGGAACAAAAAATGGTTAGTTTAGAAAATAGTTTATGTGAATATGTATAGTAGCAGATAAAGTTATAAACATATATTTAGTGAAATGAAAGATTTTGTACCAGGTTATTCAGTAGGTTCTGGAGAGTCAGTGAAAATTAGTCTCAGAATCATAGAATGTGACATCTGGAAGGAATTACTTAGTTTAATTACTTCATTTTGAAATAAGAAAAAGGGAAATTTGAGTAGTTAAATTGTTTGGTCCAAGATCATAAATCAATTCATCCATAAAAATCACATAATGTCTTGGGGAAAAATAACAGGTACATATATAAATTTAAGAAAAATATAAAGAAATATAAGTTAGTTTTGTGTGTAACATCTGGAAATTTTGCAAAACCTGATGCTGAAAGTGATGCTTGAGCCATGATGGGAAGAAAACTAGTGATTGGAACAGGCAGAAGAAAGGAGGGTAGCCCTTGTTTCTATGGTCAACCTAAATTGCATGTGCATTTGATACCACCCTCTCTCATAATCTGTCAATTGTATTCTCAATCACTCCCCGTTTCTATCAAATATTCAATCTTTAATATCAAGTTGTTTCTTTCTTATTACCTTTAAGTAGATCTCTCTCCTCCATCCTTAAAAATCTTCACAAGATTCTCCTGTTTCCTTAACCTATTTCCCACATCTCTTCTCCCTTTCTCAAACTGCTGGAAAAAAGTTGTTTATACACACTGACTCCAATTCCTCCTTTTCACTCACTTCTTAATTTTTTAGTCTAACTGTTAACCCTAATTCACATGGAATTGCTCTCTTCAATGTTACCAATAATCTCTTTGCTAAATTTGAGGCTCTTTTTTGTCCATACTGATCTTTCTTTACCTAATCAGGTTCATTTCACATCAATTATTTTTCTTCTTGAACACTATTTTTCTCTATTTTTTCATTATATTAGTCTCTTTTCATTCAGTTACTAGCTGTGTGACCACTGTTTCTCAAACTTACTTGATTGATTATTATCTATATCACATACCAGGATCTGATTCTGTGACTTCTTCCTCCTCTGTGCTCACTCTCCCAGTAGCTCCAAAATTTTCCATGTCTTTACCTCTCATCTTTGAGCTTATGACTTATAACATTTTAACTCTGATCTTTCCCCTATATTTTAGTTTCATATCATTAATTCTCAACTGTATGTTTCAAATTCAATATCCTTGAGATATGCTAGTAGTAGTAGTAGGAGTAGTAGTAGTAGTAGTAGTAGTAGTAGTAGTTTTTGTGCAAGGAAAATGGGGTTAAGTGGCTTGCCCAAGGCCACACAGCTAGGCAGTTATTAAGTGTCTGAGGCTGGATTTCAACTCAGGTACTCCTGACTCTAGGGCCAGTGCTCTACCCACTGCACCACCTAGCCACCCCTCCTTGAGATATGTTAAACTCAACATATATAAAATGAAGTACATGATTTTTCCCTCAAAACTATTACTTTTCCAAACTTCTAATTTTCTCTTAGAAGTGCACTTCCTTGGCAGTGTTTCAAGTTCATAATTTTGGTATCTCCTAGACTTTTCACTCTCCCTCACTCAATATATCCAATCACATTTCTTCCTTTACAATAGCCCTGAAATCTAGTCTCTGTTTTATACTCACAGCATTTTCATTCAGGCTCTAATCATACATCACATAAATTATTGAAATAGTCTTCTAATTAATTCTTCCTCCCTCAGGTCATTTACCACTCAAGTTCATTCTATACCCTGAAGCTAAAATAATATCCCTTAATTACAAAAACATCCATATAACTCCTCTCTACAACCAACTCCAGGGGCTTTCTATTACCTCTAGGACAAAAAATATCCTGATATGTTTACCTTTTAAAGGCTAACCCCATCATACTTCCAACCTACGTTTCCTGTCTCATTCAATAAATCAATCAATTAATAAACATTTGTTAAGTCTACTATGTTACAGACACTGTACTAGAAGCTGGGTTTACAAAAAAGGGGCAAAAAATAGTCCCTTCCCTCAAAGAGCTGACCATCTAATAGGGGAGGCAATATACAAGTGACTATATAAATATGAACAGATGTTTTATTTATATGGATTTTATATATCAAATAGACAAATAACTAATTAAGAGAGGGAGGTTACTGAAATTAAGAAGGATTGGGAAAGGCTTCTAGTAAAAGATGAAAGTTTAGTTGGAATTTAAAGGAAGTCAGACTGGTTAACAGAGAAAAAGGAAGGACAGCATTTCAGATATGAGAGAGGGGGCAGGAAAAATTCTCAAAGCTGAGAGATGAAGTATCTTGTTTGTGACAGCCAAGAAGCCAGATTGAAAAATACATGTCAGGGAATAAGGAATAAAAATATTATGATCAGAATCACACTTTCACAGAAAATTACTTTGGTTGTTAAATAGAGGACAGATTGGAGTGATGAGGGACTTGAAGACCAGGAGGCTATCACAATACTCCAGGAATGGGGACTTGAATTAGAATGGTAGCAATGTCAGAGGGAAAAAAGAGGATAAATTTGAGAATTGCTGCAAAGGTGAAACCAGAAGTTCTTGGCAATAGCTTGAATATGGAGATGTGGGGGTGGGAGATACAGAGGAATACAAGATGAATGTTAGGTGGCAAATCTGATGGGCTAAGAGGATGGTATTTTCCTTTGCAGGAAAAAGGAAGGTGATATAGGGAGAGGTTTTAGGGGTAAAAGATAATACATCTAATTTTGAACATATTGAATTTAAGATGAATTTAAGAATGGACATCCATTCTGAAAGGTAATTGAAGAGAAGAGAAGAGATTGGGAATTAGGAAACAGATTGGGAAATAATAGGGATGTGTGAGAATTATTACCATAAATATTATAGTTAAACTCATGGGAGCAGATAAGATCATCTAGTGAAGGGAAAAGAGAAAAGGGGCCAGGAAAAACTCTGAAGGACACCTCTGGATTAGGGGGCATGATAGAGGACCAGAGGATTCAGAAAAAAGAGACAGAGAGGTTGGCATATACTAAAGAAGTATCTTTACCTTTTTAGAAAAATGGTATAGAAGAACAGTGTTCTGAAAACTTTGAGAAAAGAGAGGTTTTTGAAATTGACAATTAAGAAGTCATTACTAACTTTAGAGAGAGCAATTTCAATGGAATGATAAGGTTAGAATCCAGATTATAAGGAGTTAAGAAGAAACACCTATTGTAAGTATCCTTTTCTGAAGACTTTAGCTACAAAGGGCAGAAGAAATATATGATCATAGAGAGGATGGAAGGAAGAAATGGGACTTTTTCAGGATGAGTATAGAAAGGTTTAAGTATGGTGGGCATGTTTTTAGGCAATAAGAAATGATCCAGAAGGAAGGGGGAAATTGAAAATTAGAGAAAGTGGGTGTGGCAGAAGGGACAAATTGTTGGAGGAGACAGGATGGAAGAGGATCATTTGAATAAGTAATGTGTTTAATCTTGGTAAGGGGTAAGGTCACTTTATCATATGAGACAAGGATGAAGAAAAAGAAAGTCCTAGAATGTACCTGAGTAATGGCAGATGAGGAAGTGTAGAAAGACATTTCAGAGTAAATGGGCTCAGTAATTTTCTAAATTATGTGAGGTAAGGTTCTCCCCTGACAGAATAGGTGGGATGGGAGCCATAGGAGATTTGAGAAGGGATGAAAAGGTTTGGAAGAGTCAATGTAAGGGATGAAATAGTGAGTTGATAAGGAAGAGATAGAAGGATTTCCTAGCAACAATGAAGACTCAGCTGAAATTTGCAGTGGGCCAGGGCAGAGGGATTGTATGATTTTCTCCACTTTTATTCAATAATATGTATGTAGGAATAAAGATGATAAATGGTGAGAGTGATCCATGACTGTGGTTTAGCTAGGTGTAATTAGTATGTAAAATGAGTATATTTTATTTTTACTTGATGTCTCTGCCATTATATTGTAAGCTTATTGTTTATTATTGCATTTTTTTGCATTTATATCCCCATTGAGTACTTGTAGTGCTGAAAACATAAAGTACTGACTGATTGATTAATTGTTCCCAGAGGAGGGGAGAAAACTGAACAAAATCATGGATAAAAGGGAAGGAATGACGCATCTAAACAACAGTAAGTAGCCTTTCTTATATTAACCACAGCATCATAGAATGAGCAATACCTAATAAGTTTAACAATAGGTTAGCATCGGCTATAAAGATAATTAATGACAGAGACAAACTGGGAGCTTACCTCAACTGACTTTCAATTCAAAGTTTATTCCCTTATTGATTCCTGAGTCAAAAAGATAAGCAAAGCTGTAAAGTAAACAAATTAGTCTAGCAACAAAAAGGCAGGAAAGCTTGGGTTTGGAGGAGATATAATACAGATTTAAGAGAATATTTCAACAATGCAAATGAAAGAGTCTAAACTACTGTGGTGATGATAGAGATAAAGACAATAGGCTCAATTTTAGAAATACTGCAGACCCTAGTGGGGCAAACAGTGAGAAGTCAAAGATGTGTCTGAGTTTTCCAGTATGAAAAAATCATAGTACCCTCAAAAGAAATTTTTTTTAAAAAAATCAAGAGAAGCACTTTTTATAGGAGTATGAGTTGAATTGGAGACATTGAAATTGTTGAAATTGTAATATTCAACAGATAGCTATAAATGTTCTTTAAAACTGTGAGAGAGGCTAGGGTGAAGGTACTATTAGGACAAAATTCCAAATAGAGGTTGAAATTAAACATGTGAGATTGATGATGGGGCAGGTAAGTTACATAATGTAAAAAATGTTGGTCTTGGAGTTGAGTTCAAATCTTGCTTTAAACCCTTAGTGGCTATGTGAACCTGACTGTTAACAGTTCTGTCTCAGTTTTTTTCATTTTTAAATTAGGGATAGTAGCACCAATTTCATAGGATTTCCTTGAGGATCAAATGAAATGAACTTTGTAGTATGTTTTACTATGTTACTTCTTAATGGCATTTCAACAATTTTTATTTATTAAATATTTCCCAAATATATACATATATATCCCCAAACATTTATATATGTATATATATATATATATATATATATATATATACATTCAATTTTTAACATCCACTTTTTTAAATGGTGAAATTCATCCCTTCCTGTTCCTTCTCCATCCACTGAGAGGAAAAGAAATATAGAATCAGCTATAGATATAAAGTCATTCAAAACATATTTACATATTAGCCATATTGCAAAATAAATAAAAATAAAGTAGGAAAAAGTGTTTCAATCTGCACTCAACATTCAGTCATCTCTTCGGAAATAGATAGTATTTTTCATCATAGGTCCCTTGGAATTGTCTTGATCAGTGGTATGATCAGTGATCATAGTACAATATTGCTGTTACTGTGTTCTGGGTCTGTTCACTTCACTTTGCATCAGTTCATATAAGACTTCTCAGATTTTTAACTGATTTATTCATCATTTCTTAGTGTTTCCTCACAATCACATCCACCACAAAAAGAACAGTCAAAATTATTTTTTTATAAATAGGTCCTGTTTTTTTTCTGTTTGATTGACAGACCCAGTAAGTCTAATTGATTGACAGACCAAGTAGTAAAATTGCTGGGTCAAAAGTATATATAAAATATTCATTATATATATATATATACATATATATACATGTATGCACATATGTGTTTATATATGTACACATAAAAACATTATAGGTATTCTGAATAGATAGATGGGTAGATATATATAGGTAGATAGATATAGATATAGATAGATATAGATTGGATATAGATATAGATATAGACAGATATATATATAGATGTAGATGGTGTAGATGTAGATATAGATTAGAAATAGATTAGAGATAGAGATAGAGATAGAGATAGAGACAGAGATAGAGATGATAGAGATAGAGATGGAGATGGAGATGGAGATAGAGATAGAGATAGAGATAGAGATAGAGATAGAGATAGAGATAGAGATAGAGATAGAGATAGAGATAGAGATAGAGATAGATAGATAGATAGATATAGATGTAGATATATCCCTGGGACATAGTTCCAAGTTGTTCTCCAAAATGTTTAAAAATTTTATTCAACTCCTCAATTCCATCCAGTTAAAAATTCCATCAACAATGCATTATTATATTTATTTTTCCACATCCCTTTCAACATTCGTCCTTTTTTATATATAATTGTTGGTGAAATTTGAAAGGAAAAAATTTTAGAGAATAAAGCAAAGGTTCTAGGTTGGGAAAACTTTTTATCTGTTGTTCAGTCATTAGAGTCATGTCTGACTCTTTGTGACTCTTTTGGATTTTCTTGGCAAAGATGCTGAAGTAGTTTGTCATTTCTTTATCCAGCTCATTTTACACTTGAGGAATTGAGGCTTGACACCCACACCACTGTACCTAACTACTCAATAGTTTCGCTACAATTTCTTAACCATACAAAGAAATAACCACAACCATGTGGTCCTGAAAGGAATATCGACCTTATCATATCTGAATTTGTCTTGGGGAGATTAACAAATTGTGTTTGACTTGCAACATCCTTAAGCTATTAATATGATAAGAACAGTTAAAATAGAAAATAAAAGAAACCATTAATTGTTACAGAAAGAGAACATAGAAAATGATTCATTTTATTTATAATCCCTCAGGCTAAGTATTATAAAATAACAGCAATATTGTACAAAAAAATCAAAAGATAGCCCCTTCTCTCAAGTTGCTTACAGTCTAATGATACCTACAATACCAAGACTCAGGTTTTATTGTGGAGCTCAAATGAAGTTACATATATATATATATATATATATATATATATATATATATATATATATATATATAGTACACTGTAAATCTTAAAGTACTATCTATAATTTTCTAATAATTTATCTTTCCTCTACTACCAAAAACACAAGAATGTCAAAAACTGGTAAATAGTATTTTATCTACTCTGTATCTTTTCTCCAGTGTTGACTCTCTGATACTCAACAAAGTAATGGCTTCAATAAATCACTCTATGGTAATTTTGTTTATCTTAGAGGGGTTAATGGACCAATCAGAGCTCCAACTGTTCTTTATCTTGTTCCTGGGCATCCTGGAAAACTTAGGCATGATCCTACTAATTGCTTTTGGTCCTTTGTGGATCTCTGCTACTCCTCTGCCATTACTCCCAAAATCCTGGTGAATTTCATAGGGGTAAAAACATCATATCCTATATTGAGTGTATGACATAATCTTTTTCTTCTGTTTTTTTAATTGGTTCTGAATGATGCTGACAGCAATAACCTATTATCATAATATTGCCATCTGTAGTTCTCTGCATGTCTCCATGAGTCTGCTACTTTTTGATGACAGGAATATATACTATAAATACTTTTACCACTTTGTTGAATGATCAGAGTGTCCTTTTGTGGTCCTAATGTCATTAAACATTATTTCTGGAACACCATCCCCCTTCTGCTCTAGCACCTCCATCAATGAGATTCTATGGATGGTTACTGGTAGATTCAATTTATGTTCTTTTTTGGTTTTGGGTTTTTTTTTGCTGGGCACTAGGTTAAGTGACTTTCACAAGATCACACATTTAGGTAATCATTAATTGTCTGAGACCAGATTTGAAATCAGGTTCTCCTGAACTACAGGGCCAGTGTTCTACACAGTTGTGCCCCATTCAGTGTATTTTCAACCATTGCTGCCATCTTCATCTCTCATCTCACTAGTATCCTTCACATCCAGTCAACTGAAAGGAACACCAGCAGCTCACCTGGAAGCTACTATATTTATGCCTCAATTATTTTCATGAATCTTAAGCCACCATCAAACAGTAGTATGACTCAGGAGAAGGTGGTCTCTATATTTTGCATCACAGCTATCCCCATGACTAATTCCCTAATCTACAGCTTGAGCAAAAAAAATGTCAAGGATGTACTAAAGAATCATGTGGTGTTTTCCAGGTCTATGTAGCAGCCTACAAAATTAAAGACAACAATTTTGATTTTTCTTTTTGTTTTCTCTAAAAACCTAACCAATTTCTCATGAAAGGAAGATTTGGTTCAGAACAGATTGTAAAGCAGGTGAAGCCATAATTTCAGAGCCTTTAATTTTATTTCATTTATTCAGTAAATGTTATTAAGAACTAAGTTCAAGAAATACATTTTCTGGGGTGGCTAGGTGGCACAGTGGATATAGCACCAACCCTGGAGTCAGGAGTACCTGAGTTCAAATCCGACCTCAGATGCTTAATAATTACCTAGCTGTGTGGCCTTGGACAAGCCACTTAACCCCATTTGTCTTGCATAAACTTAAAAAAATACACTTTCTTAGGTGTTAGAGATGTAAAGAAAAAAAATTCATGACCTTAGTGGTTTATTTTCTTTTATGTGTTTTTAAAATATTCAACCATTCAGTGTCCACTTCTTTTCTTTCCTTCTTCTCACCTGAATACCCCACAATCATTCAGTGTCCCCAAATTTGCCATAGTTTTCCAGTCTCCTGACTTACCTCATTCACTTAGACTTAGCTTTCTAACCCCTTTCCTGTAGCATAGAATACCTTTTTAATATCCCACTATCCTCATGGCTTTGCTGCCAGGACGTTAGTAATCTCCCTCAGACTACAAAAGAATGGGACAGGGTTACTAAAATGAAACTGAGAGAACTTCAAGGGTGTTATTTGATAATAAATTGCAATACATCTACCATACTTTTTGAAGTTACTCATCACTTTGATTTTAGATGTCTTTAAATTGGTCTTGGTGTTGCACAGGGAAAAGGGCAACAAGCCATTTTCTAGCATACATGTATTACATCCATGCAAACTTCTCCTTCCCACCATAATAAATTCCTTTTCATTTTAAAATCAGAACTGAAGGTTGCCTTGAGTAACACAACACATTTTCAAATAAGGAGTATAATCTCTCTCAACTTTATTCATTGATACCTTTTTGTAATTATTGCACTGATATACTTCTATTATTATATATCAGTCCTCATTTCCCCCTTAAGTCAACATGGTTTATTCTCAGGGACCATGTAGACAATCAAAAATTATTACTAGGAAGATTCAAAGACAAGAGCACTTAAAATATTTATAATTTAGTTCTAACTCTGCTACTAACAAGTTATGTAACTTTAGGCAAGTCAAGAAATTCATTTTTTTCAAAACTTAATGAAATAACTTATATGTACAAAAATATTTAGATCAACTTTTTTGGGAGTAGCAAAAAAAAAAGAAATTATGGGGATGCCTATCAACTGGGGAAAGACTGAAGAAGTAGTGGCATATTGCTGTGAGTAAATACTCTGGTTCTATAAGAAATAACAGGCAGGATAGTTTCAGAAACATTTGAAAAGTCTCCTATGAACTAATGCAAAATGAAGCTGGAAGAACATTGTACAAAATCACAGCAATACTGTGACAATGATCAACTGTGAATTACTTAACTATTCTCAGCAATTCAATGACCCAAGACAATTCTGAAGGATTTATGATGAAAAATGTTATTTACCATCAGAGAAAAAAACTGACAGAGTCAGAATGCAAATCAAAGCAAAAATATTTTTACTTTATTTTTCTTGCAGCTTTTTAAATCTGTTTACTTTGTAACATGGCCAATATAGAAATGTTATGCATGACTACACATGTATAATCAATATCAAATTGCATGATTTCTTAAGAAACAGGCAATGGAGGAAAGGAGGGAGAGAATGCAATTCCAGATTTTGAAAAATTAATGTTAAAAATTGTTTTTACATATAATTGAGAAAAAATTAAAAATTAAATTTGTAAATGAGAGACAAAATTGATTTTAAGTTGTATTCACACTGTAATATCTGATAAAAATTCTATGTGTAGTGTAAAATGTAGAAAAAGAAACGATCACATGGTCGATCTATGTACATATAAATATGAGTAATAATTCATCTCTGGGTTTACTAAAGTTAAGGAGATAAGGTCTGTGTGTATTAATATCTCAATTATTCATTACCCTGATCAAAGGTTAATATCTAATTCAGTGACTATAAGGACTAGAACTAGGTGCTCCCAGGGGTAGAGCATTGGACCTAGAAGCAGGAAGATCTGAGTTCAAATGTGACTTCAGACACTATCTATGCTACCTTGGGCTAGTCACTCAACCTCTGTCTACCCCAGTTTCCTCAACTGTAAAATGGGAATAATAGTAACACCTACTTCTAATGGTTGTTGTGAGGATGAACTGAAATAAAATTTGTATGGTGCTTTACACAGTGCCTGGTAAATAGTAGATATTATAGAAATGCTATCTATTGGTATTGTTGCTATTTTGCCTATAGTATGCCTGCAATGTTTCATTTATTTGAAAAATCACATTTGTTTCCATTTTGGAAAATCATATTTTGGCTTTATTGATAATACAGAGAAGACAATATTTCAAGTTATCAAAAGATAATCAACTTAATCAATACAGTACCTCATCCATAAAGTGATATCACATTACCAGTGTGATATTTTGGAATAGGCTTCATTCAAGTAGACATACTATGAGTTGGTTAGATGTTAGAACTAAATGAGTTACTCTTAGATCATTTAACAGTTAACAAGAAGTGAACAAACATAGAAAGGATATTCAATGAAGATATAGAACTTTGTTTAGGCAAACATATCTCTACTTTGAGACAAAAACAGGTCAACAGTGTCAGGTTACAAAGTAGTGACACTGTGTTGAAACATCCATTAAATATGATGACATGAGGGTGGTCCTTATGATGCTCTTAGGTCCTAAGGAAGGCTCATCAATTTGACCAAAGGCTAGCATTAATGTGTATTAATGCAGAGATCAGTCCTTATCCCATGGACCAATCAAATTTCAGCAACCACTGGGTCACCTTTCAGGAAAAAGAATTAGTCTAACCTGTCTTTTGGAGGGAGAGCAAAACTCTGTTAATGTTGATGGTATTACATATTCTTCCATTGTGACAAGATCCTGAATATGGAAAACATTTTGCCACTTAAATACATTTATAACATTTTGTGGTCCTACAGTCATAGGCAGTATACCATGGGGGGAGGAGGGAGAAAGAGAAAAAGAAAACAGAACAATAATCACCAAAAAAATTTTTAACAAGATTCTTAATGGATTCAACATGTGGAAAAAAGAAGTAAAAAGCATGCTGAGAAAAAAGTCTGAAATCCTAGACTTTTCCTTTCCTTTCCAAGAACAGTCTCAGATCTAGATAACCTGGTCTATATAGTAAATGATGTCAAGTTCACAGTGTATTTCTTAATGCAAGATAGTGATGATGAGCAGGAATAGCATGAAGAAAATCAGGACCACAATACAGATCACCTAAAGTACAATCAACACTTCTTCATGTTATAAAATGACTAAGAGATCATAAACTTTTTTACATGTACCTAATTCTGAGAACTAAAGATTAAGACTTTCCCTATAGTTTCACTCACTCAATTTTCTCAAACTCATTCACCAAAATCTCCCTGGGAGCTTCATTAAACAGAAAGGAAAGAAACAAGAACTTGTCAAGTGCCTACCATGAGCCAGAAATTGTCCTTTACAAATTTGTTTCATTTGATCCTATAAATGATAGAGGACTTCTTAACACCCAGATGTGTATCTACTATGCCATATACCTGTATCATAAGGGAGATAATATCAAATCTTTGCCTCCTTAGAGGTCTCTACAGAAAGGCAGCACTTTTCTTCCATGAGGAGTAAATAAGTAATATATATGAAACATGGCATAGTTACACATAACAGTATGTATCCCTGCTGTTTAAAAACTAAAGAGCTTCCCAACAATACCATCTATTGGTCTTGAAACCCTCTGGAAGGAATTATCTGAACCATCCTAGAAGATCAGATGAATGTTGATTGAATTTTTTATTGTCTCTGGTAATTATCTTTCCCAGAGATGGGGGAAAAAGACATTTTGGCAGTTGGCAAAACCCACTTGGGTTAGGTGTATGATCATACTAGTAAAAGGAATATAGTTGGCCAGGAATAGCTACTACATCTATATTGAGGGATTGTATATATTCCAGCATGTAGCAAAATATGACATTACAAATCCAGTGTTTAGAATGAAAGTCTATTTATCAATTCTTGTTGTTCTTATAACAATACCTATCTAATAATTTAGAATGTTTCTCAACTGGGTGATAACATGCCCCACAATAAGATACAGTGGGAGGCATTAGCAAAATTGTTCTTTTGGTTCAAACCCCAAATTGGAGGGGGGGCATAGATTTTAAGCCCTGTTTTCTCCAGCCACTTAAGCTGCCTACACAACCATCATGAAGTCATATAACCAGGTAGCACTAATTGTGACATTAAATTCTATAATTTGAGTATTTATTATGCAAACAATAGGGAATAGAGCTCTTGAAATAGGGAATATTTGATTCAGATACTGTCTTTAGGACTATTATACTTAGAGACTTTGGGGAAATTTCTCTTTTGGGTGAAATACAGAACTATTTCTTGATTGACCTATATCACTTCACTCCCAATGGAAGAGTTACTTCAATTTTTATTGTCTGGTATATATTTTCATATGTATATTTCTCTGGTTTTTGTTTAGGTATTGACTTGGAGAAATGGATTTCTTTGCTATTTGATAAGTGCATTCACCATGAAACTGCTTTGTGGAGGGTAGAGAGTGTCAAGCATTGAATGTAAAGTTTGTTAAGGGTGAAGAGAGTTATTTTCCTCATCAAGAAATAGCAATCAGGAATTTAACTTAAATTTGAAAACTAAATCTCCTAGACTAATAATATTTAAGGGAGTAATAGCAGTATACTCCTACCCTGTCCTCCTTCTTTCCTTCCTGCAGAAACCAACTTCTTCCTATTGTACCTGTCCTCTGAGGATAGAGGAGTTTCGTCTTTAGTTCAGTAATGAACTTTCTCCCACCTGGTCATGCCTTTAACATCCCTGTCCATACACTATAACAACAAATTCCCCACTCCTAAATTTTTCAACCATCCCAAACCAAATTCTCATCCTTAATCCCACCAGCCTTTCCTCTGTTCCCTCTGGAATGCCTGTTCATAGGAAACAAACACCCCTTCATCTTAAATCTATTTCTCTCCCACTCCTTCCATCTACTAGTGCTTTTGGAAACTTTGCTTCCTTCAGTTGACATAGCTAGTACTGCCTACACCTTCATACATTTTCCTCAGCTCAGTAGTTGAGATGGGGGAGGGGGTTGGAATACTCTGTGTTATACATTGCAACTTCCAGTTTCTCCACTTTTTTATTCAATTTAATTTTTCATTCTTAATTTAAAAAATAAAACAAGAATTTCCATAACAGAATAGAAAAGGTAAGTTTGCACATAAAACTACAGATTTATTATGTACAACTTGTTTTGTCTTTTATATATTTACTAAAGTTATGTAACTTTCTTCCCCTCCCTAACACTCCTTCACCCATAGAGATGGCTATCATTAGACACAAATGTAGATGTGTATATGTAAAACCATATTATATATAAAATTCCTATTTAACAATTTTTTTGGGATGCAGATAACAACTTCCTTAGTAGGTTCTTTCTGGCTAACATGGGTATTCATAATCATCAAAATGACTGGTCACTTAAATTTGCTCTTAAACAATATTATAGTTACTGTATAGAACTTTCTCCTGGTTCTGTCCATTTATCTCTTCATTATATCATGAAAATCTTTACAATTTTTTCTAAAACATTAAATTCTTCATTCTTATAGTAAGTAGTATTCTATTTCAATCATATAAGACAGCTTGTCAAATTGATTAGACATCCTCTAAATTGTCATTTCTTTGCTACCAAAAAGAGAGCTGCTATACATATTTTAGAACATACAAGTTCTTTTCCTTTTTCTCTAATTATCTTTGAAAGGAGAATTAGTAGTTATATTTCTGAATCAAAAGGTTTAGACAATTTAATAACTCTTTAGGTATAATTTCAGACCACTGTCCAACAATTTCTGTATTTAAATCTATATATACTTAATAGCCTGTTTTTCTTTGAGTATAATGCCACTCATGCCGACCACCCAATCACAATGTAAGTAGTTGTTATCTATAGATCTGCAGGTCACTCCATTTCTTTTCTCGATGAGTTAGATACCCGGCTCACAATATTTCTCTGCTCTCCAATTCGTGTTCTCATATTAGGAGACTTAAACATTCATATGGATTCTCCTTCAAATACCCTAAACACTCAGTTACTTAACCTATTGACCTCCCAAAAACTACTCCTCCATCCCATCTAAGCCACACACAAAAATGGTCATACCCATGGTTTTCCCATCATCCACAAATGCAACAACTCTATAATCAAGAATTCTGAAATTTCTTTATTTGACCATACTTTACACACTTTTCATCTCTCCCTCTGCATTTCTTTTAAAAATCCTATTCTTCATCTTCACTGTGATCTCTAAATCTTTTATTCCTCAATTCTCTTCCAGGCTATCTCCCTTAGACTAATCATTTTCTCTTCTTCTGTCCACCTTTATCTTTTGGAAAACCAATTCAGATCTAAACTTTTCTTTTCTTGAATCCCTATACCATCCTTATTATTGTATCACTAGTTATACACCCAGTCAAGCCTCAGGCTCCCACCATTTGTCAACTTTATTCATACATGCATACCTTTTATTGAAGGTGAAAAAAAATCACACAACCATTCTGACTGTATTCACTACAAATTTGTGTTATATAACCTCAACTGGGCCCTTACTGCTACTAGGCAATCCTACTATATTTTCGTTACACTATCACTCTCTACACTGACTCGTTCAAACATTTGTATACCTTTTCAAATATCCGATGGCTCCCCCTCCACCAATTGTGAATTCACTGTGAATTTTCTTTTTCCCATTTCTTCATCCCCTATGAATCAGGCATTTTCTATGACTTATAGTTAACTCCTTTAATAATAAAATGGCCTGACTCTTTGCCAAAGTTCATCCCTCTACTTATTCTAGTGAACCTATTCCATCTAGTCTTGTCCATCAGATTGCTCCTGCTATCAATCCCAACACTTTCACTTATTTTCAATCGTTCACTCTTGACTGACTCATTTTTCTATTGCCTACATACTTGCCAATGTCTGCCTCATCTTGAAAAAAAGAACTGACCTGATTCTCCATCATCACTAATTAGCATCCTATATCTCTTTTTCCCTTCATAACTAAACTCCTTAAAAAGATCATTGTAGAATAAATACCTCCACTTTCTCTTCTCTCACTCTCTTTTTATGTCATTCTGAAATTATAATAATAATCCCTTAATTGCCAAATCTAATGCCTTTTTCTAAATTCTAGTTTCCTGTATCTTCTCTGCAGCCTTTGGGACTATTGATTGCCCTCTCCTCCATGATATTACACTTTCTACAGGTTTTCAAAACATCACTCTCTACTGTTCCTACAAAAAAAAGACTGCTCCTTTTTTTGATTCGTTTTTTGGATTCTCTTCCAAATCAAACCCTCTAGTCATAGATGTCCTTCAAAATATCCCCCTGTACCTCTTCTCCATCTACACTGTTTCATTTGATGATATCATCAGCTCTCATGGATTTAACTACAACTTCTATGTTGATGATTCTCAAATCTATCTTTCCTGCATCATTCTCTCTACTGATCTCCAATTGCATATGTCCAATTTTATTTCAGACTTCTTGAAATGGATGTCCAATAAACACCTTAAACTCAATGTAACCAAATTAAAACTCATTATCTTTTCCTCTAAACCTTCCTCCCTGCCATTCCCCCATCTAGAATTTCCTTGTTGCTATAAAGGAAAATACCATTCTCCCAGTCCTTCAGGCTTGCTTAGTAGGAGTCATTCTATTTTCTTCAATATCTCTTACATGCGGTGGCTAGGTGGCGTAGTGGATAAAGCACTGGCCTTGGATTCAAATCCGGTCTCAGACACTTAATAATTACCTAGCTGTGTGGCCTTGGGCAAGCCACTTAACCCCATTTGCCTTGCAAAAAAAAACTAAAAAAAAACTAAAAAAAAATCTTAACATAACCTCCCCATCCTCAACCCATTATATTCAAGTTATTGCCAAGGTCTGCTGATTTTGTCTTTGAAATATCTTTTTAATATATCCTCTTTTCTCCTCTGACACTGAAGTTACTCTAGGGCATGTCCTCATCATATCACATCTTGATTATTACTATAGGCTGCTGATGAATCCAGGCACCTCAAGTTTCTTCCCCCTTCCAATCCATCCTCACAAAATAAATGCAGTGATTTGCTTCAGTTATGGATTTAATCATATCATATACCACCACATTCTCCACCTTCTCAATAAAGTTCAGTAGTTTTCTAATGCCTTAAAGAACAAATGCAAAATGTTCTGCTTGACATTCAATGCCCTTTACAACCCAGCCCCCATTTACCTTTCCAGAATTCTTATGTCTTATTCCCTAATTTGTATGGTTTGATCTAGTGACACTGACTCCTTGGTATTCCATGAAGAAGACACTGCATCATTGAGGGAATATTCATCAATTTGGGAATGACTGAACAAATTATGGTATATAAATGCTAAAGAATGCTATTGTTCTAATAGTTATCATGAGCAACCAGACTTCAAATAAGCTTGGAAAGACTGTGAGTGAAGTGAACAGAAGCAGAAGAACATTGTACAATTAACAGAAATGTGGCTCCTTTCAATAGCTCAGTGATCAAAGGTACCCCTGAGTGACCTGTTATGGCAAATGACATCCACATTCATAAAAACAAGCAAAAAAATTAATAAAAAATAAGACTATGATGTCTGAATGCAGAGCAAAGCATACTATGTTCACTTTTTAAAATTTCTTTTATATTTTTTGTTTCTTTCTCATGGATACTCCCCACTTGGTTCTAATTCCTTTTACACATTGTGGAGGCCACTCATGTGAGTTTGGGGTCAAAAGGCCAGTCTTGGCCAAAATAACCTGAGCTCTGATGACCCTTGAGCTGAAAATTTCCATGGAACTCTGATTTGATAACACAACTGCATCATTCTTGGTCTCACTATTTGATAAGCCCAGTTTCCAAACTTCTTGACCTAGGTCACATCCTTCTGGGTTCATTTCTGCCTGTAACTAAGTTACATCATTGTTTGTATCCTGTATGATAATTTTGTGATTTTCTTCTTTAAGAACTGTTTGATGTTTTTTTTGATAAACCAGCTCTGCCAGTTGTCCTGCTGGTATTCCCCACCCAGGTGTATACATGTTTTCTTTTCTCTCCTGAGCTGAATGGATCCCCTGTTGGTCAGGGGATCACAACAACACAACATGTCTAATATGGAGATAGGTTAAACACAATTGTATATGTACAACTTTTACCAGATTGTTCACTGCCATGGGAAGAAAGGATGGAAAGGAGAGTGGTAGAAAAGTATGGAACACGTAATCTTGCAAATGGATGACTGTTGAAAACTACCTTTGCATATAATTAGAAAAAAATGGTATTTTAAAAGAGGGAACACACTGAAGCTCTTGGCTCTTGATATTTCTCTGTCCCCCACCCCATGCATGAAATACTTGCCTGAATACTAACATACTTGTCTTCCTTTGTATCTCAACTAAAATTCCACCTGCTATGAAAATTTTCCCCAACTTCTCTTAATTCCAGATTTTTTTTTTCATTTTTAGTTATTTCTTATTTATCATAGGTTTTAACATGTACATAGATCACTTTTTACTTATTTGTTTATATGCTGACCCTAATTAGACTGTAAGTTCATTGACAACAGGTTCTGTCTTTTACTTCTTTTTTTATCCCCACTACCAAATACCAAATAACTGGCATACCCTTTACACTTAATAAATGTTTACTTATTGATTGATTGAGAGGACTCTAGAGATATTGCTATTCTGACTTCCCCTTGAGTCATAAATGACAACTCTTGCTGCTACATGTAGGGGTATATATACATATACACATGCATACATATTATACCTACTTATAATATAGATAATATTGCATAAAGATTATTCAATATCTTCTAATATAAAAGCTTGAAGGCCTGGGAAAATGGTATTGCCCTCTATAGTAATAAGGAACATCTGGATGGGGGAATGGTAGAGAGGAAAGGCTGCTTACATTTTGTAAGTCTTATTTGTTATTCAGGACATTTTACAATTTTATTAATTTCATCCATTTCATTTAAGTTTTCTTTGTTTTTAATCTATTATGATTTCCCTTTTTATATTTTTAAATGATAGTTTGTTTTTCTTATTTTGTTAGATTGAATTAGCTAATATTTTATCAATCTTGCTAGTTATTTGAAAAAAGCTAGCCCCAGTTCAATGATTTTGGTTTTGTTTTAAATTGTACCTTTTCTTTGATTGTCAAAATTTATATTTTTTGAGTGTTTTTTTAGGTTTTTTTTTACAAGGCAATGGTGTTAAGTGGCTTGCCCAAGGCCACACAGCTAGGTAATTATTAAAGTGTCTGAGGCCAGAGTTGAACTCAGGTAGTCCTGATTCCAGGGACTATACTTCATCCACTGCGCCACCTAGCTTCCCCTTTTGAGTGTTTTTTCCCCAGATAATTGGTTTTCTAGATATTTTTCTAGTTGCATACCCATTTAATGCATCTGAATTTTTTGACATTGTTATGTTGTTGAAAAAGAAAATGTAAAATTTTCTTGAAAGATTGTTTTGTCTATATCACAAAAATTCCAATATGTGTTATGATTATGCTCATTTTCATTGATAAAGTTCTTCATTGTTTCTTCCTTGACATATTCATTAGCTAGCACTTACTTTATTGAGTTCACTTATATCTGATTAATTTCTTCTAATTCTTCTTATTGATTATAGTTTTTATTATGATCTGACCAGGAAGAGATGTGTTAATTTTTTGTTATTGTATTTGTTTAATAACTTTGACAATCTAGTGCATGGTCTTTTTTGTGAATGTGCCATGCAGAGTTCAAAACACATGCAGTCCTTATGATTCCTACTCAGTAACTGCCAGTCATAGCTAATTTTTCTAAAGTTCCAGTTAGGTTCTTAATTTATTTCTTGTTTACTTTTCAAACTTGTCTAGGTCTAAAAGCAGTACATTAAAGTTTCAATTAATTTTTTTCACTATCTATCCTGTGGATAAAAATACAAAGGACAAGGATGGTCCCTGTCTCCAAGGAGTCCACATTTTAATGGGGGGGAAGACAATATATCAGTAGCCTGAAAAAAGTTAGAAAAGGGGAAACAGAGAAAAGAATCCTGTAGAATCAGGAGTAGAGTGGAATGAAGATTGATGAACTGGACACTTTTTAAAAAAGGAGATTCGAGGAGAATCTTACCCATGATAAGGGGCCACAAGAGCAAAGGGATCATCAAGCATGAGAAGATCTTATGGAAGAAGGCATTTTTTTCAGGGTTAGATATGGTGCAAAAGCCTGGAGATTGAAAGCAAATTTAAGAAAGTATCCAAAGATGAAATTTTTTTAATTTGTGATTTTTCTTTCTTCAACTTTACCTTCTTTCTTAAATTTCACATTTCTTCTTTCTCCTCATATCTATTTATTTATTAATTATTATGTGTTTCTATACTAAACTCAAAGCACATTGTTGTTAGATTTTACTTCATGAGATTCCTATTCTCCTAGGGTCCCCCTCCCCACCTATATATTTTTACATTCTTCTTGCATGACTAGTTATGAGAAATAGTGAATTCTACTTTCACTCTCATTTATTCCATAGTGATTTACTATTTCTTCCATTTTCTTTCTTCAAACAAATAACATAGAAAACACATACATCCACACCCTCAATTTATCTTTGTTCTCTGTTTGACCCATTCAGATAGTAAGAGTCTGAAGAGAGAGTGATCTTTTCATTCCTCCACCCCCATTTATGTCCTTACTGACTGAATGGACATTGCCTCAGTCAATGGGAAAGACCTGGGAAAGACCTAGCTTTAAAAAGTTAAAGTCTCCCTTCATATACAGGACCAATCCAAGTCACCCTGATCTATATATGACCATTGGATCCAGATGATTCCAGAGAAGGTGAAGCTCATAATTTGTACAGAATGCCCTCCCTTAAATCTAATTCACTTATATGTTAGGGCATTATCTATCTGATGTCCTGGTCTCTTTTGTGAATAAATCATAAACAATTACAACCCACTCCCATTAAGAGCTAGACACTGGATCATAATTTAGCCTCCTAATTTATTAAATATATTTACCTTTTGAAGTCTCTCTTGTCCCTCTGACTTTACATTTCTGGTTTTCTCAACAAGATTCATATTAGGCCTTATAAATAAAAATAAAATGCTCTTTCTGCTACAATATACTTTGAAGAAACTCCAAATGGAAAGAGAAGTGAAAGAAGCAGTATTAGCTGGTAAAGAACTGTTGAGATGTTCTTTAAGCAGAGTTCCAATCATCAATCAAAGTTTATCAAGATGCAGCTATGAATTACATATTTTGTATAAGACACTGTGATAAGTACTGGGAATACAATGACAAAAGTAAAACAATCTTCTTTGAAAGAGTTTACATTTTACTGAGAGAAAACATTTATGTCAAAGGCATATGCACATTGATAAAGGGTGACTGGTAAATAATCTAGCAGTCTGAGAAATCTGTAAAGGCTTGATGTACAAAGTGGCATTTGATTTGTATCTTGAGGAAAATTAAGAAATTCAAAAGACTGAGGAAAGATTAGAGTACATTCTATGTATTGGGAAGAGGCACTATAAAGTCTTGCCTTTGGGGAATGGATTTCCATATATGACAAATATTAAGGACATATTGACTGAATCCTACATTGTATTAAGGAGAATAGAACATAAATAAAGGGCATATGGTCATACATTGAATAGATCACTGAGCTTGGAATCAGGAAGTCTCATCTTCATGAGTTCAAATCAAGCCTCTGACCCCTACTAGCTGCATGACCCTGGACAAGTTACTTAACCCTCTCCTCTTTTCTTAAGTTCCTCATCTGTAAAATGAGCTGGAAAAGGAAGTGACAAACCTTTCCTGTATCTCTGCCAAGAAAACTCCAAATGAGATCACAAAGATTCAGACATTACTCTAGGTAGCTTCAAAACATAAGCTACCATTGACCAGAGAACCAGGAAATGTCTTCTGCAGAAAAGGTGCTGAGTTAGCTGACAGGGCTGAACTCCTAAGTAGCTGAAGTATTTTATAGTTTATCTATGTAGGTGGAAAGATATGATACACAGTTAAAGTTGCTGATCATAAATTTCTTCATTATTTGAAATGACAACATTATGGATCATGTGCTTCTTTTTTTTCTTTGAATATTTTTTGCATTTCATGAGTCCCCTCTATGGACCAGATATTTTGAGATGAAAAAGGAGATTCAATTTGTCATCTAGAAAAAAGTAACATATTACTAGAGCTTCACTTTAAAAATTATATTTTTGTGCAAGAAATCCTCTCCCCTATGACTTTCTTCAGTGCCTCCTTTACATCCTTGTTCCTTAGACTGTAGATCAGGGGATTTAGCATAGGGATCACTGTAGTATAAAAGACAGATGCTACCTTCTCCTGTGCCATGCTGCTGCTGGATGCTGGTTTAAAATACATAAACATAATAGAGCCATAAAAAATGGCCACAGCAGCAAGGTGGGAGCCACAGGTACTGAAAGCTTTGTACCTGCCCCGAGCAGACTTGATCCGGAATATGCTAGAAAGGATAAAAGCATAAGAGATTAAGATGGCCACAGTGGTTGCCAACACATTAAAGCCAAGAAGAAACACCACTAAAAGCTCATTAATATATGTACTGGAGCAGGAGAGTTTCAGGAGGGGAAGGATGTCACAGAGGTAATGGTTAATGAGATTAGGACCACAGAAAGACAGTCTGGCCATACAACCTGTATGTGCAAGGGCACCAACAATTCCCATCATATACACTCCTATTGCCAGTAGAGAACAGACTCTTGGGGACATGACAACATTATAGAGCAGTGGGTTACAAATTGCAACATAACGATCAGAAGCCATGGCTGTCAGCATGTAGCACTCATCAATAGCAAAAAAACAAAAGAAGAACAGTTGTGTCATGCACCCAGCATAAGAGATGATGTTTTGATCTTCTATAAAATTCACCAGCAATTTGGGTGTAACAACAGAGGAGTAGCAGAGGTCTATGAAGGACAAATTGCTAAGGAAATAGTACATGGGAGATTTGAGCTGAGAACTAACAGCAATCAAGAGAATCATGCCCATGTTCCCCAAAATGGTGACCACATACACCCATAGGAACAGAAGAAAAAGGATAAAGTGAAGACTTGGTTGATTGGTTAATCCTTCAAGATAAAACTCGGTCACTGTGGACTGATTTTCTGAGATCATTCCTAGGCAGATGTGGAAAGGGGAACTGTGGGAAAGAAAAAAGCCATAGTAGAAATAAAATAGTCATCTTATAGTAATAGAAAATTCTCAAACGGAACAGAAGGGGGGGGGGGAAACATCATTCCTGCAGAATGGCTCAACCTTCATCAATTAACATTTACCATTACTGAATTCTTACCTTTGGTTCTGCATTACCCTGGATTCTCAAAATTGTGACAACAGAATTTGTACTTTGGCAGAGCTACTAGCATCAGAGATTCAAAGCTAAAAGGTCATGTACTCTACCTCACCCCTCAGCTTTCTATTTAACAGATGAGGACATTGATGGCCAGAGAGAAGAGGTGAATTGTCCAAAACAATAAAGTACTAAAGGGTCTTATTTTCCTCATCCATAAGGGCTGCAGACCAAATGACCTCTTACCTCCCTTCTAGCTTTAAATCTGCACCTCTATTTCAATTTTATTTTCCTTTTTCTCTATAATCCTCCTCGATTAGATAAAGCCTCATAAGGAAAAACCAATTAAAATATAAACCAAAGGAACATAACATGATTAACAAAGACTTGATTCTGAATTTCTTATGATACATTTTTTGGTGAAAAAAGTACATTTAAACTAATAACTAATGTTGTATTGCCTATCATCCTCTCAAAATTAATAGATTTGTAGTTGTTGTACATTTAGGGCCAGAGATTCCTTACAAATAGATTTGAGAACCCCTGAGGTGAGAGTGCCTCAGAGGGATAAAAATGTCTAAGGAAAACATTTGAGTCCCAGGATGTGAAAATCCTGGATCTGTGGTGGAATGCCAAAAATTGCTTCCCTAAAAAAAAGAAGAACAAGAAAGGGCTGCTAGGTGATATAGTAGATAGAGCACTGGCCCTGAAATCAGGAGGACCTGAATTCAAGTCCAGCCTCAGGTATTTAATAATTGCTTAGCTGTGTGACCTTGGGCAAGTTACTCTTAATTCCACTGCCTTAAATTTAAAATAAAAGACAGAGTATCCCCAAAGAAAAAGCTGATTTCATATTTGAAGAAAGCTCATCAGTGTCATAGGAAGTACAGATGAATAGTGTGTAAAATAGTACATTTCTCTGTTCAAGTTGCAAGGGAACTGCATGTCATCTTCTTGGGTATCACAAGGTCATCTCTGTTAGCCCTTGTTGGTCCAACAAGGGCAAAAAATAAATAGGAGAATAACTTGTAATGCAAAGAATACTTGGCCTTAGAATAGCAATAATAATGACATAAATATGTGTATGTGCATACCTATATATCCAACTATTTTTGGAATTATAAAACTTCACATCCCTGTGTCATTTTATCATCAACATGAACAAATTAAGTGACTTTCTCATAATCTGAGGTAGGTCTTTGATCTCATGTCAATACCTAAGTCCAGGTCCAACAATGGTTCAGTTATATCTCAATGCTCTAAACATCTGCACTGCCGCACTTAATTGAGGTTTAGAGAAGGCCCAATGTCAAACAGCTAGTAAGAGACAGAGACAACTTATGAGGGAAACTAAAGTAAGGAGGGAAAAATGAAGTCCCATGATACATAGAGGTAGCTAGGTGGTACAGTAGATAGAGCACTAGATTTGGCATCAGTAAGACCATCTTCATGATTTCAAATTCTTCATTAGATACTTTGTATCTAGGTGACCCTGGACAAGTCACTTAACCCTGTTTGCCTCAATTTCTCATCTGCAAAATGAACTGGAGAAGGAAATAACAAGCCACACAAGTATCTTCTCCCAGAAAACCCCAAAAAGATCATAGAGAGTGAAACATAACTAAGAGAATCGAACAGCAGTATGATACATAAAATGTATAAAAAGGAAGAGGCACCATCATATTAACTAAACATTCAGAGTCCTGCTTATTATTAATACAAGAGAGAGCTTGCGATTGTACCTGTGATTTAATTAGCATAGGAAACTGGATGAAGAAATTCCCCTTACCAATTGCTATTCAGAAATGTCTCTTCACTTTGTAAACTTTTAAAATTAGTTTATCCACCATGGCAGAATGCCTGTGAAAGAAAGGCATATAGTTTTGAGATTAAGAAATAAAAGCTATCAATAGCCTTATTAAAAAATGTTCTGTTACTATTAATAGAGAAGTGTAAATTAGAACAACTCTGAGATACCATCTTATATCTATTAGACTGGATAATATGACAGAAAAGGGAAGTGATAAATGTTAGAAGGATTGTGGGGAAATGGTGGAATTGCAAACTGATCCAACCATTTTGGACAGTGATTTGGAGCTTTACAAAAAGAGCAGTAAAATTGTGTATATCCTTTGATAGAGCAATACCACTGGAGATCACAAAAGAAGGGAAAACACCTGCATGTACAACAATATTCATAGCAGTTTTTTTGTGGTGGCAAAGAATTGGAAATTGAGGGGATGTTCATCAATTGGGGAATAGTTGAACAAGTTGTGGTATTTGAATATAATTAATATCATTGCTCTTTAAGAAACAATGAGCAGACAGATTTCTACATGAACTAATGCTGAGTGAAGTGAGAAGAACCAGGAGAGCAGCAGACACTTTAACAGCAACATTAGTTCTTCTTAATAATATTTTGACCAAAGACACTTCCAAAGAAGTAGTAATGCAAAATGTCATCCATATCCAGAGAAAGAACTATGGAATCTGAATGCACTTTTTAAATTTGTTTTTTGCTTTTTCCCTCTCATGGTTTTTCTCTTTTTGTTCTAATTCTTCTTTCACAGTGTGACTAACACAGAAATATGTGTAACAGGATTGCATATGTATAACCTATATTAGATTACTTGCTATCATAAAAGGGGAGAGAGGAAAGGATGGGAGGGAGAAAATTTACAAAAAGCATTGGTGAAAATTATCTTTATATATAATTGAAAAAATAAATAAATAATAATAAAGGAATATCTAATATTTATGGGTTTTAAACAGCTCCCCTGAAGATAAATGTGTTATTTTTCGAACATCTTATGAAAATCATGTGGAATTTTTATACTGACCTGAAATTTTTCAGAAATGGAGAAGTCATTTTGTATTTCTTGATTTTTATGTTCATTCTCTTGCAAACAGAAAATAGCACATTGTCATTTCCCCTGAAAATGTTAAATAAAGCACTTTGTCAACCTTGATTAAAGGGTAATATTATTTATTGGATTATTTCAAAACCCAAGAGACATTGGAGGGGAAGGGAAATCAAGGAAGGCATCCCTATTACCATTGGAGTTGTCAGCTAGAATCAAAGATGAGAACTCAGCTCATTCTGAAATACCAATCTTCCCTTGAGGGAGTTTTAATTTGTTCTTTTGGACCCAGGGAAATGAAGTGGATAGAAGATTCCATAAGAGTCTATGTCCCAAAGGTTGGAATCTCTTGATAGCAAACAATTATTCATTGAGTGTTTTTTTCCCAGATAAATATCATTAAAGTATCTTAGCAATTAAAATCAGAGACAACCTCCTTTGAGATAATGTTCCCCAAGAATTATGACTGAGTTTGATGGTAAATGGGTTCCAAACACTTTAGGAAAACTCTTAGTATATCTGGTCCCCATACTTTCTGTTTTATTCCTAATAATGATCTTACTCATTTATTCCTGTTATTAGAAGACTTTCTGTAATAAGATTAGATCTGTAGGTCTTGAGATCACCATGGCAGTCTCTCCATTAAGGAGGCTGTAAGCATATGGAACATCTTCATCAAAAATACTTAAAATAACATTTTCAAAGGCTATGCCTTTTTTAATACAGTTGTGTCCCCCAAATTGTTTTTTCTTCCTAATAACGTACATATGTATGTTATTAAAACAATATTTTGCACTGACCTCTGATTTGTATTTTCATCAACTCCAGGGAGGCCATCCAAAATCAGATGATAATTACCCCATTCTCAGAAAGGTACTTTGGAGCACAACCTCCCCTTCAGGGGGAGCACACCTCCCTGCTGGAGCATTGCCCCCTTCCTGCTGAATATATCCCTGTTTCTGTGCTCCCCAATGCAGCACTACCTTTATGTGAATTATACTATTAGTGTGTTTGCCTGACTTATGTATTGGGTTCACTTTACCTAGTCTGTCTTATCAGTCTTCCTCAGTACTTTCAATAAAATTTTGTACTGAAGCAAATCTATTGTTTGAAATGTTATTCTTAGCTCCTGAACACATTAAAGGTGTGTATGCTCCAATGTCTCTGACCTTTCCTTGGACTTAAACTGGGTGTCCCAGCAAGAACTTAACCTATTTACAAACACATCTACTCTGAGGAAGTTGAGAATTGTGTTGTAGAAAGTAATAGTCAAAAGGGGATTCTCTATCCTCTCCTGACAGAGATTGTCACAAAATACCTTCCAAATGGTCTCAATAATTAATGTCATTGGAAATGAGTCACTCTTCTTTCTTGATGATGATGATGATGATGTTCATCCTTCATTCTGGAAGAAAACCATGACATCAGGGAGGTGATGCCCTGTCAAGAATGTGAATTGGATTTGAATGGGGGAGAGAGGGGGTTGCTGGCCTAAGTCACCAGTCTCACTTTCTCCTCTGAAAGTAGCTGGATCTAGTGACCAGATATGAATCAGGACAACTGGGGATGACCCTGGATGTGAGGCAATCAGGATTAAGTGATTTGACAAGGTCATACAACTAGTCAAATGTCTGAGGGTGGATTCCAACTCCCATCCTCCTGACTCCAAGGCTATCTAGGTGCCCTTCGTTCTTAACAATTTCTTCTCTGTTTTTCTTTTCTTTTTGTATTCAGTTATTTGGAATTGGCATTAATAATATCTCCCTTTGCTCATTAGGCAAATGAATTTAATAACATAAAAGAGGTTCGTAACCTGAATCTATAGACATCTTTTTTAAACATTATATATCTTTCAATATAATTTGTCTCCTTTGTAATTCCTTTTTAGATAAAAAAAATAATTTGAAGGGTCTACAATCCACTGTATTGCCAAAGTTGAACAAAATGCAGAAATTGGTAAAGAGCTCTGAATTTGGATTCTACAAGGATTCTATCTCAATTAATCAAATTAATCAAATATTACTTAATAAACTAGGAAAACCTCTTTTTTCCTAAGAGCAGTTTGTCATATTTTACTCAAATCAATCCTTGTAGAGTTAAATAAATATTAAAAGTTAATGCATGTATAATTTTATTAGCAATTAAAACAAGAATAAATAACAGAAATAGATGATGATTTACTCTATTTTAGCTATGATAACAATCATAATGCAAGTCACCCCAAAATCTACCTGGAGCTACAGTGAGAACATAATACAATATCATTTAGGATAAAAAATGAAATCTCATTATCTTAGTTTGTGTAAGAAGTGTTTTATAATTGTTTTCAAAAAGTTTCTGAATCTGTCTTGGCAAATAGACTCCCAGGTATTTTGTATTGTCTGAGGTTACTTTGAATGGGATTTTTCTTTCTAGCTCTTCCTGCTGTATCTTGCTAGATGTATATAGAAAAGTTGAGGATTTATGAGGGTTTATTTTTATAACCTGCAGCTTTGCTAAAATTGCTAATTGTTTACAGTAGTTTTTTGGATGATTTCATGGGATTCTCTAGGTAGACCATCGTGTCATCTGCAAAGAGTGAGAGTTTTGTCTTCCTTCCCAATTCTAATTCCTTCCATTTCTTTTTCTTCTTTAATTGCTGAAGCTAACATCTCTAATACAATATTGAATAGTAGTGGTGATAATGGGCATCCTTGTTTCACCGCTGATCTTATTGGAAATGCCTCTAGCCTCTCCCAGTTGAATATAATACTTGTTGGTGGTTTCAGATAGATACTGCTAATTATTCTAAGGAACAGTCCATTTACTCCTACACTCTCTAGTGTTTTTAGTAGGAATGGATGCTGTATTTTGTCAAAAGTTTTTTCAGCACCTATTGATATGATCATATAATCTCTGATAGGTTTGCTGTTGATTGATTATACTAACAGTTTTCCTAATACTGAACCAACCCTGCATTCCTGGGATAAATCCTACTTGATCATAATGTATTATCCCAGTGATAACTTGTTGTAATTGTTTTGTTAAGATTTTATTTAAGGGGCAGCTAGGTGGCGCAATGGATAAATACACTTAATAATTACCTAGCTGTGTGGCCTTGGGCAAGCCACTTAACCCCATTGCCTTGCAAAAATCTAAAAAATAAAAAGATTTTATTTAAGATTTTCCCATCTACATTCATTAGGGAGATAGGTCTATAATTTTCTTTCTCTATTTCCTGATTTAGGTATCAGCACAATATTGGTGTCATAGAAAGAGTTAGGCAGAGTTCCATCTTTCCCTGTTTTTCTGAAGAGTTTATATAGAATTGGAACTAATTGTCCCTTATAGGTTTGGTAGAATTCACTTGTGAATTCATCAGGCCCTGGAGAATTTTTTCTTAGGGAGTTCAATGATGGCTTGTTGAATTTCTTTTTCTTAGATAGGGTTGTTTAGGTATTTAATTTCCTCTTCATTTAACCTGGGCAAATTATATTTTTGTAAATATTCATCTATTTCACTTAGATTATCAAATTTATTGGCATAGAGTTGGGCAAAATAATTTCAAATTATTACTTTAATTTCCTTCTCATTGGTGATGAGTTCATCTTTTTCATTTATGATACTAGCAATTTGGCTTTCTTCCTTTTTTTTTAATCAAGTGGACTAGAGGTTTATCAATTTTATTTTTTTCATAAAACTGACTTTTGACTTTATTTATTAATTCAATAGTTTTTAGCTTTTGATTTTATTAATTTCTCCTTTAATTTTTAGAAGTTCTAATTTGATATTTAATTGGGGATTTTTAATTTGTTCTTTCTCTAATTTTTTAGTTGCATATTTAGTTCATTGATTTCCTCTTTCTCTAATTTATTCATATAAGCAATTAAAGATATAATATATTCCCTGAGAGCCACTTTGAGTGAATCCCATAGGTTTTGGTATTTTGTTTCATTATTGTCTTTATCTAGGATAAAATGATTAATTCTTTCTGTAATTTGTTTTTTGGTCCACTCGTTCTTTAAAATGAGGTTATTCAGCTTCCAATTGGTTCTGGGTCTATATATCCTTGGCTCAATATTGCCTATGACTTTTATTGCACTGTGATCTGAGAAAGATGCATTTACTATTTCTGCCTTTCAGCAGTTGATCATTACATTTTTATGTCCTAGTACATGGTCAATTTTTATATAAGTTCCATGTACTGCAGAGAAAAAGGTATATTCCTTTCTATCCCTGTTCAATTTCCTCCATAAGTCTGCCATATCTAGTTTTTCTAACAATCTATTTGCCTCCTTAACTTTTTTCTTGTTTATATTTTGATTCAATTTATCTAGATCTGAGAATGGGAGGTTGAGGTCTCCCATTAGTAGAGTTTTGCAGCCTATATCTTCCTGTAGTTTTTCAGCTTCTCCTCTAAAAATTTGGATGCTATCCCATTAGGTGCATATATATATATATATATATATATATATATATATATATATATATATATATATATATGTATATATATTCAGTATTGAAATAACTTTATTGTCTATGGTACCTTTTAGGAGGATAAAGTTTCCTTCCTTATCTCTTTTAATGCTATCTAGTTTTTCAGCTGCTTTGTCTGACATAAGGATTGCTACCCCTGCTTTTTTGACTTCAGCTGAAGCAAAATATATTTTGCTCCAACCTTTTACCTTTACTCTATATGTATCTCTCTGCCTCAAATGAGTTTCTTGTAAGCAGCTTATTGTAGGATTATGGCTTTTAATACACTCTGCTATTCATTTATGTTTTAAAGGGAGAGTTCATCCCATTCACATTCAAAGTTATGATTACTAATTCTTTATTGCCTTTCATGCTATCTTCCCTCTGTATTTTTCCCCTTTCCCCTTTATACATATTCCCCAGTATTTTATCTATGAATATCACCTCCTTCAGTGTGTTTGCCCTCCTATATCACACCTCCCCTTTCTTTCCCCTTTCCCTTTATCCTTTTCCCTTCCCTTCCTTTTGTTAGTTCCCCTTTGTTCCCCTCCCCCTTCCTTTCTCCGTCCCCCCTCCCCTTTTCCCCTTTTAATACTTGAAAGGTTAGATGTTTTTTTAAGTTAACTAAGTATGTGTAAGTTGACTTTAAGCCAAGTCTGATGAGAAGATTCAGGTGTTTCTCATCTCCTCCCTTCTTCTCCTCTATTACCATAGGTATTTTGTACCTTTTAGTGTAATGAGAGTTACCCCATTCAATCCCCTCCCTCCTCCTGTCTCCTTCTTGTCCCCCTTTTTTAAGGAGGTACTGTTTTAAAAATTATTCTATCTGAGTCATAGAAAATTCTGAGTATCCATCACTTCTAGCTAAGTACATTCAATCTAATAGAGTTAAAATTCTTGAGAGTTATTAGAGTCTTTCTCCCAAGTGGGGTTAAAGCCAGTTACCTCCCATTGGATAGCAGTCTCATGGAGAGGTCATGAATGTCCATCACTTCTGGCTATGTATATTCTCTCTTTTAGAGTTACAATTCTCAAGATTTGTGAGAATCTTTTCCCCCCATGCTGGGTTATAGCCAGTTTCAACTTATTGGATAGCAGTTTCTTTTCTTTTTCTGCCCCCCCCTTTTTTTACCTTTTCATGTATCTCTTGAACCTCCTGTTTGATGTCTAAATTTTCTATTTAGCTCTAGTCTTTTCATCAGGAATTTTTGGAGTTTTTCCATTTTGTTAAATGTCCATCTTTTTCCCCTAGAAGAGAAGGCTCAGCTTTGTGGGATAGTGGATTCTTGGCTGCATTCCAGGCTCCCTTGCTCTTCGAAATATCTCATCCCAGGGCCTTCGATCCCTTAATGTTGATGCAGCCAGGTCTGGCATAACCCTTACTGTGGCTCCTTGATGTTTAAATTGTTTCTTTCTGGCTGCTTGCAGGTTTTTCTCTTTTTTTTTTCTGATAGTTCTGGAATTTGGCCACAACATTCCTTGGTGTTTTCATTTTGGGATCTTTTTCTGAATGAGATCAATATATTCTTTCAAAAACTACTTTGCCCTCTGGTTCCATGATATCAGGGCAATTTTCCATCACTAGATCCTGTAATATTAAGTCCAGTCTTTTTTATTTCCTCTTCAATGTTTTCAGGAAGTCCAATAATTCTCAGATTGCCCCATTGAATCCTTTTTCCTTCAATCAATGGTGGGCTTTACCCTGGGTTGAGGTCCTCCCTCTCCCTATATTCAGCTGGGCTGGTTCTTCTGCTCACACACCTGTGCCTGAGGCAGAAGTAGTCTGTGATTGTGTTTGTTCTGGGAAGTAGCCTCAGCCTCAATGGAAGCATGGACTAAGAGTTACTCAGACCAGAGGAGCCCAGGAATGGTGCCCCTGCCCTGGAACTCTACCCCCAGCCCTGTCAGCAAGCTCCAGAGGGTCAGTGCCAACACCAGTGTCTCTGCTCCCTAGTTCATTCAATCCCCCACCATCTAGCCTCAACACTGATCCAGCAGGTCTGTCTATCTGGCCCTCAGACTCCCCCATTCCAATTCAGCCACCATTCTGGCTGATCTGTGACTGATCCGCCCTCTGCACCCAGACTCACCTGCTGGGACTCGCCCAAGGCTGTTGTGGGAGACAAATCGTTTTTTAAATTTATTTTTATTAAAGATATTATTTGAGTTTTACAATTTTCCCCCCAATCTTACTTCCCCTCCCCCCACCCCCCACAGAAAGCAACTGTCAGTATTTACTTTGTTTCCATGTTGTACCTTGGTCCAAATTGGGTGTGATGAGAGAGAAATCATATCCTTAAAGAAGAGAAGAGAAGTCTAAGAGGTAACAAAATCAGACAATAAGATATCTGTTTTTTCTAAATTAAAGGGAATAGTCCTTGAACTTTGTTCAAACTCCACAGATCCTTATCTGGATACAGATGGCACTCTCCTTTGCAGACAGCCCAAAATTGTTCCCGATTGTTGCACTGATGGAATGAGCAAGTCCTTCAAGGTTGAACATCACCCCCATGTTGCTGTTAGTGTATACAGTTTCTGGTTCTGCTCATCTCACTCAGCATCAGTTCACACAAATCCCTCCAGGCTTCCCTGAAATCCCGTCCTTCCTGGTTTCTAATAGAACAATAGTGTTCCATGACATTCATATACCACAGTTTGCTAAGGAATTCCCCAATTGAAGGACATTTACTTGATTTCCAATTCTTTGCCACCACAAACAGGGCTGCTATAAATATTTTTGTTCAAGTAATGTTTTTACCCTTTTTCCTCATCTCTTCAGGGTATAGACCCAGTGGTGGTATTGCTGGCTAAAAGGGTATGCACATTTTTGTTGCCCTTTGGGCATAGTTCCAAATAGCTCTCCAAAAGGGTTGGATGAGTTCACAGCTCCACCAACAGTGTAATAGTGTCCCAGATTTCCCACAACCCTTCCAACAATGATCATTATCCTTCCTGGTCATATTGGCCAATTTGAAAGGTGTGAGGTGGTATCTCAGAGAAGCTGTCATTTGCATTTCTCTAATAATTAATGATTTAGAGCATTTTTTCACATGACTATGGATTTCTTTAATCTCCTCATCTGTAAATTACCTTTGCATATCCTTTGACCATTTGTCAATTGGGGAATAGCTTTTTGTTTTAAAAAATATGACTCAGTTCTCTGTATATTTTAGAAATGAGTCCTTTGTCAGAATCATTAGTTGTAAAGATTGTTTCCCAATTTACTACATTTCTTTTGATCTTTGTTACATTGGTTTTATCTGTGCAAAAGCTTTTCAATTTAATGTAATCAAAATCATCTATTTGGTTTTTGGTAATGTTCTCCAACTCTTCCTTAGTCATAAACTGCTGCGGGAGACAAATCTTGAGGTAGATGTTCTTTCCCCTGATTTTCTTTCTAGGTTTTATGGGTCAGATTTTTGTTAAGAGGTTTGTTTCATATGATAGGTGGGGAAAGATCAGGAAACTTTAGAATTGTGCTTGTCTTCTCTCTGCCATCTTGGCCGGAAGCACCCCTCTATTCATTATCTTAGAAAGATAAAGGTTGTTGTTTTTCTTTAGTTATTATCAAATGTGTCTGACTCTTTGTGACCCCTTTTGGGGTTTTTTTGGGCAAAGATACTGGAGTGGTTTGCCATTTTCTTCTCTAGCTCATTTTATAGATGAAGAAACTGAGGCAAACAAGGTTAAGTGCCTTGTCCAGGATCACATATCTAGATACACTGTATTTGAATTCAGATCTTCCTGAGTTCCTATATGCCCAAGATAAAAGTTACAATAATTCATAAAGAAAGAAGTCCTCTTTATCCTGTTTCTGAACTTCATTCAATTTCTTTACAACTACTATAGGAAAACAGATTTCTTAAAGATGTTTACAAGATGGAAATTCCACTTTTATCTACAAGAGTTTATAAGTCTCCCAAAAATAGAATAACAGCATCAATAGTGGAAGAATCTATTGAAACTTGATAACTAAGAGATGAGAGGAGATGAAAAATATAATAATGCCTTCCCTTTCTTTCTTAATTTCACTAAGACATGTCTCTTATAGGTCTTGAATATATTTAAGACACTAAACTAAAGAATAGTTCTTTTTCTTTCAAACTTAGAAATGCTTTAATGTGGATGTTCCTAAGTGGCACAATGGATACAGTGTTGGGCCCATAGACAAGAAGATGAGTTTGACCTTAGACACTTGCTAGCTGTGTGACCTTGGTCAAGTCATTTAATCTTAATTGCCATAGTTTCCTCATCTGTAAAATGAGGATAATAATAATAGCTATTTTCCAGGGTTATTGAAATTTTTAAAAGCACATTAAAAAGCACTTAGGAGAAAGCCTGATATATAGTAAACACTATATGAATATTTAATTATTATTACTAGAGAGAACAAACCTGTTTTCTTCTCAAATACTGTTAGAAAAATAACTTTCTTTCTAAGTAGTTCTGTGGGTTTGGGGGCATAAAAATTTTACAGCAGGGGTAATTCCTCATCTTATGTGACAACTAAAAATAAAAAATGATCATTTCTGTTTGTAATGATGAGGATATGAAAAATAAGCTCTTTGAAAAAACAAAGTTTCTTTTATTAAAATTACATGGTGATCAAAATGATGGCAGAATTTTAAAGAAAATAACTACAGAATAGAAGGACAGAAAAGGAGGAGAGGAACTGGAGGATAGAGGGTTATCTGTGATGAAACAAATAAATTTTTGTGTAAGCATGAAAAAGAAGACAATTCTCATAGTTGCTCATTAAAAGAGGTGCTCCAGGAAAATGGACAAGATCATAAAGGGAGGAACTGAAACAAGAGAGACTTTAATGTGATGAGGGTAGCAGGTCACAGAAGTTCATTCCTATGGTGAGAGACACATTTTCAATAATGGAAAATGCAAAGTTTATAATAGGCCCAATCTGCAAAGAGTTTGTGCACAGAGAAATGTCTTTAAGTAAAAGAATGCTGTGTTTCTATGGATAATATCCAGGCTAAGAAGAGAATTCAGAGATCCTGGAAGCAACTAGCATCTAAAATTATGGGAGAGCACAATTGTATGTCAAATACAAAAGAAAATGATAATGGTATAAAAGAGGTAGGACTGGACTATATAATTTGAGACAGTGAAACTACTAACATGAAGAACGTTTCCTCATTACCTCCCTTATTAAGACTAAGATCTACAAGACAATAACTTGGAAACTGGACAGGGGATATAACTAAAGCTCTGAGGAATGCAAAGAAGCTAAAGAAGGAATAGGTAACTATATATATATATATATATATATATATAT
The DNA here is from genome assembly GCF_037893015.1 of Macrotis lagotis. Taxonomy (NCBI): domain Eukaryota; kingdom Metazoa; phylum Chordata; class Mammalia; order Peramelemorphia; family Peramelidae; genus Macrotis; species Macrotis lagotis. The sequence goes on from NC_133658.1 coordinate 759,101,234, forward strand.
ATATATATATATATATATATGTATATATATATATATATAATACTGTGAATGTTAAAATAAATGTTTAAAGCAGATTGAAGGGAGAGATTAATAAATGAAATGAAAGGAACAAGGTAAAGAGTGTCTTCTTAGAGAATAGCACAGAAAAAGAAACCTAATGAGCAAAAGAGGTGGAGGAAACAGAGAGATAAAGATTGTGCATTAACCTCTTGAGAAAAGAGGAAGAAATAGGGGAAGAATTAGAAAATGAAATAAAAGCAATAAAGAAAAAAGTTAATTAAAATTATTACCTCACAACCACCCTTGTTTGGTGTTTTTTGGAACACACTTTCAGGCTACAACATTCTGGGAAAATACAATCTTTCCCTTGCTACTGTCATTGTGCCTTTTTCAATGGATAGCCCCCATGCTTGGAATTCTTTCCCTTCTCATCTTTACTGGTAGTCTTTGATAGTTTCCCTCATGCTTCAGCTAAAATCCCTGCTTCTGCAAGAAGTATTTCATCGTTCTTTAAGGTTAGTGAAAACCCTTTCCAAATTTTTCCTATGTATGTCTTTAATCTACCTAGTTTTGTAATTGTTGTCTACAAATTTTTTTTATATTTTGAGTGCTTAGCACAGTTCCTGCCCCAAGTTGTTCTTTTTATTCTGTCATGATCCCATTTGGAATTTTCTTTTTCTTTTTCTTTTTTTTTTTTTTTTTTTTGCAAGGCAATGGGGTTAAGTGACTTGCCAAGGTCGGACAGCTAGGTAATTATTAAGTGTATGAGGCTGGATTTGAACTCAGTTCTTCCAGACTCCAGACTTGGAGCTCTAGCCACTGACTGCCCCCGCCCCCCCCGCCGTGCATGGGAAGATCTTAATAAATATTCACGCCTTGCTTCTTTATAGTCAGGAATAAAGAAATAAAAGCTGGCCTATATCTTTCAAAGATTATATAGAAATAAGAAATTACATAAGACCTGAAAGGTTTCTAGAAATACACATTTTCTCCTCTGGAAAGTGAATGATCCAGGGAGTAGGAGATGTGAAAAGGTCTAGTAGAAAACAGGGAGACCCGTAATCTCAGGAAGATGCCAAAGTTGCTAGAAGTAGTTAGATAGTTAGGAGTCTAGGCTTCAGCTGCCAATGTGCTTCAGCTGCCAAGATGAATACTCTTTCTTTTGGTGACTCTCTGACTCTTGATGAGTCGAGTGACTTCGACTATTCAATTACTTCAGAGTGGCTACCCAATGGGGTAGGAAGGTGAGCTGGGGTCCCCTTCCAAGAACATACCCATTCCAAAGGTCTGAGAGTCCAGGAGCAGGTCAAAATTTGTAGGATAGGAATGAAGCTGTTGATTTCTCCGGGATCAGGATTCTCCAAAATGCTCAGAGAAGTTCACAAAGAAGAGGGAATGTATGCTCATGCATCTACACAAATCTGTGCAACTCTGTGTAGGACTGAGGAGTATGCACATCTTTGCATTTGTGGGATCATACCTCTCTGAGCAAAATGTCTCCATTTATATATGGCCCACTTACATATTCATCTCCCTATGCTTCTCCTTGAGAGCCACACACATATTTGTGGATGCAATTCAGAAACCAAACTTAAGAACCAGAATCCTTTTCTAGACCTTGTTCTGGTCTGTTGCCCAGACATTGAGAGTCATCTCATGCAGGAAAGAGGTAGTATCCACCTCCAGAATATTAATTATTAAGAGAATAAAGAAAAACTTCCTTCTTTGACATTAATAGCAGTGACCAGTAGGAAAAAAAAGATTATGATGACGAAATTAAAGTTTTCTGAGAAATGTTGGCAGTGGAAGCTTCCAGAAGCATTAGCTCTGAGTGGTAATACTGAGATGTTATAACAGTAATATAATGAATAGGAGTTACTCCACGGGAAGTGACTAAAACTCTAGCTTCTCTGAAAAACTGAAAAGGTCCATAGGTAGATAATATCTATAAAAACTGTCTCAAATACTTTACAATAGGACAGAAATTATGGCAAAGAACTTTTCCAGATCAAAACCTGGTCCCATTGTACTCACTAAAAAATGTCTCAAAGCTACAACCAATCTTGTAAATCTTAGTCTAGCCATAAATGCAAAAAGGTGGACTTTCAACTGAAAGATAAGGTTTTGAAGCATTCCTAGAAAGGAAGCCAGGCCTAATGAAATTATTAGCTTCTCAATTCCAAATTATGTACATCAAAAATTTTGATTCCATGAAGAATACAGAAAATATGGAAGGACTAAATAAGTATAAGGGGCATGACACAAAGGTATCAAATTCCAGATAATAAAAATACCAAAAAAAGGAAGTAAAACAAGGAAAAGAACAAAAAATAGGTGATTTAGAAATATCTTTCTTAATATACATGAGGAGATAAGGGTGAAAACACAAATCAAACAGAAGGGACAGTGGAGAAGCAGACTTTATGGTCTATCTCTGACCATACACCAATATTAGTGGAGAATGGATTACAGAATGGAAAGGAGAACAAAAATGTGAAAAGAGGAAGAGAGAGGTGAATATTTGACATATCCTGAAAGTCAAAAGTCAAAGGGAAAATTAATCCTGGATATTTACTCCAGAAAAAAAGAGCCTGAATGTGAATAGGTGAGGAAGTAAAGGGAAGGAGTGAAATAGGGAAGGGGAAAATTTTCTTTCAGAGATGAGAGATAAGAATCACTGACAAATGACCCTATGGGAGAAGAAAGATATTCTATAAAGGGACTTTACAATGGGTATTATCTGCAAGGATTTGGTATTTAGAGATACCATTTGTCCTACCTTAGAAGAGGATTCAGAATTTCTGAGGGACAACTGACACCAAGAAGGATAAAAGGGAATAATAGATCCACAAAAAAAAACCCCAAAGACTTTTAAGCACATGTGGGAGAGAGAGGGGAGGAAATGACTAAGAGGAGTGCAAAGGTCATTAGGAAACAGAAAAATCAGGATTCCTACCATTGGACATTATTCTATCTATCACTTGAAGGATTGGTTTTTCAAGGAGTGAAGCAGAAGAGAGAAAAAAATGGGTTGATGGCAGATTCTACAAGGCAATAACAGGAATTGTTTAAAAGTAAAAACAAATGTTTTCATGATGAATACAAAGAATAAAAAAGATTAAATAAATAAAAAGACTAAAGTAGAAAGAAAGGGATAATAAAAAAATGAAAAGAATAAGGAAAATATATATATTTTTAGAAAAGGGTAATAAAAAAGTAAAAAATTTAAACAAAACAAGTTGAAGGGGAGAAGAAAAGGAAAATTAAGATCTCTTACCTGAAAGGGAAAAGTAGGGGAAGAAATAAGTAACTCAGTAAAAGAGAGCAAAAAAAATTAATAATTACAGAAAAACTCCATATTTACATCCTGTTATAGTAATTCAGAGGTGTTTCAGAATCAATCTATTACTTAATAGATTGTATTTACAAGACTTCTTCTCACTTGCTTATAGATTATAGAAATTTGCTACAAAAGGAAAAGGAAGGACATAGTTATAATGATGTCAAACCTTGTCCTGTAAGGAACATAGACTGACTTGATATATATCATAATAGGGGAAAAATATGATAACTCAGATAACCATTCCTGGAGTCAAAACTCAAAGCAATATTTAATTATAATTCTAAGAGTTTTTACCTCAAATAGTAAAATTTCCCTAATCATAGTTTAGGCTTTAAATATTATTAATTTTCTCAGGTTTCCCTAGCAGGTAAGTTTTATTTTTCCTTCCCTTATAATTTTTTTTAAAAAGTCACATCTGGCATTTCAGACACACAGTGAATACCTGATAGCTGATTCATATTAATGCATTCAAGTTATATATCTTTAAACCACTCTATATAGTGTCATAATTTTTATACATGAGAAAAGTTTTCATGAGCAAACATGTGAATTCCCCCTATTTTACAAGGAATATAAAATGGGATCCTATTTTCCTGGTTCTAAATTCTCAATTGTAGTACTTTAGATTTTGCAACTAGTAATCAATTGAGCTAATAAGATCTTATGACCTGGCATGTATGTCTCCATGTATTTTAAAACAAAATATATACCATTAAATAATTAAGTTTTAAAATATCTATTTTTATCACATTCTTTTAGCAACTCAATTTGTAATCTAACACTTAAATTAGATTTATAATCTAATCCCTAAAGAAGAGAAGTTATTTGTCAAACATATTTTTAATATAAAAAATTAAAACACAATAATAACATACACGATATCATGTATTTAAAACTCAAAATAAAACTTATTACTAGTCAGATGAGATCAATTTAGTTAAATGCATTTCCATATTATCCCAGAGAAAATATTCATTTTGTCACTCATATGTAAAACTTCATATAGAGTTATCTAAGCCAGATAGGTGGCACAGTGAATAAAGTACTTGCCTAAAGTCTAAAACACTCATCTTCAAGAGTTAAAATCCAACCTTAGACTTCTACTAGGTATGTGACCCTGGGCAAGTCACTTAACCTTGTTTGCATCCTCAGTAAATGAGCTAGATTTACTACCTTTGTAAAAAAAAAATCTAAAAAGTGTCACAAAGAGTCAGACACAACTGAAACAATTCAATAGCAACAAAAGTAGAGCAATTATACCAGTTAAAATTTATATTCCAGACACTGTATTAAGCACTTCACAATTATTATATAATTTCAATCCTCACAACCATGGAAGGTGGGTACCATTATTATTTCCTTTTTACATATCAGTAAACTCGGGTAAACAAACAAGATAACTATTTTTAACATGACACAGCTAATAAATTTTAAGACTGGAAAGTAACTTAGATTTCCCTGCATTTTTCCAGCATATTTTAATGAGAATACATTTCACCACATCATATAATTTATATATATGATAAATCTTAACCAAATAAAACCTGTCTTTACAACTATATAATCAAAAACTCAATTTTCCAGTGCTATTAAAGTACATCTGCTTTTTAAAATTTAGAACTTAGCATTTAATCATTAGATCATTCCCAAAGTTTCAAAGTAGCACTTTCACTTTTCCATAATAATTTTTAATTTACTTTCTTTCAAAAATCACCTTAAGGGCCAAATTAATTGCCTTCCATCTTTATAATCTAACTCAACCTTCTTTCCTTCCAAAACTTTTCAATATTTCTCCTAAGGTGATAGTGAGTGAAAGATTCCAAGTGGTACCCTTGAATACCCATCTCTTTACTTGGTGTTCATGAGATTCTAGATCCAAGATATTATGCCCCCAGGATAATCTTTTGGGGACAGAATAATCTGTCTTCTAATCATATTCCAAATTATTTAAATAATTAATTTTATTCCATAGAATTTCTCCTTTTCAATTTAGTAAAATTTAGCAAATTTTGTGCAAATGACCACTTCAATTAATTAAACATTGTTTCTAAGAGCTTCCAAATGTATACTTTCTTTCTAATATTCTTTGGTGACCTTACTTCTAATTTACCCAAACAACTAATTCTGCTATACAGTCTATTTAAAGGTTCCCAGAAGACATTTTCAGTTCTTTGTGACCTCCCCCTTCCATTCATTGTAAATATTTACCCCATTATTCAGAATAAAGTCTAGGTTCAGATGTTAGTAGAGGCAGGGTCCTGCTCATGAACTCTTGTTTATTTTGAATCATGCTTTCCATTTCTTTATTAAATTAAACTAATTTTAATTTATACCTGATTTAAACAAGTTTTTTTTTCTTTTCATGATCAGCAAAGGTTTAAAAGAAGTAGCCAATTAATTTTCAGACAAATTTAAAATACAAACCGCAAGCCTAATTTTTTTCTTCACTCTGGGATTACTTTCAAACTAACTGCCTTCCTTCATTATGTTATAATAATAGACCTATAAATCTCCAGAGGAAAAGTTATCTAAATGCTTTTTGTCCCTGAAAATTTTATAGTATTTAGCTCATATTTTCCTTAAAATAAATTGTACAGAGTGGTACTCCAAAACTCATTAAGATATTTCAGCATATGTTATGATTCTACTAAGTGCCTTATCAGAAGAATGAGTTCCTGGAATTACCCAAAGTCCCAAGAGTTCTCCTTTGCAAACTTAAAATGATTAATCCCCAAATTCCTTAATTAATTATCTCCAATCTCTTCAATCTCCAAACCCCCAAAATCTACTAAAATGTTTTAGTAGTTACCATAATTTGGAATCTTTTATTCAGCTATAATGCCACAAACTTCTACAAACCAGGAAAAAAATTTTTTTCTTTCTTGATTATCTGACTTTATCTCTCTGAAACCAATGTGACTAGTGCTGAAGTGACAGAAAGGTTTTCTTTTTTCTTTTACCTTATCTCTCAATGAAAGCCTAAAATGGGAGTTAGACCAGCTTCGTGCTAGAGAGAGAGTTTAGTATCAGATTACTAAATTCCATACTAAACTCCATAGAAAACTATGGAGCTTCTTCAAGTATAAACTTCATTAATCTTCCACAATATGCTAAAACTCTTTGATTGAAGTCTTTCTGGCTGGCTATATTTTTTTCCCCTAGAAATTTTTCAAGGTAGCAGAATCTATAAATAACACTAAATACCATGCAAGACAAAGTTTTTTTCCTACATTTTAACAAAGAAACAAAAACATAGACAAAATGATATGAAAAACTTACCCATCCCCCTCCTGTTTTGAAGGTTAGTTCCATCATCTAAGCACTCCATGGCAGGTATTTGATAAGATAAATATATACTTTCTAACTTACCTATCTTCTACTGAAAGTCTAATCTTAAAATATTTAATTTGCCACAAACAAAAGTCCCTTCTTCAGGTCAATTTTAGGACTAATTTGGATTTATATTTATTTTACTATAATTTGAGAGATCTATTTTTTTAGTCACCCTCCACTCCTATATGGGAAGTTCCAGGTCAATAAGAATTTCCTTGATGGGGTGTCAGTTTAACAATCACTATTCCACTAGTCTTAGACAAAAAGAAATTTTTTCAGGAGGGGAATCCTTTAGAATTTTTCTATTACTGGAACCCATTGTTCTTGTGAAGGAAACATCTCTTACCCAGCAGGGAGGAAATAAATCAACCAGGGAAAACCTCTCTAACTACATTGGGGTGTATATCCATTCCTATGATGTCAGAGTTTATCTTAGTTCAGAAGAATTTGAAATTGAGTAGGGGACTCTGACCTCTAGAAGCAGGGTTCTATGAAGTTTCTGAAAGTTCATCTAGGGTTCTGAGTTTGATCTCAACCTGGTTGGCTTCACACTGTGATGGGAGAGATCTGAAATAACTAGGGAAACAAGGTTTGAATTTCTAACCATGCCAATTTTTTCAAGGAAATTAGGACCCCCACCTCTGAAAACTAAATGTAGAGAAGACATTTTATACATTAAAAGGAAACAACAAGGTACAAATCAGAATACAAGATTAGGTCATTTGATTTCTGATTGGAAATAAAGTAGGGATTTTCTGAGTTGGGAAGGGCATGGCTGAGTTTCAAGTGTTGGGAGGGGGAGATCAAGCAGATGAACCTTTCCAAATGTAAAATAGGATGTCACTTAATTCCTATAACTAAAAAGCAAGTGGAATTTACAAAAAAGTAAAACTCAAAATGGAGCCAGTTTTATAAGATAGAGTTCCCACAATTCCCACAATATTCTCAGAAGAAACTGTCCTTCCCCTTCCTTTGAAAATCTTACCAGAAAAACTATATTTCATTACTGGACACCCAAAGCAATTAAAAGACTCTCTTCTTTTTCTTCACAAAAAGAACAGTTCTTTGTAAAAAGAACTAAACTGGGATTTGAGGCAATTAATTGGGACATCCCACCCATTCTAATCTGCCCTTATTATATACAAGGCACTGTGCTATTTATGAGGGATAAAAAATAAAATGGAAAACAGTCCTGACCTTGAGAAAAATCTCATTCCTTCTCTAAGACTCATTTTTCCCAGATATAAATTTGCATAGTTTAAATTATATAAAACCCTTAAGATAAGTGGAAAATTAACTCCAGTGGAATTTTTTAAAAGACAGAAGGGGGAGAGATGTTCTATTCTTTAGGAGAAAAGCAATGAGTAAAAATAATAAGGTTTTAATTATTCTTTGATCAATTAATTATTAGTCCTTTGTGCCTTTTGCTTCCTATGACTTTGTATAGATAGATTTTATACATCATTATATGTGTATATTTTAAAACTATTACTAGGCAAGGTTTATTTCATGCTTTTTAATGTTGCTTGTAATTAGACATATATATGATTTATTTTCCATGATTTTCTGGAGTTTTTTTAAATCACATGGTAAGGAGACCAAAACCTTTTTGGCCTAACTCAATACTCTGAACACAGTAAATACTTAGAAAAATGTTTATGATTAAATAGTGTTGCTCATTTTTCAATTCAAATAATATGGTGTTTATGGTGCTAAACATTGTGCAGAAATCAAAGATGATTTAAACTTTTCTCTGTCTCATAAATTTTACAATCTTGAAGGGGAAATGAATATAAATGCGAGGAGGGTATCAATTTGATTAATCCTTTCATCAACCTTATGATAACTTTGCTTTGAGCCATCTGATTGAGGAAAAAAGTAGGCATTTTCTGAGTTGGGAAGGGAATGGCTGAGTTTCCATGGAGAAGGGTTTGTATGTTATCTTCTTACCTTTTTACTGTGAGGAAAGAGAAACTTATATGACTCCCAATGACTAAGATTCAGTAGGACAGGCTCAGAGACAACTTTTTTGTGGTCTACTAACTGCTTGGTAGTCATGATAATTAAGTGGCATCCTGTTTTACATTTGGAAAAGTCCACCAGCTTGTCATATGGGTAGATGCTTACTTTTTTTCACTTTTTAGAAGTTCTTAGCTGGTCACTTTCTACCATATATCAAGGATATTTTTCTCTTTTCCCTTACCATCAACAGATGAGTGACTTCTAGCAGAAGTACATATCAGTGGTAGATATATGTTTTCACATGTTATCAATATTTTAAGGATTGTCTTTTTAAAATGCCAATTTTTGTGTAGAGGAGATGCAATTTTAAATTTTTTAGATGGTATGATCCCAGAATAGAGACTTCTAGTCAGAAAAGCATTTTCTTACACAGCATAAACTTTTGGATTTGTTGTAAGCCAAACTTCAAGAATTCCAAAGTTCAACTGAATAAACAATAGCATGCTAGAGGAATGTAATTTCCTCAACATCAGGATTCTTAGATAAGGAAAAGGATTACCAATCATACCATCCCTAGTAGGACCTCTGACCTCCAAGAAAATATCTGAGATCCCAAGGCTGTCACTGTGTTCAGTGCTACCATAACCTCCAAATTGAACTAGAGGTCATCACCATGTACTAAGCAAGCTGTTTGAGCTGCTTACTTGAGGCATAGACCCAAACCGCAGGCCATCTGGATTCCCTCTTTCTGCTATCATTTTTGTGAGCAATATCCCTATTTGTATACTTTTCCTGCTCACTTTAAAGGTACCATTCTTGACCTCAGTATGAGAGGTCATTGAGCTACCTTTATTTTTTATGTTTTGGTCATTGCTCCAATTCAAGGTGATTACAAGCACTCCCCTGGCATTCTCCCCTTGCTATTTCAACCTCCTGCTGCTAGTGTTTCTAGTTAAACTACATTATTTTCCCTATCAGACTTTCTCTTTTAAAAGAAACAGACAAAATTTTAAATAAAAGGGATTCTTACTATTTCATCTTTGACTCTGAAGCATCTTTACTATCAAAAAATGGATTGTAATATAATGAATGATACTTTTAGCTCATATGAAGTTGAGAAAGAAATTAGAATCAGAGAATTGGAAGCAAAAATGAGTCAAACAAATTACAATTTTTTAAAGAAACCGGCATTGAAGTAAGCAAGGTCTGTGGCTCAGAATGTTGTGGTGGTTGTTTTTTAAAATTGGAATGGAGTAGATGCTCACTCATACACAGTGGAAGTGAACTGAAACAACTCAAACCTGGAGCGCCATCTGGTGGTCTCTTCAGGTATGGTACTCCAAGTAGCTCTTCAATCATCCACCTTTAATTCCAAAATAATAGGTGTCTCTGGGAGTGGGGCATGTACCATTTATGTTTATTCATCATTTTGTTAAAATTTTCATTTTCCAAGACTAATTGCATGTAAGTCCATAATAGTTCTGGGGGGGGGGTATGGTGTAATCTTCATATTCTCATCAGCCTTCTCATTTTCTTCAACCCATTGACTGATCTGTGATTACACCTTAAACAGACAGTTCTCCATTTAACATTTAAATTCTTGTACCTGTAGGCACAAGCCTCCTGATTTAGGGCATTATCCTTTACCTTTTAGCCCCTTACCTCTTCTGCATATCTAAGTAGATAGGGGATAGCAGGGAAAAGTGGGTAGATTACTAAACCTAGGAGTTCAAAAAGTTTATGTTTGAATATTGCCTCTGATACCTACTTTTATACTATAGATGAATCATATACTTTAATTACTGAGATAGTTTTCCCAGAAGTAAAATATCAGCAGTTAGTATTCTATTATGGTCTTCAAATGATAAAATATATTTACATTGTAAACTTAAAATACTAAATAAATGTTAGTTATTATTACAAAATACACTTACTAGCTAGGTGACATTGGGCAAGTCACTTAACCTCCCAAATGTCATGGTCTTCTTCAAAAATAAAACATAAGCACCATCAACATGGTTGAAAACCACTGTTTGAGGCCATTGACCAGTCAGGCAGAATGGAAGGGTAGATGCTTAAAGAGATATCATGATACTCTTTAGGTCAATGATATCAAACTCAAATAGAAACTACTTTTATTATAGATACTTTATCTAGTCCTTTGCATATTGTTCAATTTCATTATGACAAATTGAGAACCAGGTCTACACAAATGATTCAATTCTTTTTTATTGACATCTCAGAATGTCAAGTTTGTAGGATGCTTAGATATCAAATAGATCTTAAAGGCCAATTAGCCCAAGGCTTGTTATTTTATAGATGAAAGTAAAGAGATTTGACAAAAATCAAATATGTATTAAGTTTATCTTCAAAATTTGAACCCACATCCTCCTATTCCAAATCCAATCTCCATTCCAGTCCCTTACTCTTAGTAAGTTTTGGCAATAGATCTCACTAAGGTTTCACAGGGACAGCAAGTTGGTACAGTGTATATAGCATACTAATTCTGGAGTCAGGAAGATTCATCTTCAAGAATTTAAATTGACCTTGGACACTTCCTAATCGTTTGACTCTGAACAAATCACTTAACCCTCTTTGCTTCAGTTTTCTCATTTATAACAAATGAAGTGGAAAAAGAAATAGTAAAATGCTCAAGTCTCTTTGCCAAGAAAACTCCATTTGGGGTCAGGAAGAATCACATACAACTAAAATTGACTGAAATGAACTCACTAAGGTTCCACAAATTTGTATCAAAAGAATGAAATCTGAATTATTTTTTACTATCAACATCAGTCTACTTATTCCTACATTAATTATTACAACTATATAAAAATCACATTTAAGCAAATGGACAAGCTATGCAGGAATCCATAGATACTTCACCTTAATGTATTCATGTTCTCTCTTTTGCAGGCATTTCACCAGTCATAATAAGAGAGCACAATTTATTCATACCTTAATATGCTCTTTCATCCAAAAATCTTCCTTAGAGTACCTACCTACCATTCTGAGGACTTCCTCAAACTATGAATTCTTTTGGAATTCTCTGACTAGTTATTGCAAAAAATCAGCACATGAGACAGAGACATGTAAAACTACAACAAATTCATTTAAGTATGAGACACATTCTCCAGTAGATGATATGTAATAATGTATGTTTCAATTCAATTAGTGATATTCATGTCATTCTTTCATTCATCCAAGTGAGGCAAAAAGAAAACATCTTGTTAGCCAGTACCTTGGTCTGGAGAGGAAAGGGGTACTTGATAACAAAAGAGGAAGACTGAATGCTTGCTAACATAACCATTTCCATTGTTATTGTTGTTGTTTTTCCTTCCTTCTTGAAAAGAATCATGACATCAGGGAGGTGAGGCTATGGTAGGCAAGTGAATTAGATTTTATTGAGGAAGGGGTTTACAAAGTCGCCAGTCTCACTTTCTTCTCTGGTACCCTCTGGGTTTAGTGATCAGTTTTAACTAAAGATGGCCTTCATTCATAAAGAGACAAGAAAAAGAAAAGAAGCAGATTTCCTTAGGCTATTAAGTCATCCCAGGCTATAATAATATCATTTGTAGCAAACTATCTCCTTAACCTCTTTTTATGTGAATGTTAGGATGGTATACATATCACAAGGTAAAAGGAAATTTAGTAATCCAGCTCAAAATCCTCATTTACAAATGCCACATGACCTGCCTACCCTAACACAGCTAGTAAAGAGAAGAGCTAGAATTTTGACTTTTAGGTTCATGAACTCTAAATCCAGTTTCCATTGTAATATTCTGTCCTTTGTATGAGGGATTTGACTTTCTACTTGGTCCCAAAGGACATACACAGGAGTAAAAAAGGAAGAATTGCAGAAAAGATGAATTGGATCTATAAAACTCCTTAATAATAGAAACAATAGGGGTAACTTGGTGGTGCAATTGATAGAACACCAGCCCTGAAGTCAAAAGGACTTGAGTTCAAGTACAGTCTCACACACTTAATAAATTATCTAGCTGTGAGACCTTGGGCAAATCACTTAACCTCATTGTTTGCAAAAATCAAGAATAATAATCCAAACTTTACAAAGTAAAGGAAATAGTAGGACTCTAGAAACTCTCAATTGCTAATCTAACTCTCCAAACACTCTGCATTATGCTTTACCTCTTATATCCAATCAGTTGCTAAAACCTATCAATTATATTTTCACAGCTTCTCTCTTATCTGGGAGTTATAGTGTGAGGAGTAATAGGAATAAAAGGAGGTTTATGAAAGAGCTTCCTATTAATCTCCTTGTTTTCTGTCTCTCCTTTGTCTAAATCACCCCACAAATCTGTCAAATTAATACTACCAAATCAGAGGTCTGGTTCTGTTGACTTTCTTATTCTTCCTCTTAATATTTCAAGCCTCTCAAAATCCTGATCTTTATGTTCCAATCAAACTAGACTGACTGTTCCTTGTATACAGCATTTCATCTCTTGCCTAAGTGTAAAACATTTCCCATCCCCACCTTCCCCCCACTGCTAGTACCTTCCTTCTGGGATTAATTCCCATTTTCCCTGAGATGATGATGTTTGTACTTCATTCTCAAAGAAGACCATGACATCAAAGAGGTAATGCTATGACAAGCAAATAAATTAGGACCTGCTATGCTGACACCAGACTCACTTTCTCCTCTAGAGTCAACTGGATCCAGTGGTCAGATATTAATCAAGACTACTGGACTACTGTAGATTGCCCAAGATTGAAAGTAATCAAAATTAAGTGACTTGCTCAAGGTCACATAGCTACTGAGACCGAATTTGAACTCAGGTCCTCCTGACTTCAGAGCCAGCACTCTACCCACTGTGCCATCCAACTGCCCTGTATATAGTTCCCCATATATATAAGTTGTGTGTAAGTAGTCATTTTCCTGTTTCCTTCATTAAAATGTGAGTTTCTTAAGGAAGGGATGTGTTTTTTGGTTTTCTTTGTATCATTAGTCTTGGCACTAATTCAGTATTTAATGATGATTGATGATTATGGTAGTTATAGTTGTGGTGATAGTGGTGATGGTGATGGTAGGGTGATGGTGATGTTACTGGTAGTGATGGCAGTGTTGGTGATGATGGTGGTGATGGTGATGGGGGTGATAGTTGTGGTGATGGTAGTAATGGTGATGATGGGGTGGTGGTGATGTTAGTGATAGTGTTGATGATGAGAAGAGGAGGAGGATGAATTGGTAGCTTAGTAAGAACAGGTAAAGATCAATGAATAACTTATCTACACTCTAATCATGAGTGCTAAATGATCAACTCCTAAACCCTTGACTCTGAGGAAGTTGTTGCAACAGCTGAGTTCCCTGGGGTATCCCAGTCTTCTATATTTTACCTATTTAATTCTTGCTTTCTAGGGTCCTTGTCCCATTTTATAGATATAGTGATATATCTTGTGAAAAAGAAAGGGAAAGGGGTGGAATTAGGCAAATATGAACTTAGTTTTACAGATGATCTATAAAGTCAAATAATCATTTATTAAGCACCCACTACCATATAGCAGTCAGTCAACAAGCATTTATTAAATGCTTACTACTATATCTCTGATGTTATACTAAATACTAAGCGTGGAAAGTCCCTGCTCTCGAGGAATTCATAGTCTAATGAGATGAGGGACAATATCATGAAGACAAACATGAACAAATAAGAAATATGCATGGGCAGCTAGGTGGCACAGTGGATAGAGCGCTGGCCCTGGAATCAGGAGGACCTGAGTTCAAATCCAGACTCAGACACTTAATAATTGCCTTGGGCAAGTCATTTAACACCATTGTCTTATAAATAAATTTTTTTAAAAAAAAGAAATATGCATGATAAATTAGAGATAATCAATCAAGAGAAGGTACTGGCTTTAAAGGAATCAGGAATAGGTTTCTTGTTGATATTTGGATTTCAGCAGGATCTTAAAGAAAGCCAAAAAATGCAAACAAGAAAGGACTCCAGAGAGGAAGAGAAACCAGTGAACATACCTGAAGTCATGAGATGACATGTTTTGCTTTAAGGAACAGCAAGGAGGCTATTATCAAGAGTACGTGAATGACACCATATTAGACCCTGATGAGACAAATACCAAAGTGAGACAATCTCAGCCCTAAAGGTCATGACATTGAACAATGGGAAAAACATTCATTCAGAATTAATCCATCAATAAGTATTATATCTCAATATGTGCCAGGTACTGTACTAAACTTTGGAGATTAATTCAAAGTTTAATTCTCTGAAGGGCAGGATAGATGATGAGATGAAATCTGAAATTGTTACCCCATCCAACAAAAGAACCTGATAAAGATTTTAATCTAAAATGAATTCTGACCCATTAGGCAGATATGAGTAGAGGTAGTTCCTTTGCAAAGAGTACTTGAAGCTGGGGATGATCTAGATGTGAGAGTGAACAGTCATGATCCTCAGTCCCTCATTAGAATAGGTCCACTTTTCATTATATTATACATTCTTCTCATTAAATGGTAGTTTATTGCCACTTTCAGGAATGTCCACTCTTCCAAGGGCATATTAGCCTTGAGTGGGTTACATGAAGGGTCTTTAAAATTTTGAGTGTCACTGACTCCTTTAATCTGCTAAAAACATTAATAAAATGATCAATTACTCAGAAATTGTCTCTTGAACTTTTATATGAGTATACCCATGAATAAAGTTGTGTTTATAGCTACAGATAGATAAATTACATATGTATGTGCATATATAGTTGTATATACATAGGTGGATCTCTATATTGTAGATCTATTTAGAGGTATGCATGTATATGTGAATATTGAGTACATACATACATACATGCAAACATACACACAAATGTGTACACCCATATTGCTGAAGGTAGGTATAACAACTGAAAGGATGAGTATAATAAAGGAGGTGGCACTAAACCTAAACTTTGAAGGAACTTAGGATTTCCAAGGAGAGATGAAGAGAGAAAATATTCTAAGAATAGAGGCTAGCTTATGCCAAAGCATAGAGGCAGGAGACAAAGGCTCTTATAAAGGGAACAGCAAGCAAACCAGTTTGTTTGATTATAATTTCAGTTTTGAGTGGGAGGATGATGTAATCAACCTGGAAAGATAGGCTAGAGAAAGATTGTGAAGAACAGAGTACCAATGGATTGTATTTTAAAGTAAACACAATAAGGAACTATTGTTTTTGAAATATCAATTTGGAAGATGATTGAAGGTTTGAAAGAAGGTCTTTTGAATCCAAGTTAGGAGTGTCCTTTTGATTTACCGATTGTCACTTAATCAAATAAGCTAGAAATTGGTTACTTGACTGAGTTTAAAACCTGAGCATTTCACTTTTTCAAAAACTTTAGTACTTACTATTTTGTGAAAACTGTGCGTTTGTCCAGATTGGACATAAGGAGTAAAGAGACTTTGAGCTTAAAAAAACTGATCTGTATGTAGCTATCACCATCACTCTCCTAGAAACTTGAGTTCTGGCACTATTTATTTATTTTTTGTCATATAAGATTAGTAGCAGGTTTTGAACTGGGCAAAACCTAGGACAGCAGATTTTTACCCTTTCTCTCCAGACCTTCCCCAGTCCTATTCTCCCAGGAGGCAAAATATAGGCTGTGTCCCATTTTTTGCTGAAGGCTTAAGATCTGGGGAGATCTGAACTGGAACTGGAGAGGCTCTAGGGAAGGTGTGGGAAGGCTTCCCTATCTAGTTCCCATACACATTTTCCCAAGATATCTGATCAAAATCCCCACAGCTACCCAAGAAATCCACAAACTGGTGCAATGGGCAAGACGATGACATATCAATATAGTGTTCAACACTACAAAACACATCATTACCATAGGAGCATCACTGATGCCTCTGGCTTCTAGTACTTCATTAAGAACATGATCATTGTCACAACTTACATACTGGCATGGTCTCCCTCACTCATTCCCTAGAGATAAAACCTGTGAAGTAGAACTTTTCCCTGGGTCCTTATACAGGACTCTTCAATAAGAGTCAAAGATCAAAATAATCAAGAGAGACTGCAGTCAAAAAAACCCTGATATTAAACTATATTGAGTAGAGTGTCCAAAACATAAAAATTGATATTTTCTGTTTTATTCTGACTTGATCAAACTAATTATGAGTCTTGTGCCTAGTTCTGAGTGATATTCTTTTAAAGGGATCATCTCAAAGAGGAGAGTTATCAGGGTGGCTAGGTAGCACAGTGGATAGAGCACCAGCCCTGGAGTCAGGAGTACCTGAGTTCAAATCCGGTCTCAGACACTTAATAATTACTTAGCTGTGTGGCCTTGGACGAGTCACTTAACCCCATTTGCCTTGCAAAAAAAAACCCCTAAAAAACAAAAACAAAGAGAGAAAGAGGAGAGTTGCCAAAAGAAATGGCTGTAAATGAAAAAAATTACATGGTAGAGGTAAAAGAGACCTGATACCCATTTTCTTCAGATATTTGAAAGGCCATCATTTGAAAGAAGGATTAGACATGTCCTACTTGTCTATGGAGAACAAAACTAAGAGCAATGGGTAGATATTAACAAAGGAAATTTTTTACTTGAAATAAGGAAAATTTTCCTATAAATTAAGAACCATCAAAAAGTGAAATCAGTTACCTGGGGAGGTAATAGAGCAAACCCTATTCTTTCTTGAATATTTAGAATGGAAAGTGCTGGGTCCATATCTCTCATTTTACAGGTAAGGAAATTGGTAAGTAATTTGTCTAGAATTTATAGTCAGTGTTTAAGGTAGGATCTGTTCAAATCAGAGTTAATCTCTCAGTTCTACATTCTATTCTAAATGATTTCTTTAGTGCGCTGTTAGAGAGAATTCTTATTCCAGATACAGGCCAGACTAGATTGACTCTTTTTTCTTTTTTTGTTTTTGTTTTTTGAAAGGCAGTGGAATTAACTGACTTGCCCAAGATCACACAACTAGGTAATTATTACGTGTCTGAGGTCACATTTGAACTCAGGTCCTCCTGACTTCAGACCTGGTGCTCTATCTACTGTGCCACCTAACTGCTCCACTGTGCCACCTAGCTGCCCTTAGATTGACTCTTCAAATTGGACTAGATGTTCCCTCCTATTTCTGAGATGCTGAAATTTTGGAATATAAGTTCCTCTGTTCAAGGTTTTCTCCATTAGCTGTATCCACTTGTCTCTTGTTCTAGTGGAAAGAGTATTCTCATGAAATACATGAGATTCAGGCAGCCTTTCCCCTTCCCTACCCAATGAGTCTTGCCTTGTAATGAGGATTAGAGAAAGAAGAAAAGCAGTTTAACAAAACTAACCATCACCTCGCCTGTCTGACAGAGTAGGTATTATTGCATACCCATAGTTTCTCACCTCCACAATTCAGGGAAGAGAGTGTGTGTGAAATATTTGAATTCTTGTTACCAATTTTTTATTTCATTTTTAGGGTCCACAAAAATAATTAGTAAAAGTCTGGACTCAAATGAAGTGCAGATATCCATTCTCTTTCAAACTTGAGTCTATCTGTCCTCTCAGCTTAACATTTTTATACTTCTCCTGCACAGGCAGACTGTGTGGTGATCATTTTGGCAAGAGGAAGGAATGAGTTTGAAGTAGGCATCTCCAAGAATGGGCAGATCAGGGGGCAAGCCCTATAGATTTTTATACTGCATATGAAAGCAGTTCATTTCAGATGTCAATAAAATGAACTCCACTAAACAACCTTACAGTCAAAATAACTTCCAGAAGATCATAAAGGAAGTAAACAATTTTATCAAAAAGATTGACACACTGTGGTCTTTGTGCCCATCTCAGGGTGGCATAGGAACAATCTGTTAAAGGCTAGGAGTAAGGTTAGTGTTCTTATGGTTGAGGTAAAATGTTAATATAGCTGGGAGAAGGGTCCCTGGCAAAACAGTTTGATAAGACTAAGAACAGATAAACTCAGAAAAGTCTGGGTTATAAGTCATAGAATCTGCCATGTAAAGCTTTTGAAATTTTTGGATGAGGCACGGGCTTGGATAGGTAAACAAATGGAGGTGAGAATTAAAGGGGGATAAATTGCTACTTCCAGTTCACTTTGGTTCATACTGCTACCCATCCCCAAAGACGTCATGGTTCAAGAAGAAAGAGGTTTAAAGAAAGGAGCATGGTACCAGTGGTGAAGCCCTGGATTCTATCATTCCCAGCATCTTACCTTGTCAGTAAGTCAGTGCAAGATATTTGCAGGATTGAAGGTGAGTGAACAGGAAAGGAAGAAGAAAGTGGCATAAAGTTTCCCTTTGCCAGATGGGCAATTTATAAGTGTTAGGAATTGGAGAGATGAACTATCTCATGCTAAAATGCATAGGAAAACCTTAAGAGACAGGAAGCCTGGTATACTGAAGTCTTTTTTTTAAGGTTTTTGCAGGACAAATGGGGTTAAAGTGGCTTGCCCAAGGCCACACAGCTAGGTAATTACTAAGTGTCTGAGACCAGATTTGAACCTAGGTACTCCTGACTCCAGGGCCAGTGTTTTATCCACTACGCCATCTAGCCGCCCCCTGAAGTCTTTTTTAAATTTAAGATTGATTTTTTTAATTTTGAAGTCCAAATTCTCTCCCTCTCAACAGCCTTACCACCACCTATGAAGAAGGCAAGCAATATGATATCCATTATACATCATAATCTTTAGTACTATGTCTCAAGATGGATTTAGGCTTTCACATATATAATTGTTTTATACAGTTATTCAAAAATGTTTCAATCATGATTTTTAAAAATGAAATGATAAAGAGAAATTAAATGTTATCCATCTTGAGATTTTCCTGAGCTTTACCCAAAACACCTCCAAACAACTTTATATAATGACTCAAAACAAATTCTGGAGTGGCAGAAGTGACAAAAAGATGGGGTGAAACAATCTTCCAGCCCAAGAAAATTTAGAAGATCATCAGGAATGGTCAGTTGCACCAAGGTGAGAGTGTAGATCTTGATTCAGCAAACAAGTATGGAAGCAGTGGCAGTTTCTGGACCTCTCAGCCCAAAGATGGTAAGAGAAGCAAACAACTGGTCAGAAGGATGTTTTCAAGAATTCCTTTGCTGGCATTGAGGGATGGGACTTTGTTGCTTTGCCCATATTTGGATCTGGGTGGCAGTCCTGAACTCAGTCCCAGAGCAAGGAGAAGTACTAGCACACCAGAATTTGTTGCTGCAGGGGAGCTGGGACCTTGATGACAGTTCCAAGACAGAAAAGTGTGCTTATGGTTGCTCATAGACTGGGGCACAAGCTGGGGGGGTAGTAAACACACCTTTCCCTAGATCATAAAACCCTGGAAGAACCAAAAATTACAGATCCCCAGAATTATCTCTAAAAACACCTACATACATTAAAAAAAAAAACCTGAAGCTTGGACCAGAGACTTCTCCATTCTTGGAAGCAGATTCTCATGTTAGCACAGAGTTAAAAGTCAAGAAATAGGATAGAAAAAAAAAAAGCAAAGAGCAGAAAAAAAAATCTTAATTATAGAAAGTTACTATGGTGACAGGAAAGATCAAAAGACAAAATCAAGGAGCAGCTACGTAGCACAAGTGAATAGAGTGGGGCAGCTAGGTGGAGCAGTGAGTGGATAGACAGCACTGGCCCTGGAGTCAGGAGGATCTGAGTTCAATTTCATCCTCAGACACTTAATAATTACCTAGCTGTACAGCCTTGGATGAGTCACTTAATCCTTTTGCCTTGCCAAAACAAAAACAAAATACAAAAATAAGTGAATAGAGCACTGGTCCTGGAGTCAATAAGATTGAAGTTCAATTCTAGACTTATACTCGATATTTATTAGCTATATGACCATGGACAAATTACTTCACTCCATTGCCTCGCCAAAAAAAAAAACAAAAAACAAGACCCCCCCCCAAAAAAAGACACACACACACACACACACACACACACACACACACACACACGAGAGGGCAACAAAGTCAAATTTCTATATACAAAGACTCAAAGAAAACTATGAATTGATCTCATGTCATGGAAGAATTCAAAAGGAATTACAAAAATCAAGTGAGAGAAGTAAAGAAAAAATTGGGAAAATAAATGAGAGTGATACAAGAAAAACAAAAAAAGAGTCAACAGCTTGGTAAAGGAGATACCAAAAAATACTGAAAAAAATAATAAAAATGGTAAAAGAGGCAGAAAAATAAAATGAAAAATGTCTTTAAAACAGAATTGGCTAAATGAAAAAGATACACAAAACTTCACTGAAGAGAAGAATTCCTTAAAAAACAGGGGAAATATTAAATTCTTGTAATTTCAAGTAGAAAGATGAAATATGCAAGGAAGAGATGAAGAATGCTTCAATGGCATGTTTCAATTAGAGGTCTGAGAAGATCAATGCAACCTGGGAAAATTGCCCTCTTTAACACTATTTGAGGAAGGGAATAAGAAAAATAGGTAAAGTAAAAAATAGATCTGACTTTGGAACCTACATCAGCTACTTACTAGCTCTATAATAACCCTAAGCAAGTCACTTAACTACTTTAGCCTCAGTTTCCTAATCTGTAAAATTGAGGATAATAAATTGAACCTATTTCACAAGGTTGTGGTAAGGATCGATTGTAAAGTACTTTGTAAAATATTAAATTGTTATAAGAGTGTTTGCTATTATTCTTGATGAGATATAAGAAGGTCAACACACTAAAGATTAGATGACTGTAACTATATGAATTTGCTTGTTTCATAATATAGTGTTATTTATCTGAAGTTAAATCAGTTATTTTTCTGAATAAGCAGAAAAAATCAAGATCAGAGTATTTTAAATTTGTTGATGTCATTCAACTATAAAAGAAAATTTTCATCTTGAAAATGACTTTCTGTATTTATTGAACCCATAACTAAAATGTGGTTAATTTCATGAGGAAAACATCAAAAACAAGTGTTGCCATCTAATAGACATCTATAACATATCATAAATTTAATTCTGATTATATTTTATTAGGTGATACTTTTTCATATACCTGAAAACTTGAGAGTGTGACCTTTGAATTCTCATTTCCAAAATTATACTTACTACAATGAAAGAAGTGAGAAAATCTCAAGGAAAGGGAGTCACATGTTTAAAACTCAGAACCTAAATGTAGCACTCCCACTTAATCCAAGAAGAAAAAATATTCCCCATATCATCTAATTCTAGCACCAGTCACAAAAGATGCAATTTTAAGGGTGGAAAGGTGCTTTTATTAATGATGATAACATGATGCAAAGAAGTATCATAGAACTGCTAATGTAGAAGACAGAATATTGGAATTGGGAGTCAAGCTGAATGACCTGAATTCTTTATTACAATTAACATTAGGTACTATTTATTGCCATGACTCTCTTGAAAACTCTCAACACATGTGGGCCACAGTTTTTTTCTCTCTAAAATGAGTGGATTGAACTCAGTGGACTCTTAAGTTCCTACTGGAACAGATTTATAACATCTGGATGACTTTATTCCTTCCACTAAATTAAAAAATTTGACTTTTCTCCTCTGAAGTTCCAATCTATTCACTCTAAACATCAATATATTGTGTTATCAACATAGGTGTTTAGATGAAATAGCGGGAAAGAGCAAAAGAGAATAGTTTTCTTTCCTTCACCTCCTAATGAAAATTTCCTTTCTTTGCCTTTAGTGTTACTTTAGATTTCTGTTCTATTTATGTTGGAGTGTAAGTGGAAAAAGAACAACATAGCTAACATAGCTCTATATTTTAGCACGATTATACATATAGGACCTATGTTAAATTGTTTTCTGTTGGGGAGAGGAGAGAGAAATGTAAAACTCAAAACTTCACAGAAAAAATGATTGTTGAAAGTTACCATTTTGTGTAATTGAGAAAATGATTTTTTTTAAAGTGGGGAAAGAAAAGAGGTACAGATGTTGAAGACTGAGGCTTGCACCTTTAAATGTCTTTCCTTTTATTTCATTCTTCCTTTAGCCAGGTCTAAGGTCAATCAATTTTGTGTCACATGGTTGTTTTCCTGGCAAAAGAACTATATTGAAATAAAAAATATTGGTGTCCTTCAGGGAAAAAACAATACCTGTTTCTTTTAAAAAGACTCATTGATCTCAATTTTGTACTCTAGAACACTTTCTATTCACTTAATTTTTGTCAGTTACTAAGCACATACAATCAATCAATTTATTCAACTAGTATCTATTATGGGGCTGTTATACAAAGGCACTATGTTATACACTGGCAGTGTCAATAACTCCCAAAGAGTTTACATACTATGACTTCCATAAATTTATTTCATGGTAATACTACATAATTCAACAATTTACTATTGGAGTCTCTTGTTCGTCATAACTTTCCTCAAGGAATCCTTCACATCCTTATTCCTGAAGCTGTAGATCACGGGATTCAGCATGGGGTTTACTATAGTATAAAATACTGATGCCACCCTCTCCTGTGTATTGTTGTCAGTGGATGATGGCTTAAAATACATGAAGATTATGGAGCCATAAAATACAGCAACGACTGCAACATGGGAGCCACAGGTCTTAAAGGCTTTAGCCCTACCTCCAGCAGAATGAATTTGGAAGATGTTTGAAAGGATGAAAGCGTAAGAGAAAAAAATAGACAAAGTTGTCAGAAATACATTGATTCCAGAATTGAACATTAAAAGAAATTCATTGATGTAGGTGTTTGAGCAGGAGAGCTTCAAGAGGGGAAGGATATCACAGAAGTAATGGTTGATGACCTTATCTCCACAGAAGGTTAAGTCAGCCAAGAGACCAGTATGGATAAGTGCTCCACATGCACCAATGATATGCACTCCGGCTACTAGGAGGAAGCATACCTTCTGGGACATGGTGATGTGGTAAAGTAAAGGATGACAGATGGCAACATAACGATCATAAGCCATGGCTGCCAGCATGTAGCACTCAGAAACAGCAAAGTAACCAAAGAAAAAAAATTGAGTTAAACAAGCTGGAAAAGAGATAATGTTTTCTTCTGATACAAAGTTCACCATCATTTTGGGAATAATGACAGAGGAATAGCAGAGATCTATGAAGGACAGGTTACTGAGCAAATAATACATAGGAGTATGAAGTTGAGAACTGATCTTGATTAACAGAACCAAACCCAGGTTTCCTACCATGGATACAATGTAGATTCCAAAGAACAAGAGGAAGAGGGGAAGCTGGAGCTCTTGTTCATTTGTTAATCCCATTAGAATAAACTGAGTAACCACAGAATGATTTCCTACAGACATCATACTTTTAAAATTGAAGTGGAAATCTGTGAGAAGAAAAAAGAGACATTAGATAATTTTTTGCCAAAATTCTCTGATAGAATTATATTATTCCTTCATGTAGCCAAAATTAAAGGACTTCAGGTATTAATGGATTGAAAATAAGCAAAATAAAGTTATAAAGTTAAATCATAAATTTATAAATTATAATATGAAATAAATTTATAAAAATAATATAATTTATATTTTTAGAGTTAAGCACAAAATAGAAACATACAATAGTTGGATGAGAGGGGGAAGAAATGATATAACTGTGATAGACTGAATGTGAAGAGGAATTCTCTTGACCTCTATTTAGAAACATACCTATCAGTGGGGATCTAATAATTAGGAGCCAAAGAAAGAAAGATCAAATTGAAAATGCAAGAATTTATTAGTCAGCTAAGGAATCTGATTTTCCTGATCGCAAATTCAGAGTGATATCAATTTGTTCACTTTTTCAAAAATAACAGTTCAGTTTCACTTACCATATATTGCCTTCCGCTGCAACTTTAAGATTTAAAAAAAAAAATAAAGTACTTCACAGGAAAAGAAGGAATAGAAAAAATGGAAAATGGAAGTATTTGGAATTCAGGATTTTATACCAGAATAAAAAATATATTCCAAGGCAAAAGAAAGGAAGAAGAGACCAAGTATTTTGATAGTTAGGAAACCAGGAATTTTAGACAAATCTTTAGGGTCTTGTTAGGAACTACTTGTTTCAAGAGCACATGCAAATATCCACTTTTCCATTTCTTTGTATAGTTTGTGGGTGTTTTAAAATATTAGCCCACCAGATAATTGAGAGATTTCTGTTTGTTCATTGAACCACAAAATGATTGTCCCCCTCCCCATTCCCTTTTTTGATACTTATTAAGACATAACATTAAATTTGGACTATTCTACAATATATGCATTAAGTTTTTAAGTTCTTCTGTTTTCCTTTATCTTCTGGCAGGTTTCTTTACCATCAGCATTTTTTTTTCTTGCTAGTCAGGGATAATTTTTACCCCCTTGCAAATCTGCAGTGAAGAAATTGGTTTTATAATACAATAGGAAGTTTGATCCAGTGGAGTTCATGAGAGTAATGAAATAAAAATATGTACAAATCATATGCTATCCAAAATATTCTGTTAAAAAATTGATTAGCAAGCATAAATCAGTCAGAATTGAAATAGTTAAGATTCAATAAAGAAGGCAAGTTTAACAAGAATAGATGGTCATAATAAAAAAATCAGTCTTTTCTTTCATAGTTTCTGATGTTATTGTCTTGTACAGTAGTAACTATCTGACAAAAAAATATCTACACTTAGAAATGGAGACTTAGATTTCAAAAGCATTTTTTCCTGTGGTACATTATAAATGGTAATTATACAATGAACTGGGGCATGTAGGGACAAAGAAATAACCATTTATATAAATCTATGCACCAGGTACTGGGTTAAAAAATTTTTACAAATTAGCTTATTTGAAATAGGACAAGGAGGAACTGGATTTAAATCTCTAGTTTTGTCTTAAATCTGGTTTAATGTCCCTTCCCAAGAGGACCAGGGTGCTGCAAGAAAAAAAAATGTTTTTAAACAAGCCTATATAATCAGGAATCAGACACTGAATATGTCAATGTCTTTTTAGACAACAGGTATCTTGATCCACTGTCTTGAGTTTAACCCTCTACTTTTATGGAATCATCTCCTTCATGAAAACAATTTTCTTTTGTGATCCTGAGTCAAAGGAATCTGTCATAGATTATTGTTTATAAATTTTTCCACCTAACCCAATAATACTGAAATGGGCCATTTCTTCTTACGTTTATGGTAGCTTTGCAGAAGTTTTCCCCCAGTAGATTCACCTGTCACATTCCAAATCATGCATTACTTCAGCCTTTCATTAATTATTTCCCGCAGAGAAAAGCTTATAATCAATCATCAGAGGTTTAGAATGAATAGCAGACTAGAGTACTTTGAGAGTTTCAATTTTCACATTCCCTACCTTGCCAAAATCCTGTCGTGTATAGGTAAGAAGAAATAAATTGTTTTAAAACATCCATGATGACTCGACCTGTAAAATAGATCCTCTGTCACTTGATATTGTGAGAAACTTTGAAGAGGATAATATGACTTGGAAATTTCTTTACAATAACTAAAGAAATTTTATATGTGAAAAACCTCAATTGAATTTGAAAATTTATAGAAGGAAGTAAACAAAAAATTATTAAGTGCCAGGCATTTTACCATTATTATCTTATTTGATCCTCATAACAATCCTGGAACCTAATACTCTTAATATTCCCACTTTACCTTTAAGAAAATTAAGGCAGAAAGAGATCAGACTTCATACAGCTATTAAGGGTCTGAGCTATAATTTGAACTCAAATCTTTTTTCAACTGCAGATCTCATACTCTATCCACTGTAATACTTAGTTGTGGGGTGGCTAGGTGCACAGTGGATAGAGCACCAGCCCTGGAGTCAGGAGTACCTGAGTTCAATTCTGGCCTCAGACACTTCATAATTACCTAGCTGTGTAGCCTTGGGCAAGCCACTTGGCTCCATTGCCTTGCAAAAACCTAAAAAAATATATACTTAGGTGACCAATTACTAATCAGTCAAACCCCATGTATTTAGTGATTTGGATAAAATTAATCTTATAGATATTCAAATGAATCTGAAGGACTTTTACCTTGCTCTCCCTTTTTCAGTCTTGTTACCCATTAACTCCAAGATCAAATTTAAAATATATGATTTAAGATCTTCATCTTTCCTTGGCTTCTTTTTTTTTAACATTTTCATGGGAACAACAGAAGTTTCCAGTCTCCTAATGAAATTGCAGCTATCATAAATTCTTTATCAGAGAAACTTTAGAGACTATATACATATTTCTTACTTTGATTTTATTACATTTTTCAAAGTAAGGTTTCCTACTCAAAAACTGCAGATTTTTTGTTTTTATACTTTTCCTTCTTTAAAGATACATTTTAGTTTCATATTATGGGAATGGTAAGGGTAATTTAGACAGAAGGAATGTAAAGCTATAATGATATAACCTTATACACGAATATATAGGAACTGAGTCATCCTAGTTACCTAGGTTAGGAAGTTGAGGCAAGCAATGGAATTCCCACATCCAGCCCTTGTGATCTACCATTTCTGATAGAAAATGTTGAAACTCAGTGAATTCTATGCTGAATAGACCCAGCCTCAGGCAATGGTTTATGACTAAGATGATACCCAAGCAGACATGTCCTTCCTGTAAAGCCATGTCAAAGAAAAATAGCACTCTTCATCAACTTTTATGTATTTCACTCTTTTCCTTTAGGCAAAGAAAATTTAGGAAAAATGACTTACTCCAGGGGCAGCTAGGTGGCGCAGTGGATAGAGCACCGGCCCTGGAGTCAGGAGTACCTGGGTTCAAATCCGATCTCAGACACTTAATAATTATTTAGCTGTGTGGCCTCAGGCAAGCAACCCCATTGCCTTGCAAAGAAAAAAAATAACTTACTCCCCATTGAATAGGAAGATAATACAAAGCACCATGGGATGCTGTTAATGCAGGTAAAAAATATTTACCTTACATATACTTCAACTGGGGAAGGTGACAAATTACTCTTAACAGCTCAAAGAGAATCACAGTCATCCTACTTGCAACACCAAATTGTAGAGGAATTCTCTCAACTTCTTAGGAGAAGTAAACCCAGAGTTGGGTGACTGTAAGTCAATGATACTCTACAAAATCACAAGTAAAAAGATTTATTACCATGCTATTATTAGTATTAAATCTCTTCTGATAATGAATTCAGATTTCTCAGGTACAGATTTGTTTCTTATAATATTTCAGGCCTACTTAGAGTATAGTCAATCAGCTATATTCTATGATAACTTAGGAAAGAAAATAACACATTTCATAGGAAAGGGATGGGTAGGGTTAGAGGGATTTATATATGTGAATTTACTCAGATGTAAAATGAGTGCTACTCCTACTCCCCTCACCCCATCATCAAAGACGTATGCCTTCTATTTTCTGTGAACTCTGTACTAGATCATAATGAAAAGTCATGTTCCTAAATTTTGTAAATTCAACTCTAAGAATCTTTACACAATATATGAACTTGGAAATTAGCCATCTGTGGTATAGCAGGAAAAACATAGAATTTTTACTTGGAATCAGAAAGCAGAAAAAAAGGGTTATTGCCAGGGGACTAATCTAAAGTATAGAAAATAATATCTATTCTATGATCTTTCTTCCTTACTAGATGTGTGACTATAAATGAAAAGATCTTTTCTATGTGATCCTTTCTGAACCACAAAATATCAATTATTTCCATCATTATGATTAAAATTTAACTATTTTATTGACAGATTTTGTTCTTCTATTACTATAAACCTATACTAATTTTTCTAACTATCCCTCTCCTCTTTTCCTTTCCAGAGAACCATTCCCTATAAAAAAACAATAAAAACATTCAGCACAACCAACCAAAATAGTTAAAAACAAAAACAAAAATGTGACATTATATGTACTGTTCTGTATATAGTCCCTACCTCTACAAGAAATGCATAGAATGCCTTCTCAGATTTCTTCTTTAAAGCTATTTGGTCATTTTAATTTCATAGAATTCAGGTAAAATTATTTTGTTGTTATTGATGTTTGCACCTATATTACTGAAATCATTCTGTCTACTTTTTTTCTATTTCTGTTTGTATTGCACCAGTTCATTCATGTCTTCCCATTTTTGTGCTTATCATATACCCATACTTCAGTGGATATTTTTATTAATGTGGTAGTACTTTTTTATTGATCAGATGACTAATAGCCCAACTTAGCTTTAAAGTTTTTGTCAGGTTTATGGATAAAATGAAATAAATAAAGCCTAAAGTTTTAAAAGTCAAAGATTAAACAAAAATGAATTACAAATTTATTAACAAAATTAAAGAAACTAGTTACATTAAAATGAATTACAAATCAATGACATAGTATATTCTAATTTACAAAAATAGAGATTTTTTGAAATTTTTTCAGAAAGATATTTCATAAGTGCAGTTAGACTCAGCTGTAATAAAATTAATTTTTATGTATCCAATTCATTTTAAAATGCACTGGGAGAACCTGGGTAGTACTATATAGGGCCATCACTCCCAGAAGAATCAGTAGGAGGAAAAGAAAAAGTAGCAACCAAAATGGTCTCTGATGCTGCTAAGATTTAGTAATCTTATATACAGTGCACTAAATTTTACCTCCTTCATCTCCCAAAATAAGTTTTGGAAGCTGACTATGAGTCATCTTTCCAAAAAGTACAAAAAATAGTTTTTCTGTCATCCAGAATTCAATTAAATTCATTTTGGTCACATGAAGTGATGTTAGCCATTATTTTTAGATTAGGAGAATCACAGCCTTAAGAGGGCAAATATATGAAGATACACCAACTTAAAACCTATCTTTTTGGGTCACTCTTTTGTTTTATATTATATTATACCTAAAAAAGAAAGTGTAAGGAATTAACTACAGACATAACTGGTTGAATTCCACCCCTCTTCATGCTTATACTTGATTTTAAGTTTCCTATTTAAAAAAGGAGAATTTTCTGACTTACCAGATTCCTGTTAGGAAAAGAATGGTATGAGTTGACTTTTACTTTCAGTGTCTTATATTACATATAAAATTTACACTTGCTATCATGACAACAAATTCTGACTGCCTAGAGTCTCCTCAATTCTTGTTAGAACATATTTTGGTGTATTTGCTTATAAATCTGAAGATTGTTAGCAGAATATGGCTATTAAAATGCATTTTCTTTGACCCACATAAATCTTAATTATTTTTTTATAATTACATAATGTTTTCTGGAACTAGAAAAGTATATCACAAGATTATTTCTGTTATTTGTGTAATCTTTACAATTCTCAAACTATAACTTTTTTGAATCTTACCAAAATCCATAGACAGCCCTTATTGCTCTCTATTTATACATGGCAAATCTAAAGGCATAGAAGTTAAATGATTTACCCAAGTCCACATTATTATGGAATGGTAGAATAGAAACAAAAAACAGTAGCCTGTTTTGATTCCTAATCTCATACTATATTTAATTTACTCTTCTGACAGAAGAACTTGCTTGCCCGGACTGGATAAAGCAGAAATTTTACATGTTGTTTATAGATCTTTGAATCCCAAGGTTACTGTAAATGGGAATCAAAGCTCTCCCAGGATTTCACCACAGAGATATTTTAATTTACATTCATTGTAGATCAGAAGGTCAGGTTTGCCAAGAAAAAAGCAATTATCTGGTATGTTTGTACCCAGGATAATTAAATTCTCATCAACACCTCATATGTTGTACACCCAGACCAATCTCTTCTTTGGTAGCTGGGTGCAGACTATATTTAGAGAAGGAGCATTAAAATACCTTCCCTCCACCATTATATTGTTACAGGTTTTGATGATGAAGAGAAGATCCAAGAAAATCAAAAATAGTTTTAAATGCACATCCTTTTTCCAGCTTCCAAATGGCATCACCCAGACATAAGACGTTGGAAGTCTTTACACTCACTTGGAGTAAGAATAATCTCCATCTTTTAACTTATGAATAGATACAATTATTTCCCACCTTCCTGCTGCTTATAGTAAGAGAAGGCAAATATAAGTATACATGGCATGTGGTTCAGTCATCACACAAAGTTCATGATCTATGTATGTCTATAAACACAATATATGTACTAATGCAGCAGGTTAAGAAGTAAAACTAACAAATCTGAAATCCAACATACAAGATTTTCCTAAAGAACTCTCTCATCATGAGCAGCTAGGTGGTACAGTGGATAGAGTACTGGCTCTGGAGTCAAGAGGATCTGAGTTCAAATCCAACCTCAGACATTTAATAATTACCTAGCTGTATGACCTTGGGCAATTCACTTAACATCATTGCCTTGCCACCAAAAAAAATTGTCATGTCAGCAATGTATTAATCTGCTTAAAATCTGCAAATTTTCTTGAGTGGTTTACATCTCTTCTAGGTAGTAGACAATGGTTAAAGAAGGCAAGAAAGTGGTTTGAGTCACAGGAGATTAAAAAATTAACATGGAATTTATAGTTTGACTAAAAATATGTCTGCAAGACTTATAAGAAGAAATATTTCTTATTTTAATAGTTATGGAATATTAACTGCAGAATAATAGTTTTCACCTATTTTCCTATGCATTTTTAAAATTATGTATTTATTTTAAATTCTTTTAAAATTTTGAATTTCAAATTCTCTTCCTCTTTCCCACCCACCTTCCACACTGGCTGAGAAGGCAAACAATATGATGTAAATTATACATATGAAGTCATACAAAACATATTTCCGTATCAACCATATATTTGAAACAGTAAGAAAAACTAAAGAAAATGAGCAATTATACTTCAATTTGAACTTTGAGTTCTCTCTCTGGAGACTGTTAGCATTTTTTTTTATCTTGAGTCCTTTGAAATTGTCTTGGATTATAGTTATTGAACAGAATAGTCAAGTCTTTCACAGTTGATCATCATTACAAAATTGCTGTGACCATGTACAAAGATCTCTCAGTTCTTTTCACTTCATTTTGCATCAGTTCACATAGGTCTTGACATGCTTTTTTGGAAACCACCTGCCTCATCATTTCTTCTAACATAATAGTATTCTATCACAATATTATGCTTGTCCATTCATTCCCCAATTGATGAAATACCCTTGATTTCTAATTCTTTGTCAAAACAAAAAGAACTGCTATAAATAATTTGTACAAATAGGTTCTTCTCCTTTTTCTTTTATCTCTTTGGGATACAGACCTAGTAGAGAAATTTCTAGGTCAAAGAATATGCATAGTTTTATAACCCTTTGGGTATAATTTCAAATCGTCCTCCAAAATGGTTAGACTAGTTCACTACTACACCAACACATTACTAGTATACCTATTTTCCCCTCCTTCCATTTCCCATTTAGTAAATGATCAAAGGATATTAATAGACAGTTTTCAGACAAAGAAATCCAAGATATAATTTGAGGATTTCTGCTAAATGTGAGGTGGTACCTATGAGTTACTTTAATTTGCATTAATCTAAACAATAAAGATTTAGAATATTTTAAAATATAATCTTGATTTCTTCTAAAAACTGCTTGGTTTTTTTTTCCTTTACCATTTATCAATGAAAGAATGACTTTTATTTTTATAAATTTGACTCAGTTCTATCCTCCATACATATCTGAGAAATGAGATCTTTATAAGAGAAATCTACCATAAAAATATTTGATGTTACTTCATTATCTATGGTACCTTTTAGGAAAATGTAGCTTCCCTGATTGTTTCTTTTAATTAATTATTTTTGCTTTGTCTGAGATCATGATTACTGCCCTTACCTTTTCTACTTCAGGTAAAGCAAGTTTGATTCTATTTTAGCCCTTTATTAATCATGTGAATGAAGGTGGTCCAGCTGTTTCAGATCTCAAACTTTATTATGAAGCATTAAATATAAAAACTATTTGGTATTACAAAATAGAGTAGTGATAAGTGGAATAAATTAGGTACAAATTACATTATAGTAAATAACCATAGTGATCTAATATGTGATAAACCCAAAGATCCAAGCTTTTGAAACAAAATTCATCAGTTGACAAAAACTACTGGGAAAAAGAGAAAAGAGTACGGCAAAAACCAGACCAAGACAGACATCTTACACTGTATTCCAAGATAAGATCAGAATGGGTACATGACTTAAACCTAAAGGATGATAACAAAAGCAAACAAGAGATTATGGAATCATCTATCTGTGAGATTTATAGATAAGGGAAGAACTAAGGACTAAAGAAGATACAGAGAGCATTACAAAATGTAAAATAGACCATTTTTGATTATATAAAATTTAAAAGATTTTGTACAAACAAAACCAATGCAATCAAAATTATAAAAAAAAACTTGGGGGGTGAATTTTGCAAAAATTTTCTCTGATAAAGGCCTGATTTCTCAAACATATTAGAACTGAGTCAAATTTATAAAAATATTCACCATATACAAGACATTCCCCAACTGACAAATGGTTAAAGGATATGAACAGGCAGTTTCAGACAAAGAAATAAATGCTATTTCAAATCATCTGAAAAAAGGGTCTAGATCACTGTTTATTAGAGAAATGCAAATGAAAAACAACTCTGAGGTACCACCTCATACCTATCAGATTTACTAATATAACAAAAGAGGAAAATATCAGATGTTGGCAAGGATGGGGGAAAACTGATTCACTAATGCACTGATGGTGAAGTTGTGAAATGATCCAATAATTCTGGAAAGTAATTTGGTACTGTTCCCAAAGGGTATAGCACTTCTAGGTCTAGGTCCCAAAACATCCAAAAGAAAGGCAAAAGGACTTATTTATACAAAAATATTTATAGCAGCTCTTTTTGTGGTTATTAACAACTGAAAATCGAAGGGATGTCTATCAATTAGGGAATGGTTAAACAAACTGTGGTGTGTAATTTTAATAGAATATAATTGTGGTATAAGAAATGACAAGCAGTATGATTTCAGGAAAACCTAGAAAGACTGACATGAACTTATGCAGAGTAAAGCAAACAGAACCAGGAGAATGATGTACATAGTAATAGCAATATTATTTGTTGAAGGACTGTGAATGCCCCAGCTATTCTTAGCAATTCAATGATCAGAGTTCCAAAGGACTAATAATGAAGGAGCAAGCATGCTGTTTTTCATTTTGTTTCATTTTTTTCCTTTCGTTCATCTTCTTTTACAAAATTACTAATAATATGGAACTGATTTGAATAAAAAATTCCATCATATACATATGCTATAGCTTATGAGTCAATCCTAAGTTTGTGAACGCTTTTCAGTTTTTAAATTTTTGCTACCAAATCTATCAAAAATGTATTTACTTATTCAGTAATATACCATTCAAGCTATCAAAATATTAAATGGGAGCTCAAAAATCATAACAAAAATCATCAAAGTAATAAAAGGTCATTATGCAGGGAATTAATGAGAAAAAAATGGGAAGAAAAACTTACTGATAGTACCAAATCTCAAACATTATTACATTCATAATCATTAAAAATAATTTGGCACTAGGTAAGAAATGGAGATGCTGATCAATGGAACACATTATGTACTCAATTATCTAGAAGCAAGGGAACAATGAACTGATGCAAAGTAAACTGAGAAGAAAGAAATAATGTATTCTGTAACAACAATATAAAGACAAATATCTTTGAAAGACTCAATAATACTGAACAATTCAATGACCAACCACAATTTCAAAGGACTCATGATGAAGCATGCTATCCATATTCACATAGAAAATTGCTAGACTCAGATCTCTCTCTCTCTCTCTCTCTCTCTCTCTCCATATATATATATATATATATATATATGTGTGTGTGTGTGTGTGTGTGTGTGTGTGTATAAATACATGCATGCATAATTATATATGTGTAAATATACATATATGCATATCTCTAACTTCATCTCTCTCACACACACAATATTGCTAAAGGTGGGTATTTGTTTTGCATGACTATACATATTTGTAAGGGATTTTGTTTTCCTTGTCTTCTCAGTAAAGGAAAGGAAGGAGATGAAGGGGAATGAAGAGAATGTGAAAGTAAAAAAAAATTAAATCGGGACAGCTAGGTAGCGTAATGCATAGAGTACTGGACCTGGAGTCAGGAGGACCTGAGTTCAAATGAGGACTTAGACACATAATAATTACCTAGCTGTGTGGCCTTGGGCAAGTCACTTAACCCCACTACCTTGCAAAAACTAAAAAAAAAAATTAAAAAATAAATCTTTAAAAGTAAAAAAAGTAACTATAATTAGGAGATGAGTGGCAAGCTGTAGGAAAAAAATCTTTGCAGCAAATTTTTTTGATATGTGTAGATATGTGAATGAATCAAACTTGTAAGAAAAAGAGCCATGTATCAATGCACATGGTCCAAGAATATAAAGAGGTACTTTCCAGAGAAATAAATCAAAGCCACTAATAGCCATATGAAAAAAATATTCTAATTAACCAGCAGTGAAATGAAAATTAAAACATGTCTGAGGTACCACCATAGAAGAATAAGATTACTAAAATTGAGCAAAAAAGAAATGACAAATGCTGAAGAGACTGTGGATTAAACAGGTTCTTTATTGCTTTGAGTATGGGTCTGTGAACTCCTCCAGCCTTTCTGGACTAAATTTGGCACTCTGCCCAAAAATACACTGTACATTACCTTTAATCCAATAATACTACTACTAGATCTGCATCCTAAAGAAATCAAAGAGGGGTGGCTAGGTGGCTTAGTGGATAAAGCACCAGCCTTGGAGTCAGGAGTACCTGGGTTCAAATCCAGTCTCAGACACTTAATAATTACCTAGCTGTGTGGCCTTGGGCAAGCCACTTAACCCATTTGCCTTGTAAAAAAAAAGAAATCAAAGAAAGTAGAAAAGGATCTATGTGTCCCAAAATGATTTCTATTACTTTCACATAAATATACTCTTCCAGGACCATATTCCAGTCATTGAATCTAATTTTGAGAGAAGAAAAACTTTTCAGTTTCATGTAATCAGTTCGTTATTTTATCTTTCATAATTGTCTCTATTCATTGTTAGATTAATTACACATCTGATCATAGTTATGAATTTCATAAATATCTAGAATATACATCTATTCTCTCAAACTATATTCTATTTCAAGATAGACTCTATATTTCTGTTAAGGTTTCATTTTCCAAAGGCCCTTGAAAGTCTCTGCACATAAGCAGTCTACAAATGAATTGTTGCTATTACATTTAATACCTCTTTCATAAATCTCTGATTAAGGAAATCTTACTGTTTGTTTTAAGAAGCCAGTAGGGTGGCTAGGTGGCTCAGTGGATAGAGCACTGGCCCTGGAGTCAGGAGTACCTGAGTTCAAATCTGGTCTCAGACACTTAGTAATTGCCTAGCTGTGTGGCCTTGGACAAGCCACTTAACCCCATTTGCCTTGCCAAAAAAAAAAAAAAAAACCTAAAAGAAAAAGAAGCCAGTAATAGAAAGATTGCTAGACAATCATTGTTTTTTATGTCATAGAATATATTCTCTGCTAATAATGTTTTAAATTAGTTGGCATGTGATGCCCCACTTAACTCTGGGATCCTATGATTTTTCTGAAATGTTTGTTGAGAACATTATTATTTCTCAGGTGGAACTTTGTGGGCCTTTTACTTACTGAATATTGACAGTATGAACCTTTGACATTATCTGAAGATTTGGCATTTATACAGGTGTCCCTGGGGGAATGTGAATTTGAAATGAGTGAATGCAAGTGTATGAATTCAAAGTTAAGTTAATTTACACTTTGCAAAGAGAAGAGTATTTTCATTACTTTTAAGTCTCAATTGAAATCAGAGTCAATCATTACTCTTTTTTGGAAATTGAATCACTGAGAACCTGAGATGCTGAAAGAAGTGATATATTGAAATATCAATGGTAGTTATCCCTGGTGGATTTTATTTATTTATTTATAAATTTGGGAGTTGAGTCCTAATGTCAGAGAGGAAGGAAAAATATAAAATTTCATTGTTTATTCCAATAATGCAAAGTGGTTGATTTCCAATGCATTTGAGGAAAGGAAAGGGACATCTCTCACTTTTCTGTCTGAATATACTCCATTGCTCTTTTTAGAAGATGTATGAAGTTAAAATGACTAAAACATAGTTAATTTGTTAGCTGCCACACTTGGTATTGTATGTCTTCAAGGTTTGTAACTAAAGTTACAAGATCTTGTTCAAGATTTTGTGATTTTCATCTTCCAATCTGTATAAGAGGCACACTGCATCCCATTTTCCCCATTCAAAATCCAGCCACCCCAAACACATGAACTTTTTTTCTATACAATGATGTTAATTATCAATACTGTTTTTCAATATTGTATTAGAAATGCTAGTTATAAAAAATAAGAGAAAAAAAGGGAATTGAAGGAATTAGAGTAGGCAATAAAAAATAAAACAATCACATTTTGCAGGTGCTGTGATGGTATATTTAGAGAATTCTAGAGAATCAACTTATTAACAACTTTAGCAAAGTAGCAAAATGTATACCAAAACCCAAATAAGGCATCAGCATTCCCACGTTAACAAAAAAGTCCAGCAGAAATAGGAAATGAAATAGAAGAAATAAAGTCAACATAAAATACTTGGGGCTCTCACTTCCAAGACAAACTCAGAAACTATAAGCAACACAATTCTAAAGCACTTTTCACAGAAATAAAAATAGATCTTAAAAAATGGAAAAATTTCATTTGCACATGTGTAGACCAAGCTTATATAATAAAAATGATACTCCTCCCTAAATTAAATTACTTATTCAATGCCACATCAATTAAGCTACCAAAAAATTACTTTAGAGAACTAAAATGATGGTAACAAAATTCACCTGAGAAACAAAAAGTCAAGAATATCAAGGAATTAATGGAATAAAATGAAAAAGAAAGTGGACTAGTCATATCAGATTTAAAAGTGTATTATAAAACAGCAATCATCAAAATTTGTTTGGTGGGGCAGAGCCAAAATGACTGAGCTAAGCTAAAATGCTCTGGGAACTTTGACCTACCAAAGATAAATGAAGCCTCTATTCTGACATTCAAGCTATAGATACCACCAAGAAAAAGAGCAGATTCAAAGAAGTTTTCAATGATAGACATCATAGAGGATGTTCAGTGAAAAATCTGTCTCTTTGTGGGAAAAGAAGTAAAGTCCAGGAGGTGGGAGAGCTAGAAAGCCAACAGGAGGCTTTTAGCCACACTGCAATCCAGGTAGCGATACCTTGAACACAGCAGAGGTCCTGGCAGATAGAAAGCAAGCCAACAGGGAGGATTCCAACCCCAAACAAAGTCTGAACCCTAGGAACACCTGGGTAAAAGACAGGACTGGGTTGGGAACAAACCACTACTAAGTCAGAACCTGGACATAAAGGTGGAAACAAACCTCTGCAAAGGCAAGGCCTGGACAGCATAGGCAACATCTTAATCAACAACAAGCCAGGAAACAGACTCCAGATCAAAAAACAAATTGGATCTATACTCCCGATACAACAGAAGCAGAGCTAAAACAGCAAAGATGAGCAGTAAAGCTAAAAGAGCACTCACTATAGAAAACCACTTTACAGGCAAAGATGATAACAATGTCATGTCTGAAGAAGAAAGTGAAAGTGAAAAATCACTCACAGGGGAATTATCAAAACAGTCTATAAATTGGAGTCAAATACAAAAACGCATCGAAGAGCTTAAAAAAAAATGTAAAAACCAAAGAAGAGAAGAAGAAAAAAATGGCAAAAAGAAATGAGTCATGCAGAAAAAATTGTGAAAAACTGACCAAAGAAAACAACTCCATTAAAAGTAAAAATAACTAATTGGAAAAGGAAACACAGAAGCTAATAGAAGAAAATAAAACCCTAAAAATTAGAATTGAACAAATAGAAACCAATGAATCTACAAGACTACCAGATTCCACAAGCAAAATAAAAAGTCTGAAAAAACTGAAGAAAATGTAAAGTACCTTGTAGGGAACACAAATAACCTGAAAAATAGATACAGGAGAGAAAAATCTTCAAATCATCAGAATACCAGAAAGTATACGACAAAAGAAAAAGAAGAAAAAAAAAGAACCTGGAAAAAAATATGCAGGAAATTATAAGGAAAAATTATCCAAATCTGCTCGAACAAGAAAACAATATAGTCATTGAAAAAATTCACAGAACCCATCCAGAAAGAGATCCCAGGATAAAAACTCCAAATTCCAGAACTCTCAAATACAGGAGAAAATATTGCCAAAGACAAAAAGAAAAGAATTAAAATACAAAGGAAATGCAGTAAGACTCACACAGGAGCTATCAGCTGCAACATAGAAGGATCAGAAGACCTGGAATAACATATCAGAGGTAAAAGATCTGGGAATATAACCCAGAATATACTGTCCTGAAAAATTCAGCATATACTGTCAGGGGGAAAAAATGGATGTTCAACAAAATAGAGAACTTTCAGAACCTCCTCACTCAAAGACCAGAACTGAACAGAGAATTCAATCACCAAATCAGACTCAAGAGTAGTATAAAAAGGTAAATGAAAAGGGGGGGAGGAAAATAAAAACAACAAATGTTACTCAAGACCATCAGATTGTATACAATCCAAAGAGAGAAGATATAACACTTCTAATTCTTGAGAACTTTACTTCTCTTGAGATATTTAATAGGGTCTAATATAATTGAAG
This sequence comes from Macrotis lagotis, assembly GCF_037893015.1. Classification (NCBI taxonomy): domain Eukaryota; kingdom Metazoa; phylum Chordata; class Mammalia; order Peramelemorphia; family Peramelidae; genus Macrotis; species Macrotis lagotis. The sequence continues at coordinate 759,140,334 of NC_133658.1, forward strand.
ATATTGGACTTAAAGGATATGGGTACAGTTGGGTCTTATCTATCCAATGAAAAAGGTCCAAGATGACATCTGTATGCCCTGAAGGAAAGCAGGGATGTTAATTTTAAATTTAAATTTAAGTTTAAGTTTAAATTTAAATTTAAGTGTCTCATTATATTTTGACCCAATTTAATTCTGCTTTGCTGACAAAGCTTAGCACCTTGTCTAATGAAGACATCCTAAACTTCTAGGTCCTGAGTCACTATTTTCCATAATTTATAATCATTTGTAAAGTTCTCAGGTGAGACTTCCAGAACTTCCCAATACTTATAACCCTCCAAGATTCTAGCAGTTAATTAGATCAGAGTTTGACCTAATCCACCCTTCACTTAACAAGGGGTTAAGGGTGTGTGTGTGTGTGTGTGTGTGTGTGTGTGTGTGTGTGTGTGTGTGTGTGTGTGTGTGTGAGGGAGTAAAGTGTGAAATTAAAAAACTGAGCTTCACTTAACAAGGGGTTAAGTATCCTGAGTGGAGCAAGGAGGTAAAGTGTGAGAGAAAATAGACTTGGGGAAAGAGGCAAAAATAGTTCATAAAATTATTTGGCTGTGTATGATACTTTGGCTCATAAGGAAGACTGTCCTTGGAGGGTTCTTGAAAAGAGTGGTAAGGTAAAAAAATGATTACAAGTATAATTGGATGTAATGAGGCAATTGCTTATAAAACATGCCATCTGTGATTATACTTGATAACAATGTGAGTTTATCAAGAGATCAAATAATTAAAATATTTTTGATAATACCTGATTAAGAGTACTAGAGCAATAAATAACACCAGGGGAAGAGGCACAAGATTTATAATTTTAGAGGGAAAGAAGGAAGAGTATGAACCCCAAGTAAATTCTATCCAATAAATTTTGCCCAGAGAGGGAATAAGATATATTCCCACTTGGGTTTAAAAATGTATCCTAATCTATGGGGGAGGGACAGGGAAAGGGAAAGATAAAGGAAGAAGGGATTAAGAAAAGGGAATGCAAAGGTAAAAGTGAAAATAAACTGAAAGTGAAATTTTAAAAGAAAAGTTTTGGTGGAATTATCATTTTTATTATATTAACTCAACCTATCCATGAACAGTTGATACTTGCCCATGTGTTGAAATCTGAATTTATTTGCATGAGAAGAGTTTTGTAATTGTTTTCAAAAAGTTTTTGAGTCTGCCTTGGCAGGTAGACTCCTAGGTATTTTGTTTTGTCTGAGGTTACTTTGAATAGGATTTCTGTTTATAGCTCTTTCTGCTGTATCTTGCTAGTCATATATAGAAATGTTGAGGATTTATGAGGGTTTATTCTATATCCTGTTACTTTGCTAAAGTTGCTAGTTAATTCTAGTAGTTTTTTAGATGACATTCTAGGATTCTCTAGGTATACCATCATGTCATCTGCAAAGAGTGAGAGTTTTGTCTCCTCCTTCCCTATTCTAATTCCTTCAGATTCTTTTCTTCTCTTATTGCTGAGGCTAACATTTCTAATATGATATTGAATAGTAGTGGTGATAATGGTCATCCTTGTTTCATGCCTGATTTTATTGGGAATGACTGAAGCCTATCCCAGTTGCATATAATGCTTGTTGATGATTTCATATAGATACTGCTTATTATTCTTAGGAACAAACCATTTATTCCTACACCCTCTAGTGTTTTCATTAGGAATGGGTGCTGTATTTTAATCAAAAGCTTTTACAGCATCTACTGATATAATCATATGATTTCTGATAGGTATGTTATTGATATAATTAATTATACTAACAGTTTTCCTAATATTGAACAAACCTTGCATTCCTGGGATAAATCTTATTTTAACATAATGTATTATCATAGTGATAACTTGTAATCGTTTTGCTAAGGTTTTATTTAAGATGTTTACATCTATATTCATCAGGGAGATAGGTCCATGATTTTTCTTTCTTTGTTTTAACTCTTCCTGGTTTACATATCAGCACCATATTGGTATCATAGAAAGAGTTAGGCAGAGTTCTGTCTTCACCTATTTTTCCAAAGAGTTTATATAGAATTGGAAGTAATTGTTCCTTAAACATTTGATAGAATTCACTTGTGAATCCATCTGGCCCTGGAGATTTTTTCTTAGGGAGTTCAATGATGGCTTGTTGAATTTCTTTTTCTGAAATAGGGTTATTTAGGTTTTTAATTTCCTCTTCATTTAATCTGGGCAATTTATATTTTTGTAAATATCACTTAGGTTGTCAAATTTATTGGCATAGAGTTGGGCAAAATAATTCTGAATTATTACTTTAATTTCTTCCTCATTGGTAGTTAGTTTACTTTTTCATTTATGATACTAGCAATTTGGTTTTCTTCTTTCTTTTCTTTAATCAAATTGACCAAAGGTCTATCAGTTTTATTGGTTTGCTTCATAAAACCAGCTCTTGGTTTTATTTATTAGTTCAGTAGCTTTCAATTTTATCAATTTCTCCTTTAATTTTTAGAATTTCTATTTTGGTATTTAATTGGGGTTTTTAATTTGTTCTACCCCCTAATTTTTTTAGTTGCATATTTAGTTCATTGATTTCTTCTTTCTTTAATTTATTCAGATAAGCATTTAAAGATATAACATATCCCCTGACAGCTTCCTTGTGTGTATCACATAGGTTTTGATATGTTGTATCATCATTGTCATTCTCTAAGATGAAATAATTAATTCTTTCTATAATTTGTTGCTTGATCCACTCATTCTTTAAAATGAGGTTATTTAGTTTCCACTTAGCTCTGGGTCTATATCTCCCTGGACCAGTATTGCATATAATTTTTATTGCATTATGATCTGAGAAAGATGTATTCATTATTTCTGCTTTCTGCAGTTGATCATTAGGATTTTGTGCCCTAGTACATGGTCAGTTTTTTGTGTAAGTGCCATGTACTGCAGAAAAAAATGCATATTCCTTTCTATCCCCATTCAGTTTCCTCCATAGGTCTATCATATCTAGGTTTCCTAACAATCTATTTACCACCTTAACTTCCTTCATGTTAATTTTTTGATTCGATTTATCTAAAGTTTGAGGTCTCCCAATAGTAGAGTTTTGCTGTCTATGTCTTTCTGTAGCTCTTTCAACTTCTCCTCTAAGAATTTATATGCTTTCTCATTGGGCGCATACATATTTAGTATTGAAATTACTTTATTGTCTATGGTACCTTATAGGAGGATATAGTTTCCTTCCTTATCTCTTTTAATGCTATCTATTTTTGCAGCTACTGTGTCTGAGATAAGGATTGCTACCCTGCTTCTTTTACTTCTGTTGAAGTAAAATATATTTTGCTCCTACCTTTTACCTTTACTCTGTATGTGTCACTCTGCTTGAAATGATTTTCTTGTAAGCAGCATATTGTAGTATTCTGGTTTTTAATCCACTCTGTTATTTCCTTACTTTTAAGGGAGAGTTCATCCCATTCACATTCAAAGTTATAATTACTAACTCTTTATTGCCCTCCATGCTATCTTCCTTCTGTTTGCATTTTTCCCCTTTTTTCCCTTTATCCATAATCCCCAGTGTTTTGTTTCTGAATATCTCTAACTGCAGTGTGTTTGTTCTCTTAAATCGACCCCCCTCTCCTTTTTTCCCCTTTCCATTTTCCCCTTCTTCCCTTCCTTCTTCTAGCTCCCCTTTTTCTCCCTCTCCTTGCCCTCCCATACCCTTTTCCACTTTTAATGCTTGAAAGGTAAGATAAGTTTCTTAACTTGATTAAATGTGTCTAAATTAACTTTAAGCCAAGTCTGATGAGAAGATTCAGGTGGTTCTCACCTCCTCCCTTCCTCCCCTCAATTACAATAGGTCTTTTGTACCCATTGATATAATGAGATTTTCCCCATTCAGTCCCCCTACAACTTCTCATCTCCTTGCTGCCCCTCTTTTTAAGGAGGTATTGTTTTTTAAATCATTCTGAGTCACAGAAAAGCTGATTCTGTTAAGATGACCAGAAATAATTCTTTCTTGCTTTGAAATGCAGGAACACCATGATCAAAAAACTTCTATGTATATTCTCTCTAATAGAGTTACAATTCTCAAGTTATAAGACTTTTTCTCCCAAGTGGGTATATAGCCAGTTTCATCTTATTGTATAGCAGGTTTTTCATGTGTCTCTTGAGCCTCCTGTTTGATGTCCAAATTTTCTATTTAGTTCTGCTCTTTTCATCATGAAATCTTGGAAGTCTCCCATTTCATTAAATGTCCATCTTTTCCCCTGGAATAGAAGGTTCTATTTTTTTGGTCTTTTGCTTTAGTTTAACACAATCTTGTTGTCTCATGAAGTCATTAGTTTCCACCAATTCATTTCTTTTTTTTTAGAGGAGATTTTTCTTCATTTATCTTTTGCAACTTCTTTTCCAGTTGGTCCATTCTATTTTTGAAGGATGTTTCTATTTGCCTAAATGTAGTTTGAGAGAATCATTTTCTTTTTGCATTTGCCCAATTGAGGGGATAAAAGTTAATGACATTTTTAATATTAAGATGAACCACAATTTGATACCTTTAATGAGGCATAATGACTTATCTCTTTTATTGCATTAAACTCCTTAGAAGTATTTATTAAGTAAGCAATATATATGAAGTATAATGATGGGTTTGTGGGAACCATCTATGAAAAGTAAAATAATAGTCAATATTAAGCTGCTTTCCATCAACTAGACAGCAGTATAGAGAGGCATTCTATAGTATATGCTTGAGTAGGAGTAAATACTTTGCAATTGATCAGCAAGAAGTTGTAGTTTACAAGACAAAATACAAGAGATATTGGTGGGTGAGAAATGATGAGATAATAACTGACTGGATGTAGGGTGGAGGCACAGAAAAGAATGAAAAATGATACCAATGTCTCAAGCCAGGGGAGTGGTAAAATGGTGAGATTATGAGGAGGGGTAGGTTTTGGAAAAGAAATGGTGAGTTCTATTTTGTAAAGTTTGATTTTGAACTTTCACCTGGACATCATGGATAATTGCAAGACAGAATTGTAAAACTGAGTCTAGAGTTCAGGGAAGAAGTTTGTGTAGAAGTATGTATTTGGGAATTCTCTGTTTTAAAGTGGGAATTGAAAACTATGAAGAGATTCATAATGCCATAAGAAAGAGTAGAAAGAAAGTACAGAAGAGCACAAGAGACTAGACCTTCTTCATGAAGTAAGCCTTAAAAAAGATTTTTCAAATTGAATCAAAATAATAGGCACATCTAAGTTACATATATCCTTACTGGCAGTGTATATATATTATTTTAAAAAGTTGAACAACTGTATTTTGGTGTATATATATTATTTTAAAAAGTTGAACAACTGTATTTTGTAACCTGAATAAGTGGAAAGACTCACCTTGGTGTTATTGAATGAACTGAGCATAAATTTGTGGATTGGACAAGGGATAAATTAACCTGGAACCTTAGATGAATAACCTTGATTATGGAATCTGGTATCTGAATCTAATTTGTATCATGTAGCTTTTACAGCTGTAGCCTACCAGTGATTGTGAGATGAAGACTAATTCATTGGAGAATTTAGGTGACTAATGGTTAAGCAGGCAAATCCTAAGGGGATTTATATTTCTAGGCCATGACAATAACCATGTTCTTCCTCTCTTTAGAAACATGACAGTATATAAGTTTGTATAGGACATCCAGCAAGAGCTCTTCTGTTCCAAGTGAAAGAACTATTTCACAAAGCTAATCTGTACACATAGTTTTTTTCAGAAGTTATATCTTCAGGAACTGGGAGAAAAGTGCTACACCATTTTCCTACCCCGAATGCAAATAAGTGTCTCAGATGAAAGATTTTCAGAACAATGTTTAATCTGAATAAACTGCCTTTGCCAAGCAGCATAAAATTTACCCTTTCCAGATTCTTGGAAGATGATAAGTATGGGAGACACTAGGAGCCCAAGAGATTTTCTGTTAAGATGACCAGAAATAATTCTTTCTTGCTTTGAAATGCAGGAACACCGTGATCAAAAAATCTATTCCATCGAGGAAGCCACTGAGTATTATACAATGAATAATTGCAGTCAGTCAGCAGAAATTCCCCACATGTTGCAAGATGCTCATGGCTGATGACCAGCTTTGCTGTAACCTGTTAATGGGGAATTATAGAAGTATAGCATCTCACAGTTGGAAGCAGAAAATCCTCAGAAATCAGCTTATCTAATACTTAGTAGGTAGCAATCATCTCTACAAAATCCCTGATAAGAGGTTCTCTAGTGCTTGTTGATTACAACTCATTAAATCGTTACAATAACCCAAGTAGGTACTATTATTATTATCCCTATTTTATAGATAAATAAATGGAGGTAAATTGGGTTTAAATGGTTTGTCAAACAAAGTTTATGCACTTAATAAGTGAGAACAGATTTGAACTCAGGTCTTCCTGATTTCAAGTTTAGCCATCTATTCCCCATGTGGACCTAGTTGTATTATTACAGCAAGATTCCCATAACAATAAAATTCCTGGCCCATATGTTACCTGAATAAGGGAACTCATCCTCCTCATTTTATAGTAATTCTTCACTGTCTCTGTTAACCTTAAGCCACTGTCCATTGATTGTGATTTGTGTTTCCAAATTAACTCTAAAATGTCTAATCCTTTGTCTAAGGTATATTGATTGATTCAACTAAAAAGTAGCTGTATGGAACTTAAATTACTCTATGAATGAAAGCATGAGGAGGGACGAAAAATGAATAGAAATATAAGATTTATGGGGTGGCTAGGTGGCACAGTGAATAGAGCACTGGCCTTGGAGTCAGGAGTACCTGAGTTCAAATCTGGATTCAAACACTTAATAATTACCTAGCCATGTGGCCTTGGGTAAGCCACTTAATCCCACTGCCATGCAAAAAATAAAAAATAAAAAAAAATAAGATTTATTATTCACTTGCCTCTGTAGAAGTACCTCAGACCAGAAATCAATCTCAGGACCAGGGAACCAAAGGGGCTGCTCATCATAGAACATGACAATCTGGTCTTCACTTTACAGTGGATGTCTCTCTCTGGATCCTGAAACTGCCAAGACTGATTCATTAGATCTGAGGATCTGAAGGGTGCTGCTCAGTGAAGCACCTGACAGAATGTACCTGGCCATTCCAACAGAATGTACCCAACAGTTCTGAGACTTTTTGTCAGTATCATATTGATTTTACAGATCTTTAGCTCAGGCTGCCATCACTGGGATGTGATAGAGCAACACCAATAGATACGGGACATCTGTCGAGTATCTTAATAGCAGTGGTCATCACTCACTTTTCCTGATCTCTGGTTTTCATTTGGCAAACTGTATCCTGACCTGATTGCCATATATATGTATATCAACAAATGAGAATATGTATGCAAAGAAAGGGGGTGTTTGGTGTTTATGATTCTAGAATGATCTTTAATATTTTCAAAGGTGATGAGGTAAATGTTTTCTCAATATAACCTCTCTGAAATTCTTGGGCTCATCTTTTTACTTCATACGGGCAAAATGCAGTCCCCATGGCCATTCATTCTGTGAGTGCCAATGTCTGAGGGAGATACTATCCTTAGACCTTCTTCATAGATTAACACAGGATTCACTAGGCCCAGAGAGTGGCTGATTTCCAGGCTTCTATTCTAGACTCTCTTATCTATTGTGTCTCTCATGGTATCTTCATCAGTACCATGTAATTAAATATCATCTCCCTTTAGTTGATGCCCAAATCTATGTATCCATCCCCACTGTCTTCCCCTAAACTTAATTCCTAGATCATCGAGGTTCTATTGGATAATCCAAACTTTTGATATCTTAGAGATATGACTTGGGTTCATAATATCAGCATTATCCTTGACTTCTCACTCTCCTTGATTAATATATACAATCATTTGCCAAATCATGTTAATCCTATCTTCACAATTTCTCTCAGGTTTAACCCTTTCTCTCCACTCAAATAGCTACAATCTAAATGATTGTGATCCCTTAATTGGTCTCTCTGTTTCAACTCTTTCACTGCTCTAGGCTGACTGGATTCTTACTCCCTTTCCTGCATTCTATAATCATGTCAAACTATCTTTCTCTCCCTCACTGATCATACATCACCTCCCATTCTTCCCCTGTTCTTGAAACATACTTCTTTCCTAATGCCTCATAAAGCTATACCCTCCACCTGCCTTTTTTAAAGATGCAACCCAGATAATATTTTCCAAATGAAGTTATTTCTGATTCATCTCCCTCTGTACATTTCCAACTGCAATGACCCTCCTGAATACAAAGTAGTCATATTTGACTACTTTATATTTACCTACATTATCTATTTCTATGTGTTAGTTTTATATTTTTTGCCCTATATACTGTCTTGTGTACATCCCTCTCCCAATAGAAGCAAGCTTATTGTGGGAAGGAATTGTTTCATTCATTGTATCTAAATCCCCTATGCCTAGAATAGGCCTTGGTATAAAATAGGAATTTAACAAATAATAGTTGGTTGATTCATTGATGTGTAAGAGAGTAAAGATCCAGGGCTGAGATTTATATCAACCCAAAATTTATAACTTTGATAATTTTCATTACACAATTCAATATAAAAGATGATAATTCCCAAATGCCTTTTGTTCTGTGGTCCCTTAGTGAATAAAAATGAATTTTCTTTGTTAAGTACCTGAAATCTAATTAAATAAACCTATCTACATAACTCTTATTGAGCATGGAATTTCATGTGGAATGCTTTCTCTGTGTTAGAAACTAAAGGTATGCATATAAAAGCATATAATCCATCGTCCACACCCTCATGTAATTACATTCTAATATGGTGGTTAGGATAAGATATAACCAAGTGATCATAACACAAAGTACATTAGAGAACTCTAGTGTAACTTTCTTTTTTTTTTAGGTTTTTTTATTTTTGCAAGGCAAATGGGGTTAAGTGGCTTGCCCAAGGCCACACAGTTAGGCAATTATTAAGTTACTGAGACCGGATTTGAACCCAGGTACTCCTGACTCCAGGGCCAGTGCTTTATCCACTGCACCACCTAGCCGCCCCCTCTACTGTAACCTTCAATTAGTTTTCTAACCATCTCCAGAATAAATTCTAATTTTTTAGTCTGATATTCAGGGCACTGACTTTTTGTACATTTGTCTCCCATTACTCTTTAGACAAGGACTCTCTTTTCCAGTCAGACAAGTCTAGAAGAGTGATGAGACACTCAAATAGAAAAGGGGGTTGGGGCGGTTAGGTGGCATAGTGGATAAAGCAACGGCCCTGGAGTCAGGAGTACCTGAGTTCAAATCTGGTCTCAGACATTTAATAATTACCTTAGCTGTGTGGCCTTGGGCGAGCCACTTAACCCCATTTTCCTTACAAAAACCTAAAAAAAAATTCCCTAATTATATTGGGGGAGGGGGAGTGAGAGGCAATGGAGCCATGTGACTTATCCAAGGTCACACAGCTAGTAAGTATCAAGTATCTGAAGTCATATTTGAACTCAGGTCCTCCTGACTCCAGGGCTAATACTCTATCACTACCTAGCTGCCTCGACATTATATTTTAATCTGGTTTAGCAGACCCTCAGGAGTAGACATTGTGTTTGACCACTTTGGTCAAGAATATAGCTTTAGTTCATGCACCCTCCTCCATTTAGAAAGCTTTCATCTATTTTCAATTTTATACATTCTTCAAAGTCCAATTCAAATCTCCTTTTTTCCATGAAACCTTTCAGAATATCCCAGGTCACAATGTTCTTTCCATACTTTGAAATGCTTTAGTGATTATTGTCTTTGACACTTATTTGATCATAAACAAATACTAACTTTCATTATTAATTATCATTTAATGTGCATAAACATCAATTTTTATTATTTTCATTATTAGTTAACATTGAATGTGTGTGTGTTCCATTTTCCCATCTGTGTGGATTTTAAACTCCCTAAAGACTGGTTTAACATCTTGTACATTGTATACATTAATAATACTTAGCACAAGTGCCTATTAGTAGATGCTAAATGGATCATTTTTTAAAAAAAATCCACTTGAAAATTAGAAAGTGTGTTAGATCATGAATTTTAAAGTCTTATTTCATAGATATGTTTGTATTCCAAATGGAAATTCTATTACTTCAATCCTTATTCAAATGTTTTTTGGTTTTTTTCCTATTTCTTCCCATCTCTCAGTGCAATTTTCTATGTCCATTGTTGATTAGAGGATTGTGACATCAGAAGGAAATCATCCAATCATGTCTTCTTTTTCTTTCTCTTTTTCTTAATATTTTTGCCAGTTCTCTCTCTCTGCTCTCTCCTCTCCCCCCTCTCTCTCTTTCTCTATCTATCCTCTCTCTCTCTTCTCTCTTCTCTCTCTCTTTCTCTCTCTATCCTCTCTCTCCTCTCTCTCTCTCTCTCTCTCTCTCTCTCTCTGTCTCTCTCTCCTCTCCTCTCCTCTCCTCTCCTCTCCTCTCCTCTCCTCTCCTCTCCTCTCCTCTCCTCTCCTCTCCTCTCCTCTCCTCTCCTCTCCTCTCCTCTCCTCTCCTCTCCTCTCCTCTCCTCTCCTCTCCTCCTCTCCTCTCCTCTCCTCTCCTCTCCTCTCCTCTCCTCTCCTCTCCTCTCCTCTCCTCTCCTCTCCTCTCCCTATCCTCTCCTCTCCCTCCTCCTCTCCTCTCCTCTCCTCTCCTCTCCTCTCCTCTCCTCTCTCCTCTCCTCTCCTCTCCTCTCCTCTCCTCTCCTCTCCCTCTCCTCTCCTCTCCTCTCCTCTCCTCTCCTCTCCTCTCCTCTCCTCTCCTCTCCTCTCCTCTCCTCTCCTCTCCTCTCCTCATCCTCTCCTCTCCTCTCCTCTCCTCTCCTCTCCTCTCCTCTCCTCTCCTCTCCTCTCCTCTCCTCTCCTCTCCTCTCCTCTCCTCTCCTCTCCTCTCCTCTCCTCTCCTCTTTTCTTCCTCTCCTCATGTCTATGATCCATAGACCGAAACTTACAAGGGACCTTAGGATTTAATTCAACTCTCATTTTTACAAATAAGTAAACTGATGTCTAGAAAATGAGGTGGCATGTTCAAGATTGGTCAAGCAGAGCTAAGATCAAATCCCAGATCCTTTTGACTCTAAAGCCAGAATTATTTTTTTCTGACTGAAATGCATTTTGGTTCAATTCTGTCTTTTACAGTACTAATAATGTAATATTTTATTTTTTTAATTTGAAACCCATATTTTCTTGCATTCTTTGGGATATGTAGTTATGATATAGAGCTAAGAAAAAGTGCAATAGAAATCTTTCTTTTTTAAAAAGAAATTTTCAGGTAAATAGAATTTTAAAAATTTCAAATTATATCCAGTAACTCAATATTACAATTTGGGATGATTAGGTCAGTAAATTGCCCTAATAGTGAATTTTTATTTTTCCTAGCAATGCCACCTTATGACATCATCCAGGGAGTATTCAGGTGACAACAGTCATCTGGAGGACAACAGCTTTAAAGACAACATGAAACTTGGACACTCTATAAATGACACTACAGCTGGTAAGCCTATATGTTTAACCTCCATCCCCATTATTTTATCTCTCATAACATCATCATTTCTTTTCTATGTCAACAGGAGTTTTTAAAGATAAATCTTTTCTAAAATCTTGTATTATCTATATACTGCATTTTGGAAGCATACAAAATTTTCCCATGAATTGAGAGAAGACTGTCTTCTTGAAGAGTTCTCTCTTCCAGCCTCTATGAGGAACAAAGCTGGTAGGTTATATCAACTTAATTTGAACTCTAGGGGTGAGAGGGAGAAAGGATGAGGGTTATATAATCTAATAATGGTGTAGGTAGGGAGCTCACTTGGAAAAGTAAAAACTTGAAAAGCTTTATTAAGTAAATTTCCCAGTGGTCAAACTTTCCAAACAACAGGGAGCTGATGGGGACAAATTGGTCTTTGAAGAGAATAAGGTTTGTTTTCCATAAATTAATAGAATTGGACTTTTGTTTTTAATAAGCAGAGCTTTGCAGGGTAAATTAGGTTTCTGTTGTGATATAAATAATTAGAAAGTACATATGAAAACAACTTTCCCTTACCAGTGGAATTGTAAATGTTTACAGTATTTGTGTTAGAAAAGGCCAAAGACTGACTGCCAGAAAATTGAAAACAGACCTGCTCTTTTTTTACCATGGATTGTGAAGGTACAGATTGCAGAAACTTTTTAATGAAACATCGGCATTTCACACATTTAAGGTAACAATCTGGGATAACTTGCAAAGGTTCATTTGGGAAACTGGAAAACCAAAGGCCATCTTAAATCCATTTTTAAGTGACCAGCTGTCAATTACTCATGGCAATATGAATGGAAATGGAGAGAAACAAATTAGATGAATAATTTAAAAATCATTTCATCCATGTTGTGCTCCATAACTTTCCTACCAAGACCTTCATAAATTCATATGCAAGTCCTACTTAGAGAAAATATGTCAAATTGGTAGAAGGCTTGGGCTTGGAATCAATAAGCTTGAAGAAGAGGGTAATCAGTTCTGATTTTTCTGATCTATGTGACCACAGATAGACAAACCATTCAACTTGCTTAAAACCTCATTTTTTTCCTCATCTGTAAAATGGAGAAGGATTCTCTAATTAGGGAGGGAGTGTGGTAAAATGGAAAGAACAGAACAACTTGGAGTCATAGGAGCTGAACTCTTCCCTGTCTAGTACAATGTTGGGGCAAAGAACTTAATCTCTCTGAGATGCAACTTCCTTAATTTTCTGTTAGATTTTGAATTAGATGGTCTTTCAGTTTTCTTCTAAATTAACTTTGTGATTATATGATCCCTAATGTCCTTTTCAGCTCTAAATTCACTATTCAAAACATAATATAAATTCATAACCTAAATAACTAAAATAATCTTTGAATACTCCACTCCTCCTTGTAAATTATTGGTGTTTAATAGATGTTAGAATACACACAAATATGCATATGTGTGAATGTACATGATGTCTCAAAAGTCTAAGCATACTTTAAGCTTTTATCGTCTTAAAGTACACTAAGACTTTTGGGACATTTTTTATACACATTCAAGCTTTTAGATGCTTCAAGTACACTAAAACTTTTAGAATACTGTGTGTATTCCATGTTAGAATTGCATGATATTGAGAAAATTGCTAATCTTGAAGTCAAGAGTACATGAATTCAAGTATTGATCTGATACTTAAAATTTGTCACAGCATGAGCATGTTCATTCTAATTGTTTCTCTCCACTGGATCTGTTTGCTCATTTTTTAAAATGTAGAAAACTATTTCTGTTACCTACTTTGAAGATTCTTACTGTTAAAAAAACTCTTTAAACTGTTTGTGTGTGTGTGTGTGTGTGTGTGTGTAGAGGAAGTTAAGAAATAATATATGGAAAACTGGGTTAGACCTATTATCTTCCATTAGAACATAAGCTTATTGAGAATACATATTCACATACATATATACATATACATATATATATATATATATACACAAACACCTAGGTGCCCATGTATATGTTACACATATATATGTAGATGCATGCAAATGCTGCAAGCATATTTCAGAGAGTGAAAGAGTTTGAGGCATAGAATTGTCAGCAGGTTATGACTTCAAAAGGCCTTGCCAGATTTTTATAGTCCCAATTTATTGAATCTTAAAAATTCAATGAAACAATAAACCTTTAAATCCAAAAGATAAAATGAAACTTAGACTGAAAAGAAAAGTTGAGAAAATGTAATTAGGCAATGTCCAGTAGTAGTGATTAACAAAGTACACAGGCATAACATTCACAGTTATAATAAAGGTAATAGGAACTGGACCTCTGATTTCATTGGTAGAGGGAACTTCTAATTTCAGTAGTAGAAGCAAATTCCTTCTACCATTAATTGGTTTGCACTGCTTTGTAACTTTGAATTACATTCATTTCCCTGGAGCAAAGAGATTATATGACTTGTCAATGTTACACAGTAATTATCAGAGATGGCTTGATGAACCCAATTCCTTTGAGGTTAACTCTCTAGCTATGAGACTACTGCCACCATACATTTAGTATTTATTTACTTATTTAGTGCTTTGAGAATTTTAAAATTTTGCTGAGAATCTTCAGTTTGGAAATATCCTCCTGAAAAGTACAAGTATTAAATCTTACTTCATAATGGAAAGAGTTTGTGATGTCTATTTTGGCTTCTTGGAGGTCTTTGTCTTTTTTTTTTTAGTTCTAGCCTTAGTTTCCTGATAAATAAGGATCCTGGGTAACTTGGTTTTGGATAAGTATTATCATAATAAATTGAATTCTTTAATGATGATGTCAATTATTTATATCCCATATTAATTTAACTATAAGATGTTTGCCAAGTTTCCTGTAGCACCTGACCTTACAGGTGATGTTAAAATAATATGGTACTTAGTTAATTTTATGAACAGGTTTCAAAATATTTGAGAATTTAGTATTGACAGCTAATCCTTTCTTAACATGCAAACTAAATAAGTACATTTTACATCCATACATATAAATTTATGAATTCTCTCTGCCTATTATCTGTGAGGAAAAAAAGATTGTCAATTTAATTTGAACTCTGAGTAGAGGGTAGGGGAAAAGCATGAGAGCTATAGAATCTAATAATGATGTAGATTTGAGGTCCTTGAGGGCAGAGATTTATTTTTTGCCTCTTTATCTTTCCAGTGTCTGGTACATAGTATTAATAAATATTTATTGACTAATTAATAATTAATATAATTGCCAGGTGCTTAGCAACTTTGGAGAAAAAGGATACACAAGTGTAAATTTTTTAATACAGTCTTAGGGTAATATTATTGGTTGCAACAAGCAGTCTATTGGGTGAGGGTGCTCAGTCATGTTTCTGATTTGGAATAATAAGGATAGGATTCCAGGTAATTTTTGTGGAGTATGTATTAATCTTAGTATCTTCAGGAGTTGCAAATACTGATCTGTTGCAGTGATTTTCTCTAATCCCATTCACTAGAGTAAATTCCATCAAAATATTAGTTGGACATTGGAATAGTGGATCTTCTTTCAGAGAAAATCAGTGGCTTATTCTGTTGTTGAATAAAATAGATCAAAGGTTTATTTATACAACTTTGTAGCTCCTTTGACCTCTAAAATTATTTTTTCTGGGGAGATATTTCCCCTAAACCTACTTCCTCCCCATCCACAAAGGACAGAAAGAGGTAAATAAGAACTATCACATATGCAAAACACCCTCAGAGATAGTCGAAACAAATATTTATTAAATACTTAAGCAACAGGAACTACCCTTAAGTTCTGAGAAGAGAGAACAAATAAATAACAAAGTACAAAAAAAGCTCACATTCAAATGAAGGAGAACCACATATTAATAACTAGATAAATATAAAATATAGACTAGATTATTGCTCAGATATTGGTTGGAATTTATGTTCTCTGAGGTTTTGATAGTGCTGAAATGTGAAAGTGATTCCATAACTGAATACTCTCACTTTGTTGTTAAAATTTTAGATTCTAAGAGAAGTACCTAGAAGGCGCCACTGAATTCCCTCAGCATTAGGCATAATCAGTCAATAAACAATATGCCAGGCATTGTGTTGACTACTGGGAATACAAAGGAAGTCAAAAAGATAGTCCTCAAGGGGCTCACATCATAAAGGAGACAATATACAAGTAAAAATATGCCACCAACATAATATACACAGGATAAATAGGAAATAACAGAGGGAAGACACTAAACTTAGAAATCATTATACTGATTTTTGTCTTGGTTGTCCATTGAAAGTACAGTAAAAGTGTTCTAGACGTAGTTATTTTTTGGTGGTAGGTAAACAACATGGATCATTAAATTTTGTTTTTGGAAACTTTTGATGAGGTTTGACAATCTTAAATAATTTAAAAGAAAATCTATAAATGCCATCCATTCTTCTGCTGTACTTATCTTTATTTTTTTTTTTTGCCTTTCTATTTTTTTTCCCACGGGAAAAAATAATCAAGTAAATATACTATGACTATTGGAAAAGGTGTGTCACTCACCTCTCTTGAAGTTCAAGTCATCAACTCCTTGACTTCCCAACTAAAACATCTCTCCCTGGCAAATACTTACCTAATATGTAGTGTTCTCCTAAAGTATGTCCTATGGGACAGTCTGCCACTTGTTTTGGAACAGTCTGTTATCTAAGAATTATTTTTATATTTTTAAATGATTAAATACTATTTTATGATTTATGAAAATTATATGAAATTCAAATTTCAATTCCATAAAAAAGGTTTTATTGGATCATTGCCACACTCATTTGTTTTAAGCTTCTTGAGGGCAGGGACTATCTTGCTTTTGTATTTGTATTCTTGGTGTTTAGCACATTATTAAATATATTTTTTCATTTTTCATTTTCATAAGCATATTCATTTCATTTTCATTCATTCATTCAGAAAGTTGAGGATTTATGAATATCAGGATTATAGGATTTAGATCTGGAAAAATACTTTAGATATCATTCATACCCAATTCCGTCATTTTATAAATGAAAATAAACGCAAGTAAAATTCTTTCCTGCTTCTGGACATGAGTTATTGTGGGTAAGATCATTTAAGGTGTGTGATTGTTGAAGTGGGGGTGGCAGCTAGGTAGAAATGACACAAGAAGGCCTTATACATTGTATCTGGTGATTTAAGGATTAAATGTCACCTAGATAAATTTCCAAGATCAGCCCTTTCTAAGTAAGGGGAGTTTATAAAAGTTTGTGGAACTGAACTGAGGAGCAGTGGCAGCAAAATAAGTTTTACATGACCTTGTGATACTTAGATTTCCAGAAACTTGTCATTTACCTAACAGCTTTCAAAGTAATCTTTTCTATGTCCTCAAACAACCTTCTTCTAAAATGAATTAAAAATTTAAATTGGGAAGTAGCCAATCCATAATGGTGCCTTCCAATCACAAAACTGGTGCTGGAAATGAAAGTGGATGAATATTAGAATATTAGAAGGTGACATTTAAAAAGAGATTTTTATATTTACAAACCCTTCACATTTATTTCATTTGAGTCTTAGGAATAGTTTTATGAGGTTGATGCAAATATGGAAACCTACTCAAAGAGATGAAACAGACTTCATAGGTTTTCTGGTCCAACTTCGACGTCTCTATTTGTCCATATAGTGACAGTGTGGGAGAGCGGAGTTTAGATCCTGGAACAGCAAATGCTGCCCTTTTTATTGCCTCCTGATGTGACCTGGCTACTAAGTATCACAGTCAGAATGACATAGCTTGGGTTTGTTGTTGACTAATTTTTTTTTTAACTCTATAGCCTGTGCCTCATCATTCTCCACTACTAAGAAATAAAGGGGACAACAAAATTCACTAATCCTGTGGTCGATGGATCTAGGGGCCAATGAGGACGAGGTGCCAAGCAAGGCGGGACCAGACTTTATCCCGAAGCCTCCCACTCTTCCTTGGCCCAGTCACTCTCATTTGGCGTCTCTGTGGTTAGGGGAGCCTGAGGAGTTCACAGTGGGGTCAACAGAGTGGAATGCTCTCGTTGCAGATCCAAAAACTATGTGCTCTCTTTCCAGTTCTAGTTTTCCTTTCTCATTGGCTGGGCTTTCTGGCCTTGGGGGAATATCTAGAATTTTGTTTATTTGGCGAGGGAGTGGGGGTGGGAGCTGTTGGGGAGAGAAGCGCCGCCCCATAAGATCTCCAAAGTCTCTTCAGCTCCCTTCGGTCATTTTAGTGCTTGGTGATTCCCGAGACTGCTTTCTGAACTAAAGGAATAGCCTTGTCTGCTCTAATGCACAGCGAGGATAGCCACACGGTCCCGCGGAGAGAAAAGCGCCGAGCAAATAGAGTCATGGCTAATGAGAAGAACAGTCTATTCGGTGGGATATATTTGATTGCTACACTGATGTTTTTCGCGTTCGGATTTATGGTGGGTAAGTATGTGCCCCTTCCCTCCCCCAGCCAACCCATCCCTATTCCAAGCTCCACCTTGGCTGGCCCTGAAAGACTCTTTTTGTTGGGGGCTTCGAATAGGACTCGCTTAGAATCCTTAGAATCCTTCTCCTCATATTCTACTTCTCTTTTGTCCCCCTAAAGAAATAGTATCAAGTATGGGAAGGATCTGAACTAGAGGGATTTCTAACCCAGATTTTTTTTTCCATTTTCCTTTTCCTATAGTTTAGAGATGGGAAGGTCCAAGTGGGAGAGAGGCAATTTCTTTTTTGTGCTTTTCAGAAAACACAGTAGAGTCAGGGCTGATTGTTAATTTAGGGTTAATTGTAAATTAGTCTTTAAGTCAAAACTAATTTCACATTTTGGTGATCAATTCTTATGGATGCCTGGAAGTTTCGTTTCAGGAAGCAATTGTCAATTGCTGGGGATAGAGGAGGGGTGGGGGGAGTGGAGGAAAGGAAGGATTTGAAATCTCAATTCTAGCCCAAGTAGCATCTGGAAAGTCACTGGTATAGAAGATGTTACAAAGATGATAACAACATTAAGTTAAAGGAACAGTGAAGTATCCAGGAATTCTTGATTCATACCTGCAATGTGAACCCTAAGCCAGGAATAAGACTGAGTTGGTCAGAAGGTGCAACCCTGAATTGGTAGAGGGAGTTTGCTAATCAGTAATAGTTCCCTATACCAGTGTAATTACAGGTCCATCTCCTATCTCTAACATTATGATATATTTTATTCTTAGCTTGATCTGTTTTTAATCAATTCAGCACAGATTTGTTGTCTGTTACTGCATGCGTGTTAGTATTTTTCTAGGAGTCTAAACTGTTACAATCCTACCATAGTGTTGAGGGATTTCATTTGCCCTTAACAGTCAGGGATCACTTTTCAGTGGTTTGAAAAAAGAATTTCCCAGGATTAGGAAGGTTACATCACCAGTAATAAATCAGAAACAAATACTGTTCAGCTCTAGTAGTAACCCTTAGGTCCTTGGGACTTAAATCAATTCAGAAATGGATTAAAATATCTGACATAACTACCAAATTTGCATGTATTTGTTAGAAAAAGGTTCCTTTTCAAGGAGCAAGTCAGTTCTCCAGCTCTTCCAGTTGTTAATATAAATTCTAGCTGGTAGTTTTTAAGGTAGTATTAAGTTGTGGCTCTGTTTTTCAGCCTGGTTTACTAAACCTGAAAAATACACTCCATTACCTATTTACCTAAATGAAAGGTGGAAACTGGTATCTGAAATGAAGGCAGAAAATATTAGACAGTTTCTCCGGTAAGTCTATTTTTTGTTTTCTATTTTTTATCCTTAAAAGAAAATGTATCAGAAGCTCCCAAAGTGACACTGGAAACATACTATAATTTCTTCTTTAGCAAAGTGGTGCTAGATTTGGAATTACATGACCCAGTTTTTGGCTCTCGTCAGCTGGTGACCATGTGCAAGCTATGTGACTGAGCCATGGGCAAGTTACATGATCGTTTTAGGACTTATTTTTCTCATCTATAAAATGGGATTCTTGGGGTATTTACCTAAAGGACCAAAGATTTAGAACTGGAATACCTTAAAATCCATCTAGTTCAGTTCCCTCCCTTTTCTAGATAAGAATACTCAAGTTAAGTGATTTATCCAAAGTGACATGAGTGACAATGCAAGGTTTTTAGATTCCAGCGCTGGTAATCTTCTCCCTGCATCACTACTGTGACTATCAAGATCATTAGGGACAAAATGAGATGTATGTAAAATACTTTACAAACATTAAAACAGTTATTAATAGTTGTAGTATGTCTGAGGATTTTTCTTTTCTTGATTTACTTAGTAGGTTATAGAAGTCAAAGACTTTGCTACTATAGTAAATGGTTAATCTATTTGAATAACTGCAAAAGTTTTACCAGGTCTTCCCTCCCCCCATCTTCCAGTGGAAGCATGAACCTTACTTTTTTTTAAGGCAAAGTCTCACCTAATTGAGCTACAAACATATTAACTTAGCTTTCTTAACAGGTCAATGATATATCTTCTCTTTTAACTTTCCCTCTTATAATTGATTCACTATTTCATCATTAAGGACCACTAGAATTATAGTATATAGTTAATGAAACTGATTAGAAAGGAAGACAAAGGGGGTAATTTGATTGGATTTCTTTCATGTAACAAACTGAATCCTTAATTTGTAGATAGGAAAGAGTGTTATTCACAAGGTGGGAACATAGATTGCTTTGTGCAAACCCATGATTATTATCGGATAGTGATAGAGGGTATCCAGATTTGACTAAGGGTCAAATTGAATGCCCATTGTTTTCTGTTATGAAAAATAGAGATATTTTAACCAACAATATAGTTATTTCTATTATTCATTTTAAGGAGATTACTTTAACTTCTTTTTTTATTAAGCTTTTTTGTTCTTTTGTCCTTTAAGAATAATACAGATGGAAGCTGGTTCGTCATGACTATCTTCATGTGATCGAATTTAATGAGGCTGGATATAATATCGATTGGATTTGTTAGATTTAATTATTAATAAATTAGGACCTTAAATGGCTTTTGAATAATAAAGAAAAATTCTCAATTGGGTCTTATATGTGGCATTGCAAATGAGCAAGCAATTTATTTTTAGTGTGCTACTTGGGTATACATACTATGTACACTTGGTTATACATAGGCATATATGCATATATGTATACATATATATAAACTTTTAAATAATTTTTTCACTAACTTAGTAGTCTTTGGGGTATGATTTATAGCCATAGCAAACTATGGGCAATTTTATTTAATTTCCTTAATGAGTTATAATCTTGACTACAAAGATTATATCCCTAGCTTCTAGCATTTATACTTTGTATGAGGGAGACAATCAATAAAAGGTTAAATTGAAATGATCTTAACTTCTTTTACTAAATCACAACTCTCAATTATTTCTGAGTAAACAGCTGTTATGATATTTTTTCATCCTGATTATGTACTAAATAAACATTTATGTGGCCTATCTGTGGCTAATATTAGAATATCTAAAGGAAAATTTGAAGAATAATTAAGAGCTATAACCTGTAGATTTGGGAAAATCACTGCACAAATATAGTATCTCTGTATCCTTAGAATTTTTTATATTTAGTTTGTTTTAAATATGCTAAATACTTTCTGCAGAATTTTAATAACTCAAGATAATTTGAAAACAGCATAGGTTGTGGAATTCAACAGGCTCCTCATCTCTACATGACAACCCTTTTCATTATTTCTGATAATGTTTTCACATTAACCACAGTGGCTTTTCCAGACCTTCTGTTTACTTGTCTTTCTTCCATACCAGTCCCACCTCATTTCTTTTACTTAGCAGATTGAGACCATCAGTACTGAGTTTTCCTGCACTCCTTCCACACCTTGAAACTTGTTTGCACACAGTTGTCTTCCTCTGTGAGAATTTTGGACAATTAAGTTCATTTCACTTTCTTGCTTTTTAATTCTTCTATTTACTTTTTATATTAGTTCTACATATTTTGCTACATTTTCTACTTCTATTCCCAAGCTGCAGGTTGTTCCTAGAAGAAGTCACCAAATTGACTTGTCAGTGCCATTACAAAGTCATGTGATTTACTGGATTCCTCTGGTTGCATAGCCTATGCTAATTCTTTTTATTTAAATACATATACTTATACATATACATATATACGTATATCTATCTATCTAAATTTATATAGCACAGCATCAGGCAAAAAGTGTATACTCAGTAAATGCTTGTGGGTTGACTATTTCTCTCTTGGAGAATGGTTCATATTTGTATATATATTTGAATCTTGTCAAGACCCTATGTATATTGGATTATCAAATTTTTATTAGTTCTGTTTGGTGCAAATATTTTCCTTTTCTAATTTTACCTTTGATGATGTTATTCATGCAAAGGTTTTGAAATTTTTTAAATTTTGTATCCATCTCTGTACTTTCATCTCATGCTTTTTGCATTAAGCATTCCATACTTTCTTTTCTCTCCTCAAAGTCCTAACTCCACCCACCACCCTTCTTTAAACAGATAAATCCCATTTTAAATTTTTTTTGAGAATATTGATACCATGTGTTGAGTTCCTTCATCTTCCATTCTTGATACCTCAAAATATTTTATTAGTCTCAGAGTTTGGAATACCATTCCTATTGGTTATGACTAATGTGCATAGTCCCCTAACCCATTTATTTCTGTCTTTAATGGGATTGTGTCACACTATCATTCATTTTTTTCTGTCTCCCTTCTTTGATGTTTGTAAGCATTCTTGATTCTTCTTAAGTGAAGAAAAAACTGTCTTTCCCTGACCCAACTATTCCCTCAAATCATCCTCCTTTGTCTCTCAACTTCATTACTAAAATTTTAGAATAGTCTATACTTGATAGTTCCACTTACCTTTACTCAGTCTGTTGGAATAGGGATATCAAACAGGCTGGCTCCACTGCACCTGTAGCACTAGAATAGCAGGAATCTGATTAAAATGTAATTGGGTAATTTTAGACTGAATAAAAATTTAATATGTCATAGATGATGTTGATATATAGTTTTCTAAGTTAAGATGTGGTCTGCAGGGATACATACATATGTATGTGTGTATATATATATATATATATATATATATATGGTTTAATGACTCTATTTTTCTTGTTTTATACTGCTGCCTTAGAATATGATTTGCAACACCTCTGTCCAATTAAAACTAAATATTTGAAGCTTACTTATAACTTCTTGTTAAGATCTTGGCTTTTTTTTGCTTAGTCTTTTTTCTAGACCTTTCCATAGCATCCCAATGCTGATTGTTCCTTCCTCTCTAATATTTTCTTATATTATATTTTTCTCCTGTTCTACTTGCTTAAACTACTCCTTCACATCCATGGAATCATTTCATTTCTATTGTCTCTCAAGTTGCTGCAGTTTTCTACCTTTATATATTCTCTCTCCATGATCTCATTTACTCTAATATATTTTTCCCATCACAGTACAGATGACTCTCAAAGCTATATATCCAGTCTTGTTATCCCCTATATTCTAATCCTATAAACCTAACCTTCCAGTGAATATATCCAGTCAGATGTTCTATTAGAACCTGAAATTGATCTCATCACCTCCTTTCCCTGAACAATACAATTTCAACAAACCTGTTCCTTTACCCTATTTCTATTGTTGTTGATGACTCTCTGTCCCCCAGTCTTAAAACCTCATCCTTCTCCTCTTGATGGAGCATTCTTCTCATTTTGGCCCTACTTAGGTTGATTCTGATAATATCATGTCATATGCTGCTGTCGTAAAGGATGGTCATCAATTTTTCTTGCCAAGACTCAGGCTTACAAGACATCCTAACAATGTTTCTAGAATAACTTTCTAGAATAATTAATATAGGTCCTGTAACCCACCCCAGAGAAAGAGGTAAGAGAGTCTCTTACTTCACTACCCAATTCCTCTACCTTGATGGGGATATTAATGGAGAATAAGAACAGAAGATCACTCACTATTAAGACTGCCTCCTAGTTTATTTTATTTTAGTTTAGAAATAGATGCATTTGATGATTCTCCAGAAGATGGTATTAGTTTTTGAGTACCTAGACAAGGAGAGACTAATATTATTAAAGCTCTTTCAGCCCTTTAGTTTGAATGATTGCAAGTTATTGAACTGCAAGCTCATTGAGTCAGTCATGCGATATGGCAGCTAAAAATTGGTAATTAAGTCTTGGGTTACATTTAGGAAGCATCCCAGGATATAGAGATTATAATCTCACTATATTCTTCCCTCAAAGTTGATGTGGGATAGTGTATTGAATTATGGATGATTTAAGAAGGTTGTTAAGAAATGTCAGGAAGAGGCCAACTGATATAATGAAGGGTCTTGAACCTTGTTTATGTAAAGGAACTCCATATATTTAACCTAGAGCAGAGAACATGCCAAGTGACATATGTATACCTTCAAGTGTCTGAAAGTTTGGCATATGGAAAAAAGGATTAAATTTGTTTTCTGTTGTCCCAAAGGACAGAAATTAAAATAATGAGTAGAAATTGGAAAGGGGCTGATTTAAGCTTGGTATTAGGAAAATAAATCTTCCTAGCACTTAGAGCTATTAAAAAATGGGGATGGGCTGCCTTGAGAGTTGAGAGTTTTCCTTCCTTGAAGGTCTCCAAATAGAGATTGAAAGATCACTTGTTAGATATCTTATATTATACTGTAGATTCCTTCTATGTATATATTGGACTAGATGGTCTTTTGAAGTTTTTCTAATTCTTAAATTATATGATTCTGTTATTCTCCATATTAAGCTGCTATAAATATTCTCTGGAAATTTTGATTCCCCCTAGGATATGATGTCAATTCTCAAGCAGTTGAAGGGCTGAGTCATAATCCCATGGTTCCAAACTATTTATTCTAATCTTTCATAATGGGTCTCACACTCAGCCACAAACCCTTCAGTTATGGTGTTAAAATAGCATTCTATTTGTCCTGCTTGAATGATTCCCAATTCATTTTTATCATTTTACTCATGATTTCATTACTGTAAATTTGCCTCCTTTGCTACTCTTCCCCTCATCTCTCAACTTCCAACAGGGTTCTTACTAGTTATTCCCCATTCCCAGGCTTGAATTTTGAAGGGGGATCCTCTTCTACCTTTCCATACTTGTCTTCTATTCCTTGTCCCCCCCACCCCCGGGCTCTCATAAAACTAAATCCTTCAACAATTAAGCCCCTAGTTTTGCAATCTATGTTGATTGGCTTTACACAGATGGTAATATAGTCTGAAATATGTAACTGACACGTGGTTGGTTAATCATGAAGTATACAGCCAATCAAGTCCTTTTTTTTTGTTTGTAGCTTTTGCAAGGCAAACAGGGTTAAGTGGTTTGCCCAAGACCACACAGCTAGGTAATTATGAAGTGTCTGAGGCCAGATTTGAACTCAGGTACTCTTGACTCCAGGGCCAGTGCTCTATCCACTGCACCACCTAGTGACCCCAACCACATACTTTCTATACAGGGTATTCTTTATGCAGGCTTCCCTCAGATGCTATCTTGCCCTGGTTATAGGCTATTTAACAAATTTACCTAAATTTCTCAGATGCTACTTACCCTCAGCTCTTGGAAAGTGGACCACAAAATAGTACTCTTACTTTTTACTGAAAGCATTTTTGTGTGATTCGAATTTGCAAGCATTGGTGGTTCCTCCCCTCCAAGGGCTTGAGGCACTCTTCCTTGTCTGCTGACCTCCAGCCCTTCTTAACCCACCATCTTCTGGTTCAGAGCTAATCTTGGGCAGAATGATATAGTGAGAAGATTGTGGATTTGTAGTCCTAATCTCCTGGGTTCCAATTGTACTTTGGTGTTCACTGCCTATTGTCTTTTGCAATTCACCTCATCTCATCAGCCTTAGTGCCTCTTCTTTTATAAGGTGAGGGAGCTGGGATAGATGGCCCTCTAAGATATCTTCTAATTTTAAATCTATGATCCTATGAGGCCATAGCCTCAGTTATGTTCTTATGGATAGCCATGGGCAAATAGCGATGTTTCCTTTCCCTAGGAAGTCCAACTATGTATGAGTTCTCCTTTCCTTTGAGACTCCAAAGAGCTGCATTGGATAGGAAGGAGATTTCCT